>NC_041220.1:137343031-137479567 GCF_002837175.3 Physeter macrocephalus | reverse complement strand
GGGGGGAGGGAGGGGCACGGATGCGGGGCGAGCCTGCGGCGGCAGGGGCCGGCGTGACGCTGCACCGGCCCGAGGCGCACCGCGCGTTCTCCTGGGGAAGCTGTCCCTGGATCCCGGGGCCCCGGCAGTGGCGGGCTGCACGAGCTCCTGGGAGGGGCGGTGTGGAGAGTGACCTGTGCTCGCACACAGGTCTCTTGGTGGCGGCAGCAGCAACCCGAGCATCCCACACCTGTCTCTGCTGTCCGCGCCGACAGCCGCGGCTCGCGCCCGTTTCTGGAGCTCCTTTAAGCGGCGCGCTTAAACCCCTTCCTAGCGCACTAGGAAGCAAAGAGGGAAGAAAAGGTCTCTTGCCTCTTCGGCAGCTCCAGACTTCTCCTGGACTCCCTCCCGGCTAGCCGTGGCGCACTAGCCCCTTCAGGCTGTTTTCACTCTGCCAACTCCAGACCTTTCCCTGGGATCCGACTGAAGCCCGAGGCTCAGCTCCCAGCCCCCTCCCGCCCCGGCGGGTGGGCAGACAAGCCTCTCGGGCTGGTGGGTGCCGGTCGGGACCGATCCTCTGTGCGGGAATCTCTCCGCTTTGCCCTCCGCACCCCGCTGCTGCGCTCTCCTCCGAGGCTCCGGAGCTTCCCCCTCCGCCACCCACAGTCTCCGCCCGTGAAGGGGCTTCTAGTGTGTGGGAACCTTTCCTCCTTCACGGCTCCCTCCCACTGGTGCAGGTCCCGTCCCTATTCTTTGTCTCTGTTTATTGTTTTTTCTTTTGCCTACCCAGGTACGTGGGGGGTTTCTTGCCTTTTGTGAGGTCTGAGGTCTTTTGCCAGCGTTCGGTGGGTGTTCTATAGGAGAAGTTCCACGTGTAGCTGTATTTCTGATGTATCTGTGAGGAGGAAGGTGATCTCCGCGTCTTACTCTTCCGCCATCTTGCCTTGGTATATAGTTTTGAGGCTCTGACCAGAAGCAGGTCACTTTCCCCTTAAGCAGCTGATTAAGTCAACAGATGTATAGGGTTTTCCCCCCACACTGACCGATTCTCTGACACCAGCTGGGTCTCCTACAATTTATTTTAGTTCTGACACTATCTACTTGCATCAGATCCCACAAGTTAAGGAAGGGCTCAGCCCCACAACACTGCCCCCACTTCAGATGCCAGTCACGAGTCTCAGGTTGTCACTTATACTTTGACTGACTAGGTAAATCCAGGTTCCCATGACTCCTTCCTTGAGTTCAGTCATTTGCTAGAATGGCTCATAGAACTCAGAGGAAGTTTATTTACACTTATCAATTTGTTATATAATAAAGGATGTGATAAAGGATACAAGTGAGAAGCCAAATGAAGAGATACATACCACAATATCATTAGCTGTTAGGAAGATAAAAAATTTTTTAAAACACCACAACTACTTCAAACCTATGAAAGGGGCTAACACACACAACACCAAAGGATGATCCATAAAATAAATAATTGATAAGCTGTATTTAATTGAAATTGATAACTTTTGCTCTTCAATAGACATTAACAAGATAATTAGAAGAAAGCCACAGGCTGGGGAGAAAATATTTGCAAAAGACACATTTAATAAAGGACTATCATTCAAAATAAACAAAGAACACTTAACCCCAAAATAGGAAAAGAGACAACCCAATAAAAATGGACCAAAGACTTTAACAAATACCTCACCAAAGAAGATATACAGAGGCAAATAAGCATATGTAAAGATGTTCCACATTACATGTCATTAAAATGCAATTTAAAACAATAATAAGATGCCACTAAACACTCATTAGAATGGCCAAAATCCAGAACACTGGCAGCACCAAATGCTGGCAAGAATACGGAGCAACAGGAACTTTCATACATTACTATTGGGAATACAAAATGGTAGATCCACTTTGGAAGAAAGTTTGGTGGTTTCTTACAAAACTAATCATACTCTTACTACAAGATCCAGCAACCACACTCCTTGGCATTTACACAAAGAAGTTGGAAACTATGTCCACACAAAAAACTGTACACAGATATTTTTTTTGAATTTTATTTTATTTTTTATACAGCAGGTTCTTATTAGTTATCTATTTTATACATAATAGTGTATATATGTCAATCCCAATCTCCCAATTCATCCCACCACTACCACCCCCCCACCCCAGTTTCCCCCCTTGGTGTCCGTATGTTTGTTCTCTACATCTGTGTCTCTATTTCTGCCTTGCAAACCGGTTCATCTGTACCATTTTTCTAGATTCCACATATATGCATTAATATATGATATTTGTTTTTCTCTTTCTGACTTACTTCACTCTGTATGACAGTCCCTAGGTCCATCCACATCTCTACAAATAACACAATTTCATTCCTTTATATGGCTGAGTAATATTCCTTTGTATATATATACCACATTTTCTTTATCCATTCGTCTGTTGATGAGCATTTAGGTTGCTTCCATGACCTGACTGTTATAAATAGTGCTGCAATGAACACTGAGATGCGTGTGTCTTTTTGAATTATGGTTTTCTCAGGGTATATGCCCAATAGTGGGATTGCTGGGTCTTATAGTAATCCTATTTTTAGTATTTTTAAGGAACCTCCATACTGTTCTTCATAGTGGCTGTATCAATTTACATTCCCACCAATTTGTTTTTATTTCCGTTACTCTAGGAGGTGGGTCAAAAAAGATCTTGCTGTGATTTATGTCAAAGAGTGTTCTTCCTATGTCTTCCTCTAAGAGTTTTATAGTGTCCAGTCTTACATTTAGGTCTTCAATCCATTTTGAGTTTATTTTTCTGTATGGTGTTAGGGAGTGTTCTAATTTCATTCTTTTACATGTAGCTATCCACACACATATTGATAGCAGTTATATTCATAATTGACAAAACTTGGAAGTAACCAAGATGTCATTCAATCAGTGCATGGATAAACTGTGGTACAGCCAGACAATGGGATATTATTCAGTACAAAGGAAAAATGAGCTATCTAGAGATGAAAAGACATGGAGGAACTGTAAATGCATATTTCTAAGTGAAAGAAGCCAATCTGAAAAAACTGCATACTGTATGGTTCCAACTATATGACATTATGGAACAGGCAAAATTATGGAGATAGTAAAAAGATGGGTTGTTCCAGAGGTTGTGAAGGGTGTTTAGGTTGAATAGGCAGAGCAGTCAACTTTTAGGGCAGTGAAAATACTCCATCTGACATTACAGTGATGGATATATGTCATTATGCATTTGTCCAAACGCATAAAACATCAAGAGTGAACCCCAAGGTAAACTGTGGACTTTGGATGATTATAATCTGTCAGTGTTGGATCAGTCACATAAAAAATGTACCATTCTGGTGAGTAATGTTGATAATGGGGGAAGTTATGCATGTGTGGGGGGGCAGGAAGTATGTGGAAAATCTCTGTACCTTCCACTCAATTTTATTGTCAACCTAAAACTTTTCTTAAAAAAGTAAAGTCTATATAAAACAACAACAACCCCAACAAAATGACTGCAAAGTACATTATGCTGAGAAAAATAACTTTGTTAGAAAGTGCTAAAACTTGCAGTTTTAGAGACCTTTAGCTCACAGACACAGTAATTAGAAATGCTGGTGTTAATTACGTTACTAATGTTCCAGATATTCAATGTCTTACCCAGATCATTTGATAAGCACTAGCAGTAATAATAGGTGAATGACCTTTTCAATTTTGGAGCCACTAGTAAGATATAAAATGTGAAAAAGTAATAAAATATATTTTAATGAGTATCTGATTGATCATGATTATTTATTTAAATTTATGTTTGATAATGTAATAAAATATAATAAAGAACTTATTTTTGCTATATTTTTAAATTAATAGCAAACAGAAATTACAGGAAGGAAAGATTATTATTTTATCTTTGTTAACTTCATCTTTTAATACAATAGCTTTTTACACTTTGACTATATAGACATAATATATATTTATATATTATATATAATATAAATCTATATTATACATTTTTATTTCCAAAGCCAACCTTACTCCTTTTGTCAACAAAGCCATGCTAAGAAACACTTTCTAATTTATGAATAGTTGTATTTTTCCCAATAATATCGTGATCAATTGAATTGCTTACCTGAAAGTCATTTTAATAATTTTATTTCCTCAAAAAATTGGTATTACAATATGATATTAGAGAGTATATGACTACCATAATAAGTTGGATTTTAAAAGGCTACTACTGATACTGATAAAATAAAAAAGGTAATCTACCTTACCATAGCTACCATAGCTCTCCAGAAATTATTCTAACATCTTTAAAGAAAGATGGCTAACAATAAGGTCAAGAATACATTTTTGAGATTAGACTATTATAATTGTATTTTTTTTTCTTTTTACTGATCTTTTAATGTTAAATCCTCCCTTTTAAACTCATGATGACAAAAGTGGAAAGTAATTTGAAAGAACCTCGATGTCATTTTTAGCTAAAATGATAATTTACTTGAGTTTTAAAAAGTTGTTTGAAATGCTCAAAATATTATTAGGCATATCATTTAAAGAACTCGAACTTTTAAAGTGCTAAGCTTATGAGATTTGCAAAATTAACTTTGTAATTACTGTGTGTCATGAAACACAGCGCTGATAGGCATTTTCCAACTGAATGAAGCTCACCTTAAAGCATTGAAAGCTGTGCACAGCAGAATATCAGTAAATAATTTTGTCATCACCAAACCTTGTTTGTATGAAGGCGTCAGAAAATAAATATTCATAAATTTTATATAAAATTTATAAAATTTATTTATTACCTGATTTGGATATTCCACTGAAATATCTACAGTAATTAAATCCAGTTTGTAATGTGTACCTTGAATAACAAAATAAATTTCATTTCCTTTTTGAAATTTATTTTTATTTGAATTATGACACTAAAACTGTCTCTAAACATGCTTTTGTCTGTATTGATTAGTGTATTATTTATTTATTAAGCAAATGATACAAATAAACAATTACAGTTAAATGAAAATTTGCTTCACTACTGTTTGTTTAATCCTGTAATAAACTTGAAGCAAACAAAATATTATAACTTGAAAAGTAAATATTTTATTATTTTTAATACATTTTACTGTTTACTGAAAAACAAATACCCACTTTTTCTATATCATTGTGCAATGCTACTTATCTTGAAAATGTCATAATAGAAACGCTATTTTCCTATTTATAATCTTGATTTCCAATCTTATAACCTTACATATTAAAATTGTAAATCTAATAGCATGACATGAAAATAATATAAATTTTAAAAATTAGTCATGAAATGCAGTTCAAACTGGGTTATGAAGTGAAATAAAGTGATTCAACATTATTCTGAAGACCCAAACTTGTTTTACCTTGCTTTATTTTTGATGTTTCAAAATAAACTGTAAAGAAAGTGCTCTCCATCACATATTTTTCACTATCCATTTCCTCCCTAATCAAGTCGGACTTTATATTTTAGTAATGGTTGCTAACATAGATAATATCTTTAAAATAACCTTCAATTAAAGTTTATGATCTGAGCTCTGTAGGTGTGTTATGTGATCCTGAAAAATATAGGTATTGGACTGATGGGTAGTTATCATGAGAACACCATAAATAATGGTATCCTATCCTGACTCACATCAGAAAAATCCAAATACACCACATCTTTCACTAAAAGCTCTGGCCATTTCTGGAATAGAGCAATGTGCCTAATATAAAAAGACTTAAAATATCCTGACTAAAACTTTATAATTCCTGAAGATTTTTCCATTACTCCTTGGCATTTACAGACCTAAACTTTTGTAATTGGTATAATCATGATTAGAGGTATGTGGTTCAAAACTGAGATAGCATAGGGTTAGTCTGGGGACGCAGTGTGATTTTTCTCTGGCTAAAATGTACGTCTTATTTCTTATGTAAAAACGACTGCTAAAAGATCATGTTGTTCTCAAGTCCAGAACCTGCACATTCAAAGAAAAGCATGTGGAGAAAAGCTATATTTTCAAAGGGGGAAAAAGACAGGTGGACATTGTTTATTTTATGCTTCTGACATAACCATACATGTGTTCTCTCAGTGTGTGGCCCTCTCTACATTTTATAAAATGAAGTTGATTTTGACATATGCCTTTCCACTAGGCAATAATTATCGCTAGGGATGTTTTCTTTAAAAGATACTGCCACAGAATGAATTGAATGAACTGTAGAATTAACTAATTTTAAAACGTTCTTCTCTTCTAATTCTTCAATTTTCTCAAATCCTTCTATTTTTTGAATAAGCCCTAACAGATGCAAAGTTGCAAAGAAATGTTCTTTAAATAGATTTATGCAAAATTCAGTGACTGAAACAGTAATTCATCTACTTAGAGAAACTTTTTTATTACTTGAGATTTAAAATGTGTTGTTCTGGGTGGTTCCCTTCAGAGCTGCTGCTAGCACCAGGACTCAGGAAGACTTCTACAAAGTCAGAAAACGTGGGTTAAGGAACAGAACTTATTGAGACGGGAGAAAAATCACAAGTGCAGAATCAGCAAGGCAAAGCAACATGTAATGCCTCAGGCTCCACATCATTCAATAGCGTAGTGTACCAAGGCCAGAGTCTCAGCTGCAGTCCGCCATGGGGGAACCCCATGTCACTCTGTGGGTCTCCTTTTAGAGTGTGAAGAAATGGCCTACATGGCTGATTGGTTCCATTTAGTGTGGATTTCTTTTTTTTTTTTTAACATCTTTATTGGAGTATAATTGCTTTACAATGGTGTGTTAGTTTCTGCTGTATAACAAAGTGAATCAGCTCTACATATACATGTATCCCCATATCTCCTCCCTCTTGAATCTTCCTCCCACCTTCCCTATCCTACCCCCTCTAGGTTGTCACAAAGCACCGAGCTGATCTCCCTGTGCTATGCGGCTGCTTTAGTGCGGATTTCTTGCTATTTATAGGAGTTGCCTGGGAACTTGGCTACAATGCATCTAAAGAACTAGGTCCTGTGGTGCTTGTGCAGTGTCACAGCCCCACCCATGTTAGCATCCTTGTGTAGAGGTGGCTATGCACAGCTGGGAAGACATAGCGTTGTGCAGACCACCCAGGTCATTCTTAGGCAGTTCCACTCCTGGCATAATCAATGTTTTTCCACCGTTGACTAATTAATGCAATGACTGTGTTGCGAATTGAGGCTTCTAGGGCCATTTACTATGACTCTGAATTTTAGTTAAGAAATTATGATTCGTGAGTGACATCATTTCAGTTTTATACGTGCTACAACCCCTGTTTCAGAAGTCAGCGTTTCATCTGACACTCGGGGTGCCACTGGTGCTTGAAACCTTTCTTAGACAGCATATCCTCCTTCTTTTACATTTAGGTTAGTCTCTTGCTCTGCTTCTTTTCTTCCCCGGACAGTAGGTCTGTTGGCTCTTCATGTACTATTTGGGCCACACAGGAGCTGACGCACACCAAAGCGAACAAATTAGGCCACCTTTCTGCCTGGTCATATTAACTACACTATCACTTCCTGAAACCCACCTGCCCAGAAGTCTCTGACCAGAGACCCAGGTCAGGAGTGGGCTGGGAACTCCTCGGCCTTTCCAGAATCTCCTCTTCTCTTTTGCTGAGAAACACCTAAGCACAATATATATATATATATTTTTCTTTCCCAGATCTCCCTCTATGCCTTTCATATTCCCTTAAGTCTTGAGAATTTTTTCCAAAGACTTTAATGAGATGGCAACGTTTCACATGCACTTAATAGAAGCAGAAAAAAAAATTTAGGAAGAAGATCCCAAAGTTGAATTATATTTCCTCTGATAGAAAAACTCAATTTAAGAGAAGTCAGAGAAAAATCCATCTGGTCCAATCATTTTAAGTTAAAAAGAAATGAAGAGCTAATGGGTCAACTTCATCAGAAAAGTAAGAGATAGGCTTGAAATCTATGTCTTTTTGACTACAGGACCAATATTTTTCCCTGGTTCTCAAAAAGTTCTAGGATCACAGTATAGGGAACACACTAGTAGTTTCCAGTAGGGAGAGGGAAGAAGGAAGGGGCAATATAGGGCTAGGGGATTAAGAGGTACCAACTATTTTGTACAAAATAAGCTATGAGGATACATCGTACAGCACAGGGAATATAGCCAATATTTTATAATAACTATAAATGGATTATAACCTTCAAAAATTGTGAATCACTAAATTGTATACCTATAACATATAATATTGTACAGCAGTTATACTTCAATAAAAGAAAAAAGTTTGATAGAGTATGCTAATAAAAAATATTTTTATATTTAATTTTTTTTACAGTTCTAGGATCCCGTAGACTATGTAGATCTCAGGTTAGGTTAAACGTTTGGAAGACATTTATATATGAATTTTCAGCTAAATACATTCCCACAGAGGTGAGCATACTTAAAAATAATGCTTAAAAAAATGCTTTGCAAAGGTCGTGTGTAGCATTCTGAAGTTAATATTTTCAGAAAACAGCAACAAAATCCTAGGCAACATGACCAAAACAATGGAAAACTGGAAAATTCATGGGCATCAAAGGAAACCCATTTTCCTCTGTTGAGAAATCAGAACTCTAGAGCCTTCTCTGGTGTGGGAGGCTTGAATGTTTTCACCATACTAGTAAAGTAAATAGTGAAAAATACATTCTTACCTATAAGATTGCAGATGTATAAGCCTTAGCGTTAAGTGCAAAATACTAAAATTCCAAAAAGGAGAATCAACAACACATGTTTTCTCACACTGTCTTTAAAATCCCATGATGCAGTGTTTATTCATATTTGAGAAATGACCTATCAAATATTTTTTTTAATTCTAGTAAAATAAAAACTAAGGTATATAACTATATTAGTAGTAAAATATACACTTCACATTTTCACTCCTTGGAAAGATTTTTTGGTTTCACAGTTCGACATATTCATAATTTTTTTATTCCTACTAAGATCCATTGAAATCCATAATTGTCTCATTTGAGCTCAGCATGGTTACCATTTAAAAGCTTTTTTTTTAAGGTGTCCATACTGCTCTAGTGCATAATAAGCTGTATGCGATCTTGTGATAACATGATGAGATCCTCACCTGAGCCTAGAATGACTGCATCTTAGCTCGGTATGAATGCTGTATTGATGCTTTGTATTTCATGCTTTGAAAAGAAGAAACAATAAATTAAAATAGCAATTGAAACCCAATATATCATTTCAGATTTCAAACCAGAGGTGCTCTATGTGCCTTAGATACACTGTGCTAATTGAAAGCTTATTTCATGTGAAAAAATGATGTAATTAGAACATGTCTTTCATTAAGACATTATAGTTATTATTTGGTTATTTGGTTTAATCTCAAGTAATTTATTGGTTATTCAGTTAAGTATATTTGAAATGTTAACTGTAGTTCCAGAGTATTTTAATTAGCTTTTTCATGGAATTTCAAAGTATATTATTAAAACAAGTACATGTAGTTAATGAACTGTGATAGTAAAAAAAGTATTTTGTGTTCCCATATATCATTATAGCTACATATTGGTGTCATTTTATTAATCTATGTTTTAAAATAATTTTAATTTTTCACTAAAATGATTTTCAATTCAAATAAATTTCTTAAAGTCTATTTCACTTTAATCAGTGATTTTAAAAAAACCCTTTTTTCTGTATAATTACTATTCAGAGGATAGAAAAAATAGGCAATGGGAAAGAGCATATTTCATTACTACTACTTTTTGACATATTTTAGTTTTGTAGTTGGCTTGTGTTTTTTGAGTATATACTTTTTCAGAATAGCCGTATCTAAAAGCACCTAAATAACATTATTTTAAGACTATGTGAAGATGTCATACAAGGGAAAAATCAGAGTTCATTACTTAATATATTTCTTTTAGATCATTAAAATGAAAAGTAAATGGAGCATCTATTTAGGTAACTTTCTTTATCTGGACCTTATTCATGGTATGACTCAGTGCATAACTAAGAAAATAAAGATCACCTGAGAAGCCTTATTTAACCCAAACGACTGTTTCTGGAGAGCATGTATTTGTCTCATACAAGCACAGAATATAAAAAGATACTTTCAAAAATTTCAAAAATAAATTTACACATGTAAAAAAGTTTCAGCTTATCAAAACAAGAGTATTTAATCTTCTGTTTTAAGATATTCAGTATATTCAGTAATTTGGCATAACTTTATACTGCATAATACATCTTTTTCTCCTTTAATTGCCTGATATTTACATTTTTATAACTCATAATTCACTCCTCCTCCATTGTACCCCTTTTCTTATTCATCATTAGGTACATATAACTGAACTCTTCTTATTTATGAGACATGTAAAGTGCTAAAATCGGTTATGAGGGGAATCTCATTACATAAGTAATTAATAGTTGTGGTTCTAAACTATAAATAATCAAGTGATATTTTATGAAATATGTACAAGTAGTATAGGGATATGTTTTGAAGGTAATTTATAATCTAAAATTTCTGAAGGCTACGGATATTTAAATAAAAGGAATACTCTCGTACATTTTAATGGAAAAAAAATTAAGATAAATAGTAGTAACCCATTCTTACTTTTCCTTTTTTCTTTTCAAAAGGTTGCTGTTAATTTAAAGGCAACATTGAAGTACTTTTGAAAATTATTGAATGAAACTGTACATTTTCACTCAGTGTGAAAATAAAAGATGCTTCACTTAAATTTCCTTTGCAATTTCAGAAATGTTTATAATGGTCTTCATTCTAAATTAGAGATCACATTGATTAAGTAATTGTTTGACATTAATACTAGAAGTATACAAATTTTAGTCTTTCAGATACATAATTTGGACCACAACTTAAGAGATAAAAGGAAAATAGAGTTTATTTAACATTCTTTCAAAATACATTGGTAGCAAACAAAAGAGACATTTTACTATGTAGTGGATGACTGTATTTTATCAGGGTGTTTTACAATCTTGTTTTCATTAAAATCTGTTGACAGTAAAGCAAACATGTCATTATTTCTGAAAGCAACACTAACCCCAAAAAATCCATCAATATGCTCCAAGCACAAAGAACCTATTTGCAGGCATCACTTGAAGTTTTTTTTTAAAAGAAAGTGAAATTAAAAAGAAAACCAAAATTTCAGATGAAATTGAAACAAAAACATTGCTTGTTTCAATACCTTGTAAGTAGAATTATTGTCATTTTCATGAGAGCAGCTCTTATGATATATGAGTAATATTTAAAATATTACTACATTATTTAAGACATAAAAAGTTAAGGCTTTATTTCATAAATTTTGGAAACTTTTTATATGTGTAAAATATGTATATACAATAGTTTAGATGTCATATTTTCCAGTGACATCGCAAATAAAATAAGATCATTTTTAACTACATGCCTCATTATGCAGTTTAATTTCAACTTTAGTCCACGGTTGGTGTGAGTTTCTTACTGTGTTGCATACAGGATTAAACTGTATACCACACACCAGATGTAAAATAGCATTTTTCCTCAATAAATCATAGTTTATATGCACATTTTATTTCCTGATTAATGGAGTACCAAAATTGCTATGCATAATTTCTGCATAATATCTACAATTGTATTATTGAAATGTAACTTAATTCCATTTTATGACTAAACTAAAATATAATCCAGTTATACCAGTGGGAATAAATAAAACTACAGATATTACTTTAGGTGATTTTAGAAGGGATAGATTTATATAAAGTCATATTAAAATATAGTATATCTATATTTGTATTGAGAAATGTTTTTTGTTTGTATTTAGAAGTATATATCAATAAACCAATTTTTCCATCAAAAATGGGATGCCCCCTCCAGTTAGGTTTTAATGCTTGGTTCAAAACTGTGTTGTGCTTTTTTATATCCCACAATTCCTGAAATAACAACATGTAGTTACCCAATATCTACACTTGGAATGGGTGATCATTTTCTTTTTAAAAATACACAAAATGAGGAATATTAACTTTAAATTAGAATAAATAATTGTAAGCAATTATTTCCAGACTTCTATTACTATTTTTATGTCTTAAAAATAGCAACAGAGCACATTTTTAAACAAAAAAATCACATCTATTTTTTTATAAATATACAACACATAAATGATAAGTTATAACTGTAACGTGTGTCATGACATAATACAGATTTTAGAAAATATCTTTGTTATGCTTTCTTACATTAAGTGGAGTTGCATTTTGAAATACTGGATAAATGCCAATTTAAAAATTATTTAGATATATGAGAAAACTGTTAAAAGGATTCTGCTTCCTGATAAGTAAAACAGAATAAAATTAAACTGAAGTGAGCTGACAAATTAAAATTGGTTTCTTTTTGGTTTTAACATTCTATTTTTCTGAGAATAATGAAACTAAATAACAACCCAAATTATTTTACTGTTGGTATTGATTACTTTCAAAAATATATCAAGTACCACTCTGAATCCCCTATTACGTGATCTCTGTTTAGTGTTCTACACTGTTGACCGTTTTCTCCATCTTGAAATTCTTAATTCCTTTGATTTCTATGATGACATTATTTCCTACTTCACCTTCCTCTTTAACTCCTCCTTTTCAGTGTTTTATGTCCCTTCTTTTACTCAAACCTTAAATGGTATCTTTTAATATTATAGTCTTCCATTTTTTGTTTTTACTCCTTTTACTTGTTTTTACTCCTTCCATGTGAGTTCCCTTAAAGATTCAGTTTCCACCAACCCTGTATCATGCAACTCATAAGTAGGTACAGGCAGAATCCTGCCTGATATTGAACACAATTATTTAAGGGTATATGGGACATATATATAATATTCTCCAATTAACTCAATATGGTTCTTCTCAAACATTTTCCTCATTTTATCTTATCCATTTTGGTTAATAAAAACACTATTGGATTGGTTACCCAAATAAGAAACCCACTATAAAAATTAATTATAAAATTGCTTCTTCAATACCTACACTCAGTCACTTATTAATCCTGTTGACTTGTTTCTATTTTCTTAACATCTTTCATGACTATCCTCTTCATTTCTAAGTCTGCTGCTTGTTTCAGATCATGACTTACTTCTGCCTTTAATAATATAAAACCAAAATTCCAAAAAAAACTGACTACAGGTTAAAAACAATACCTATTATACTAGCTAAAATTTATTGAGTGTATCTTCTGGCCTGGGCACTGTTCTGATTGCTTTACATGGATAGTCTTGATTCATCCACAAAACTACCTATGAGGCTTTTATTATCTCCCTTTCACAGATGAGGAAACTGGGACCCTGAGTGATTGCATAATCTGCCCATTGTCACTCGGATAACAAGAGGCACAGCAGAGATGGGAAACCAGAGACTGGGCTTTCAGTACTGAACTTTTGAACCCTCCTCTATGTGATCTCTTATTTTAAAAGGCTAGTTCTTTAATGTGAAGATCTTCCATAATTAAATGGCTACTTCTCTCTCATATACCATCTGACAGTATTCTCTTTATTAGGTCCTCATTTCAGGCATTCCATGCCCATATATTTCCCTGAATGTGAATAACATTCTTTCCTCTCTCCGTACATCTTTTTATACATCTTTATTGGAGTATAATTGCTTCCCAATGCTATGCTAGTTTCTGTTGTACAACAGAGTGGATCAGCCATTTGCATACATAGATCCCCATATCCCCTCCCTCTTGTGTCTCCCTCCCACCCTCCCTATCCCACCCCTCTAGGTGGTCACAAAGCACCGAGTTGATCTCCCTGTGCTGTGCAGCTGCTTCCCACTAGCTATCTATTTTACATTCGGTAGTGAATGTATGTTGATGCTACTCTCACTTTGCCCCACCTTCCCCTTCCGCCCTCCCCGTGTCCTCAAGTCCATTCTCTATGTCTTCATCTTTATTCCTGCCCTGCCACTGGGTTCATCAGTACAATTTTTTTTTTTTTTTTAGATTCCATATATATGCGTTAGCATGGGGTATTTCTTTTTCTCTTTCTGACTTACTTTACTCTGTATAACAGACTCTAGGTCCATCCACCTCATTACAAATAACTCAATTTCGTTTCTTTTTATGGCTGATTTGGTGTTGCCTCTGAAACACTGTGCACTCTCTTCCCTCTTAAATGCCTCTTGAACTATTCTCCACTCAGTATCTTATCTTTGACCAACTAGAGCATAGTTTATCAAGCTTTTCTTTTGCTATGCTGTATCATTGTTCTTATAGCAGTGCATTTATATCATTTACATGTCTTCCTGATTCATCTACTACAGTATGGCACAGGGACATGCATATTATTTATCTTTGTACTCTTGCATACTATAGACATTCAATAATATTTATTAAATGAGGTCCAGATTTCTCAATTATAATTTTTTCTCCAGCAACAGAACTAGCACAATTTTATTTTTTTGATTAATTTTTATTGGAGTATAGTTGACTTACAATGTTGTGTCAGTTTCTGCTATACAGCAAAGTGAATCAGCTATACATATACATATATCCACTCTTTTTTTAGATTCCTTTCCCATATAGGTCATTACAGAGTATAAAGTTCCCTGTGCTATACAGTAGGTTCCTATTAGTTATTTATTTTATATAAGGCAATGTGTATATGTCAATACCAATCTCTCAGTTTATCCCTCCCCCCTCCCCCCCTGGTAACTGTAAGTTTGTTTTCTACATCTGTGACTCTGTTTCTGTTTTGTAAATAAGTTCATTTGTACAATTTTTTTTTTTTTTAGATTCCACATGTAAGCGATATCGTATGGTATTTTTCCTTCTCTGTCAGACTTAACTTCACTCAGTATGACAATCTCTAGGTCCATCCCTGTTGCTACAAATGGCATCATTTCATTCTTTTTTATGGCTGAGTAATAATCCTTTGTATATATGTACCACATCTTCTTTATCCATTCCTCTGTCAATGGATAAATTTAGGTTGCTTCCATGTCCTGGTGGTTGTAAATAGTGCTGTGATGAACATTGGGGTGCGTGTATCTTTTCAAATTATGGTTTTCTCCGGATATGTGCCCAGAAGTGGGATTGCTGGATCATATGATCGCTCTATTTTTAGTTTTTTAAGGAACCTACAAACTGTTCTCCACAGTGGCTCTACCAATTTACATTCCCACCAACAGTGTAGGAGGGTTCCCTTTTCTCCACACCCTCTTCAGCATTTGTTGTTTGTAGATTTTTGAGGATGGCCATTCTGACCAGTGTGAGGTGATACCTCATTGTAGTTTTGATTTGCATTTCTCTAATGATTAGTGATGTTGAGCATCTTTTCATGTGCTTTTTGGCCATCTGTATGTCTTCTTTGGAGAAATGTCTATTTAGATCTTTTGCCTGGTTTTGATTAGGTTGTTTGTTTTTTTGATACTGAGCTGCAGGAGCTGTTTTTATATTTTGAAGATTAATCTCTTGTTAGTCACTTCGTTTACAAATATTTTCTCCCATTCTGTGGGTTGTCTTTTCATTTTGTTTATGGTTTCCTTGGCTGAGACCTAGCATTATTTTAGAAGGAGGCTCCCTAGAGCTACTGTACTTCTGATATTTCAGTCACATAGTAATCTCAATTAATGAGAGCAGAGCTCTCTAGGTGAAAAATTCAGAGCTAGTAAGCTGAGTGGACCTATCCATAATACAATAAATATGTGAAATCCCTCTTCCCACACATTTCTTACTCTGCATATTCATATTCTACCTTACTTCATTGTTATCTTCACTTTAATTCTGATATGACCTATTCTGAATCTGTAAGATGACTTGTTCTTGTTAGTGATGATCACATTGGCCTGTTCCTCCCCCAGTAAATTTCCAGGGCTTCATGACCTCAGCCAGAAAACAAAGGTCAAAAATAGTTTCTTCTGAAATATACATCCTCATTTATAACACTACTTGAAGCAATTGGCAGTTTTATATACTAAATGTTTCAAGTTTTATGAAATCCTGAAGTAAGAGACAGAGTCCCAACAGAGAATAAATGAGTACATTATGAATAAATAAATGAATATAAAAATGCAAAATTTTATGCATTAAATAGAAACCCATTTTTTCTAATTAAGTTATAACAAAATTATTGTGACACATTAATGCTTTTATCTCTATCATGTCAGGTATTTATGTAATTCATATTGATGAGCTAGAAATGATTTTATATCAGACTATGAATACATATTAAAATTTTTAAAAATGAACAAAGATATCATTTGGATATTGTGTTAACTACTGTCACTCTTTAGCTGGAGTTGCAGGTTTGAGAGTTTAAGGAAATTCATTTCATTGTTCCATTAATTTTATAGTTTGGATGTAGTATTGTAATACTTATCTATAAAATCAAATGAGTTTTTACTTTGTTATTGTTTTGGTTATTACTGAATAGCATACTATCCACAAAGTTTTTGAATTAAAATAATAATCACTTTACTATATTTCATAATTTTATGGGTCAGGAAATTGAGCAGAGCCCAGATGGACAATTCTGCTCCACACAGCAAAAGCTGGATTCACTCGTGGTATTCATCCGGTACCTGGTGTGGTCTGGAGGGTCAAAGAAAAATTAACCCTCATGTCTGATGTCTTGATGGGACCAATTGGACAGTTAGGCTCAGTAGGAACCCTCTTCTTCTCAGTGATTTTGGGGCCTCTATGTGCATTCTCTCCAGGGTACTTAGGCTCCAAAAAGCCTCTCAGGGATATAAGAAGTGAGCTTTCCAAAAGGCCCAGGGAGAAACTGCAAGGTTGTGATGACCTAAGTTCTGAAGTCCCAGAATATCTTACCTGCCACATTCAGCTGGCCAAGCAAATCTCTACTCAAGCCCTGATTCACAGAAAGGAATAGAAGCTGCTTCTTGATGGGGAAATGATGTACCTGGTTAAGAAGAGAAAGGACTGATGGCAGTCTTCTTGGAAACGTTACCTTAGTCAGCTACTCACAACAAAACACCTTTAAGAACTGCAACGCAATTAGTCTAAGATTCCACTAAGATTGTCCTAAAACCTTATTTTAATTTGTTTTTTTGTATTTAAAACCATGCACATTATTTTATGTTTTGTTATATACATATACATATTATGTTTGGCAGTTCTATTAATAGAAAAATTCCCACAAAACACATTATTGTGATTTTCTTCTAAAGAATATGCTTAAAATTTAGCCCACATGAAATAAATGACATTATTTATATGTTCAATTTCTCCTTGCAGCCAAACTTCGTTCTTTGTTGTCTGTACTTCTATTCTCCATCTCTTTCAGATACAGATGGCTCAAGTTTCAGGGACAAAAATTTTAATTTTTTTTTCATAAGCAAATGTGAGCAAATTTGGAATTAAGTCTGGAACAGCAAAAAGTTATACTTTTCATCTTTTCATCTACTAAGTCCAAAAATATTTTTGGCCACTGATAATATGTTGGGTATGGATAGAACATAACTGGAATGGCTTCCTAAAACTCCTCTCTCTGTATGCCTTTCAAACTATATCATTTCCCATAATGTTAGGTTCCATTTGCTGCGTTCTTCAATATTTTCCCCCACGGGTTCTAGAATTTCTTTGGATTGATATTATTTCAGGCAAACAACACTTTACATTTAACATAATTTTAATTTCTGTCAGGTGAAACAAAATGTTTTGGCTAATTGCAGTGTATTTCTTCATCAATAAATGGCATGTGAGGAAAAATGGTACCATAAACAATTAACTGAAGAGTGCTTTGATCTCATACCCTAGAGTAAATCAGAGATCCACCATTCAGTAACGTCGCAAATTTAACTTTAAGTACTAGGATCCTTATTTGTGTGGTAAAAATGCTCATATCCACAGGATTACTTTAATAAAAATATTTACTGTAATAAATTTCCATTGTATCATTGCACTCCTTGAATAAATCCAACTTGATCAATAGGATGTTTCTTTTTTAAACTTAAATAAGAATGAATTCAATATTGAACATTTCTGTTTTGAACTTTTTATCCACGCCTCTGAGTGTGATTGTTCTTATCAGGTTCGGTAACAAGTTTACACAGCCTTGCAAAAAGATGGGAATACCTCCTTTTGTATTCCCTTCGAATGCTTGAATAATATTGAAATTATCCATATATTCTTGTATATGTAATAGATGAATGGAATCCCTCTTCAGTCCCAAGTTTTATTTGTGGATTTTACCTATTGATCCATTTCTAATGATTATTTTAGAATTTAGATTATTTTTAGGTTTTATTAATCTTTTATTTTCCATCTAAGTAAGACTTTTTTAAGAAAACTGTCCATTTCATATATATAATTTTTCAAAAGTACTGAATTAAAATATTTCAGTGGATTGTAGTTTTATTGTAAAGCTGTTCAAATATACGCGAAAGAAAATTAACAAATAATCATCATTTAAAGAAGAAGAATAAAATAAGCAGCATGATTCCCATCACCCAGTTTAAGAAGAGGAGCATTGCCAAAATCTTTGGAGCTGCCTTTCTTCCCTTTTTAATTCACATGTTCTTCTCCCTAAAAAAGTAACATTTATTATAAATATAGAGAGCTATATTGCCTTATGTTGTTTTACAATATTAGTACATATATATGTAACCATATAAAATAACAGTTGTTTAGCTTTCCCTGTGTTTGGATATTTTATAATTGGAATTATACAGTTTGTGGGAAGTCAATTATATTGCACAAAATTAGCTCTGAGTGTGTGATGGGAAGAATGCCACTCCAAAGATGTTCACAGCCTAATCTCTGGAACTGGTGAATATGTTATGTTCTGTGGCAAAAGGGATTTTGCAGATATAACTAAGTTTATGGACCTTAAAATAAGGAGATTACCAGGATGATTTTGGTGGGCCCAGATGAATTCTATGGGCTCTTAAAGTGCTGAGAACTTTCTCTGGCTTGAGTCAGAGAGATGGGGGCAGAAGAACTGAGAGCTGCTGAGCATAAGGAGGAGTGAATGCACCGCTGCTGTTTCAAAGCTGTAAGGAGTTATATGGAAAGCGTGAGAAGGAGGAGAATTCTGTCAGCAACCAGTCAGCTTGGAAGAGGATCCCAAGCCCGAGATAAGAACTTCATTAATAATTGAAGTGTGGAACGTGACAGGTGAAAATTGATATTGATTTCTTTCCTCTAATATTTGGAAGAGTTCTAAAAGGTAAATAAAATGAGATAACAAGAAAAAAAAAAAAAAAAGAACTGCAGCCCCAGCCTTATCTTGATTTTAAACCAGTTGAACCCTGAGTACCCAGTTGCGCCTACTAGGCTTCTGATCTAGAGAAATCATGAGATAATAAATGGGTGTTGTTTAAGGCACAGAGTTGTGACGATTTTTATGGAACAATGGAAAATTAATGCAGATTGATTCATGCTGATTTGTATCTCTGTGTGTATTTCATCTCACTGATGAATAATATTCAATTTTGACGATCCTATAGTGTATGGTCCATTCTGCCATTAGTATGCATTTCTTCCATTTACTTACTATGAGGAATAATGCATCTAAAAGTATTTGTATGTTTATCCATATATATGTCTACATATGGATAGATATGTGTGTGTGTATATATATATGTGCGTGTGTTTGTTTCTCTAGGATATGTAGAGAAAGGGAACTATTGATTGTAGATTTTCCTCTGTTAAACTTTATATTTCCTAATAGTTTATAAAAGTGATGTAAAATTTTGCACTCCCATATTTATACCAATAAGCTTGCATATTCCTTCGCGTCTTCTGAAACAACTGTCGGTGTCTTAACTTCAACTTTTTGTGTGTGACTCTGACATCTATGTAGTGGTATCTTGCTGTAATTTTAATTTAATTTTCTTGATAACTAATCAAGCTAAGAGTATTCCTGAGAAATACCCCTATACGCAGTTTAAACCCCCCACAACACACAATTTTTGGTCTTATTCTTACTGATTTATATGTGCTCCTAAATATTCTATATTATAATCCTTTTTTTCAGGTATTATTATCTTCTCCATGTTCATTGTTTTGTGTTTTAGTCTCTTTATGAAGTATTTAACAAACAGAGAAAATAATATTTATTTTAACTTGGTAAAATGTATTTATATCTTCCTTTGTGGTCTGCACATATGTTTTGCAGCAGAAAGATAATCTCTAAAGTCATAAAGATATTCCTAAATAAATTTTATTAAAAGTTTTAAAATTTATTTCACAATTAACAACTCATGTATCTGGATATGGATGTTTTTGTGAAGCAGGGACCAATTCCCATTGCTGTGAATATGGGTAAATACTGGTCTCAGTACTACATATGCAATCTTCAGTTCTTTTCCCACTAATGTCAACTGTCATGTGTCAGTCTTCCCTAGCTCTGTGCTCCACTCATCTCCATTATTCTACTTGCCCACCTCTTCATCAACAGTGCACTTCTTAATTAAAAACAATAGTTTTCTACTTAGTATTGATAGCTGGTACAGCAAGTATTTATACCTGGTTCTTCTTCAAGAGTATTTTGCCTATTCTTATAGACTTGCTTATTCACATAAATTTTAAAATCTGTTATCAATCTCAAGGAAAATTTCTATTGGCATTTTATAGATTTCAGTAAGTATGATGTACAATCATACTTTCCTAACTACTATATCATTTTTTGTGCAGTATTATTATTTTAACTTTTAAAAATCGCAGGTAGACATTTTTATTTTATTCAGTAATTTTAAGAATGTACCAGGTGTTTAAAGGTTTATTTGGTCAACATTTCCTCATGCATCTCAGAACTTCCTTCTCGGATATCCTAGAGGTTAATTTAGGGAGATTTTGTTGTTGAAACATTCTCTGCATTTTGACCTATTTTTGAGCGATAATTTACCAGAATTAAATTCTATTTCATGCGATACTTTACTGTCTTGTGTGTTTCAGTGCTGCTGCTCAGTTGACTGCTGTGAGTGAAACTGATACTTTTTTGAAAATCATCGGTCCCTTATATCGGGGTGCTTTTAAAATGCTCTTTCTCCTTTGTGCTTAGCGATTTCCATAAGCTGAGCAAAGGTATGGCTTTCTCAGTGGTATACTGGTAAACTAAGTCTCCAGATGAAAACCGCGGACCGGCGATGTTTGTTGATTTCCACTGTGTGAATATTTCCGTCATGGCCAATGCAAGTTACCGATCTTTCAAAGATCAGCCGGTAAATTCCTGAATATTTAACAAATGACTCTTGTGGGACAGTATGAACTAGCTCCAGCACACCACTGCCTTTCTTCCTTTTATCCTGTAATGAGGCCATTTACTTACCAAATCCAAGGCTTCCTGAATTTCATCAATTTTGGAAAATCTTCACTATCTCTTTGTGCTTTTATCTCTGTCTCATCCTGAAGCTTCAATTAAATGTCTATTAGACCTTCTCGTTCTGTCCTCCACATTTCCCACACTCCTCCCTTTTATCCATTTTCTATGTTGCACTTTGAATAATATATTTGGATCTATCCTTCTTAAATAAATTTTTTAAATTCATCTTTTCATTGTGGTTTCAGTCTATCAGTGTCCCTGGCTTGTTGTGATATTCACTATTACAACACCCCAACTAACGATAGCCAAACATTGTATCTCCAATAAACCTTTATAATCCAAGGCTCCAAGTTACTGGTATCAGTAGAAACTTGCAGGATAATCTTTGGCTTTGGCTTAAGTGTTTTCTTTGAACTCTTTTTAGCCCTCTCTTAATCTCTATCCTTGGTTTATTATTCTTGCTCTATTATGATCTCAGTCAAAAACATGAAAGCATATTTGTTATATCATATTCAGCATTTCTAAGTGTTTACAATGCGAGAGTTTTAAGAATATTTAACCTGACATGTTGCCAGGAGTAGAATACTAATGTATTTTTAAATGCAAATAAATAAATAGCAGGTAAATTAGAAAATTACTCAAACAGTAACAGTCAGAGAATATTGTCTATGTCATTGTGCATTATATGTAAAAAGTTAGAAATGGTTTACTGCTGCAGACCTTTCCTTTATCCATTATGTACTTATTATGGTATAGTTACAGTTTTGGTATGTCTCTTGAATTCAGGCTACAATTATTTATTTAGAATAAAACATGCAAATCACTTTTTATATCAAGGTTCTTTGTGTTTTGGACGTTATCCTAAAAAGTCAATGTTTAACGTAGGCATTATGTAAAGATATCAGGAAGCTTGACGTGGGACAACGTATAAGTGGGTTTGTTTCTCTTTACTCCAGGGGCAGGTTTAACTTTGCTTTGTAAAACTGTTTGCATTCATGTATATGACCACATTGGTGAAATGTGCAGGTACTTTTTTTTAACACAATATATTATTCTGAAATTTTCTGTACTTGAAGAGTTAGAACTTGTCATTTGCAGTTATTGAAACGTTTGTTCTTTATTTTTTTCTACTCTAACTGTATGTTGAGCCCCAAAACTACACTCAGTAAAAAGTTATAGTAGTATTTTGTATTTACATAAATTATATATCGTACAATTTAGCATCATTTATAGGCCACAAACAAGAGAAGAAGAGGGTTTGACATAAAAGTCTAATACTTTATTTCTTAATAACTTGCTACGTATTTTGACATCATTATTCAGAAACGTAAACTAGTGAGAGTAAAGCGGTATTGCGGTCTCTGTTTCTTAATTGTCTTTTATTCCTGCATGTAATACACAGACATCAGACCATAAGTTATTGTGAAAACAAACTGACTTTATAGTGAGCTATTTACAATTGTTTCTTGAAGATAACCTAATGCTATTTGAAAAGGAAGAAAAAAAGACAAATTAAGTTCTAGTTCCTCAAATTATTTGCCTGGACTGTATGACATTATCAAAATCAATACTCTCATTGAAAAACTCAGTACCTTGTTATATTCTGAATTATCAGTTTTTATTTAGTGGTTCTAATAGTGAACATATTTAAATGTTTTAAATCAAAATTACAAGTGTATGCATAAAACCTTTCTCTAGAAAGAACTCAGAAGTACCCTATTACCAAATTAGAATTACACATCAAATCATTATTTTTAAAAAATAACCCCCAAAATCCCTAGTGAGAAAATTCCAATAGATTATAAAAATTGTATTTTTACTTCCTGGAGTAGAGTACATCAGTCAGATATGGCCCTCATAATATAAATTTACCGAAGACTCAATACATCTTTTCTTGTTGCCATTTGAGCTCCTGATAAAATTCTTCTGTACAGTTCTTTTTGAAAAGGAAATTATTCTTTTCTAAGCCTTTGGATTTTCTTCCTAAATATCTTTTTAAAATTCAATGGTGAAATCTGTATATTGTGGATATTTACATTGCCTTTATTAAAGATACCCTCTTCATATTTTTGAATCTCTTTTACAGTCACAATATGATTTACCATAATTATGAGTATATGAACCTCTATGAGTTCATAATTATGAGTATATGAACCTCTACTCATATATGAGTATATGAGTATATGAACCTCTCCGGATCCGGAATGTAGCTACATCTTACTTGACCTCACACCTTAATATATGGGGTTTCTGTCCTAATTTTTTGATGCTTTTCTTATTTAGATGAAATTCACATTTATAATTTAGTGTACAGTGTACAATTTTGTGGCATTTAGTGCTTCTGCAATGTTGTACAACCACCACCTCTCTAGTTTCAAAACTTTTCACTGCCTCACAAAAACACCCTATATGTGAAGCAATTATTCTTCATCTCCCTTCCCATACTCTGGCAATCACTAATCTACATTGTGTGTCTATGGATTTGCCTATTCTGGATATTTCATACAAAAGCAACCGTACAATATATGGACCTTTCAAGTCTGGCTTCTTTCACTTTGCATAGTGTTTGTGAGGTTCATCCAAATTGTACAATGTATCAGTATTTCATTCATTTTTATGGCTGAATAATATTCCATCGATGTATAGCCATCGTTTATTTACCCCTTTCTCCACTGGTGGATATTTTTGTTGCTTCCACCATGTGGCTCTTGTGAATAGTATTGCTACGAACATTTGTGAATAAATATCTGAGTATCTTTTCATTTCTATTGGGTATATACCCAGGAATGGAATTACTGGATTATGTGGTAATTCTGGTTGTAACTTTTCCAGAAACCACCAAATTGTTTTCCACACTAGTAGCACCATTTTACCTTCTCACCATTAATGCATGAAGGTTTCTATTTATCCACATTCTTGCCATTTATTATTATTATTATTAAAGTTTTCCTAGTTGGAGTGAAGTGGTATCTCACTGTGGTTTTGATTTAGAGTTCCTTAGCGGTCATCTTTTCATGTGCTTGTTGGCCATTTGCATGTCTTCTTTGGAGAAATATCAGGCCTTTGCTCATTTTAAAAATTAGATTGTCTTTCTTGTTGGTAAGTTGTTAATATTCTTTATATATCCTGAATACTAAACTCATTAGATTTGTAATTGCAAATGTACTTTTGTCCATTCTGTAGATTGTATTTTCACTTTCTTGATAATGTCTACTTTAGGCTGAATGTTTGTGTCCCCCCGAAATTCATATGTTAAAACTTGATCCCCAGTGTGTTGCTATTTGGAGGTAGGGCCTTGGGAAGGGATTAGGTCATGAAAGTAGAGGCTAATGAATAAGATTAGTGCCTTTATAAAAGATATTCCTGAGAGTTTCCTTTGCTCATTCTGCCATATGTGGACACAGTGAGAAGATGAACATCTGAACAAGGTAGCAGACTCTCATCAGACACTTTATCTGTTGTGCTTTTATCTTAGATTCCCCAGCCTCTAGGACTGTAAAAAGTTTCTGATGTTTATAAGTCATCCAGTCTATGGTGTTCTGTTATAGCAGCCTAAAAGGATAAAGACAATGTCATTTGAGGCATGCGTCTTTAATTTTATAAAGTCCCACATATCTATGTTTTGTTGTTGCTTGTGCTTTTGTTGTCTAATCTAAGAATCCATTGTCAAATCTGAAGTCATGAAGATTTACCCCTGTGTTTTCTATTAATACTTTTATAATTTTAGCTCATATTAAAGATGTTATTCTATTTGGGGTTGATTTTTGTATATGGAGTGAGGTAAGGCGTCCAACTTGATTTTTAGAATGTCCCTATCCTGTCGTCCCAGCACAATTTGTGCAGAGAGTATTCTTTTCCCCCAATGAATGATCTTGGCACTCTTTTCAAAAATCAATTGGCCAAAGATATTTAGGTTTGTTCTAAATTCTTAATTCTATTCCATTGCTCTATATGTTTGTTCTTATGCCAGTACAACGCTGTTTTGATGATTGTAGCTTTGTAGTAAGTTTTGACATCAAGGTGTGGGTCTTCCTACTTAGTTGTTGGTTTTTTTTTTTTCAGTACTGTTTTAACAATTTAGAACCCCTTGCAATTCCATATGAATGTGAGAATCAGCTTTTCCATTTCCTAGAAAAAGTCATTGGAATTTTCACAGTAATTGCACTGAATGTGTAGATTGCTTTGGGGCATACTGCAACTTTAACAATATTAAGTCTATGAACATGTCATGCCTTTCCATTTAAGCATTCTTTAATTTATTTTATCAATTTATAGTTTTTAGTATACAGGTGTTTTACGTCATTGGTTAAATTTATTCCTAAGATTTCTATTATTTGTGATACTATAATTAAAATTATTTTCTTAATTTTCTTTACATTAGTTCATTGCTTGTGTATAGAAATAGAAACACAACTGATTGTTGTGAGTTGATTTTCTACTCTGCAACTTTGCCGAATTTATTTATTAGCTCTAGTAGTTTTCTTGTGCATTCTATGGAGTTTTCTTTATAAAATCATGTCATTTGTAAATAGAAATAAATTTACTTATTCTTTTCCAGTTTGGATGCCTATTATTTCTTACTCTTGCCTAATTGCTCTGGCCAGAACTTCCAATACAATATTGAAAAGCAGTGATGAAAGCAGATATTTTTGTCTTGTTCTTGATCTTAGGGGGATAGCTGTCAGTCTTTCACCATTGAGTATGATGTTAGGTGTGGGTTTTTCAAACATGCTGTTAATCATGTTAAGGAAGATCCCTCTATCCCTAGTTTTCTGAGCGTTTTTATCAAGAAGGATGTTGAATTTTGTCAGATGCTTTTTCTGCATCCATTGAGAAAATCATGTATTGTTTCTTCCTTAATTCTATTAATGTGGTTTATCGCATAGATTGATTTTCTTTTATTGGACCACTTGTGATAAAGCTCACTTTATTAAGATGTATAACTCTTTTAATATATTATTAAATTTAGCATGCTAGTCTTTTACAGCTATATTCGTTAGAGATATTACCTTTCTTATCTTCTTTTCTTACCTTTCTTATCTTCTTTTCTTACCTTTCTTATCTTTCACTGGTTTTGGTATCAAAGTAATGCTGTTCTCATACAATGTGTTAGGAAGTGTTCCTTCATCTTCTATTTTTTTGAAAGAATTCAAGCAAGATTAATTTATTTCTTCTTATGCATTTGGCAGAATTCATCAGGGAAGCCAACTGATCCTGGACTTTTATTTATGGAGAGGTTTTTGATTACTGATTTAATTTCTTGTTAAAGATCTGCTGAGATTTTCTATTTATTTTTTTATTCAGCTTTGATAATTTTTGTGTTTCTAGGAATTTACCCATTTCTTCTAGATTATCTAAATTGTTGCACAATTTCTTGTAATATTTTCTTATTATCCCTTTTATTTGTATAAGGTTACTATTTTTGCTCCAATTTTATTTTTGATTTTTTAATTGGCTTCTTCAGCCTTTTTAAAAATTAGTTTAACTAAATACCTGACAGAAACCAACCCTGAGGAAGCCCAATTACTAATAAAAAATTAACTGTATTAAACATACTCAAAGAGCTGTGGTAATAATGGACAAAGAGCTGAAGGAAATCAGGAAAATTATATGGACTATTAATAAAGAGAAATTACAAAAAGGAAACCAAATAGATATTATGGAGTTGAAAACTACAATGGCAGACATGAAAAAGATCACCAGAAGGAGTCAGCAGTGGATTTAAGCAGGAACAAGAAAAATATCAGCAAAATTAAGTATAGGGCAGTTGAAATTACACACTATAGGAGCAGAAAGAAAACAAAATGAGGAAAAACAGAACCCAAGGGAACTGTACGATATTATGAAGCACACCAAAATACACTTTTCTGTTATTTAGAATTTATTAATTTTCTACTCTAACTCTACATTCATGCATAAGGAATGATTGCTGGATGAGAGTTCCTGAGTCTGTTCTCTGCACTTTCACTCTATTTATGTTTACTTTCCCTTCAGTCAAAGAAATACACACAGTCAACACAGGCATTATGGAAAATAGAAAAAGATTTAATTCTGTAACCTTCTGATAAGAGGGAATAGTAAGTAATTTTTCTATTTTATAATAAACCAAAATATTCATAATCAAATAAATAAACTGCATAATTTTTCAATATTTAATAATTTATTAAAACTATTCAATGAATATGTTTCTGAGATAAGAATCTAATATAATTAACATTACATGGCAAGACCTATATATGTAATTAATTTATTATTAATAAATTTTAATTGTTAGTAACACACATTTGACATTTATCATATAAGCTGCCATGCTATTTATATCAATTAACTAACTTATCTAATGTCAATTAGAAGTTTAAGGATTAATTACTTTGAAATCAATTTGTCATAGACTACTGCTTAAATGTTAATGTGTCAAAATTCCTTGTAATTACAAGGTAAACATGCAGTTTAGTCAAATGAACATTTATTATTTATATTATGTGTGCAATAACCAATAGCAAAATAATTTTTTGAATATACATGAATCAGTTTTTAAAATAAAATTTACAAAGTAATCAAATTTTATGTCAGTTTTAAAGAATCAATATCTTACTGATAAATAACATTTCAGAACTTCTTTTTAATTATCCACTATATTATATGTCTTTATTACTGTAATTATTCTAAGAATATTTAGAACAACAGTGAAAACAAAAGACAGAGCCAGAAGGTAAGTTTACCTAGGAATCAGTTAATAAGAAACAATATAACTCGGGATTTATTTGTAATCCTTTTACTGCGTTTATTTATGGCCTAGAAAACTGCTGCTCTGTATTGCAATCGGCATTGCGTTGAAACTATTTTAATGCAGCAAGTGGTAAGAATCCCAGTTCAGACTGGCTTAGATGAAAAGGCATATGTATCATCTTATGTAAAATATAATGATGCCTGTGATCACACATTACCACAGCATCAGGAGATTAGGAGTCTCTGTCTCTGTCTCTCTCTCCCTCTCTTCTTGGTCTGGCTTTCCTCTAGGTTGATATCACTCTTAGGTAGGCTCTCAGTCTGACAGCTGTTCTCTAAACCAGGCCTGAATTTTCCTGAGTTAAAAATTTTGCATTTCCTTCTCTGCCAATTAATTAAAATTCTCCAAGTTGAGTTTCATTAATGTGGTTTAAGCCATATGCCCATCTCTGAACAAATAATTATGACCAGTGAATAAAATGTACATACTTATGATAAGATTTATAAGATAAATCATATGCTCTCACCCCCAGTGATCCCTGAAAAACCTGGTACTAAAAATCACAAAAATGAAGAAAAACTTAAAAAAGAAAGAGGAGGAGAAAAACAAACATACAAAAAATCTGCTGATCATAAAACCGGATTATTGATTTCCTTCTGCATTACATCTTTGGTCTCATGTACTAATTAGTTTATAACTCACATTGTAAATATCAATACCAATCAAGAAGTATGTTCAGGAATATTTTAAATATCTTTACCAGAAAAAGGAAAATATGCTGGGCAAGCAGAAACCACAGATATCCACTATTAGAACAGATCTCACATAGGCATTTCTAAAGCCATAATCCTGTAGACTAATAAGACAGAGTTGTAGGCTGAAATCACTGTGCTGCCTGCCAGTTTGTGATTGTGTCATAAAAGTTCTAGGAGGAAAGCATATATATATATATATATATATATATATATACACACACTTTAGTTTTTCTTATAGTAGAGAAATAGATTTATACACATGTACCTATTACAATGAAATAAATTAAACCAAAGGATACCTATTAATAGGGGAAGAGTTTAGTAAAATGTTGATATAGATAGCAGGTAGGATATTGCTAAAAGTAAAATGGAATGTGCTGGATGCATTCTACCAAGATGGATAATCCTCACAATGATTTGTTGAATTTAAAGCAAGGTACAGAAAATGTAAAATTAAGTAACATTTGCATGAAGAAAGCTTAAGAGTACTGTATAATTTGTATAGTGATGGGACTGGTTAGAAGATTTCTTGCCTCCAGGAGGGAAATAAAGAGGAGACTAGGACAGCGGGAAGTGATCAGTCTGTACCATGTGTACTATTCCAGTTTTTCAGAAGGACAGCTATTTTTGATATTTAATATTAACTTGAAGGTCATAAATGGAACAGAAGATTGTGTAGACAGGGAAGAGAAGA
Source organism: Physeter macrocephalus (assembly GCF_002837175.3). NCBI lineage: Eukaryota > Metazoa > Chordata > Mammalia > Artiodactyla > Physeteridae > Physeter > Physeter macrocephalus. Next base: position 137,450,219 of record NC_041220.1, on the reverse strand, counting down.
TGCAGTATAGAACCTGAGGGAAACTCTGAGTCTATGAAAGTGAAAGCAGGACGAGGACACAGAACAGGTAAGAAAAGTAGCTGGGAGGTAGAGGAGCAGGAAGAAGCAGATACTAGGGATGCAAGGAGTAAGGTTCAAGAAGATGGTCAACAGTGACGTGTTCTAGAGGATGAAGTGCGTGAGAACTGAAGATCCCGGAGACCAAGGCAAAAAGTTGGAGTAACAATGGCAAGTGAGATGACTGGCACTTTAAATAGAAAAAGCTGGAAAGGGAGGTAGTCGAGTCAGCAACAGCACTCTGATTGTTTCAAAAGTAAGAATGTTTTAATTTTCTTTACAACACTTCATATACGCCAGTCATTGGCCCTTGCCTTCTGTATATTTAATCCTCACGCAAAATTGGGAGGTTGGTACTATTATTATCACCGTTTTTAGACATGTTTTAGACAAAGGTACAGCAAGATTAAGTGACTTCCCTAAGGTCTCGGAGCTAGTTAGTGCTAGTGCCGCATGCAAACTACAGAACCACTGTTTTATCACTGTGTTATACTGAATGATGTCAAATGCCAATCGAAATAAGGGAGAATGATTCCTTAATTGGAGTTGGAGAGAGGTAAATTCCAATTACAGATCGAAATTAATTTTGTCTTAATTTTGTTTGTTTCTTTGAAAGGAAATTTGTTTTTGGTCATGGTAGACTAAAGACATGATTCAAAGGAGAAAAGGATAGAAGATCCAGAACATATGAGTAAAACCTGGGATGGAGAATAGGAGATGGACCCAAGGATGTAAGTGGGGCAATTAGTTTTGCGGAGGAGGAAGAATAAGTCTTGAGTTAAGAAAGGGGAGTAGGAGGTTCATGCAATCATGAGCTCTAAGAAGAGAAACTGAAGGTTTTCGCTGCTATCTTCTTCACAAAATGGAGAGTGAATTTTTCTGCAGTGAGTGAGGTGGCAAGGAGTGAAGAGAATGGTACATATTTAAAATTTGAAAAATATCTGTGGGAGCCAATTGGAAATGACTGTCATCTGTTAAGAATAAAAGCTCTGGATTGAATAGCAATGAATGCATAATGGAATCCATCAGCCTGGTTTTGTTATTTTTGCTAATATCCATCCAGAGTACTACAGTGTTAATCATATAAGACTATTCAGTGAGAAACAAAAACTACACTTAATGCATTAAACAAGAAGGATGTCATTTTAAGTAATTTGTAGGTTTTTATGCAAATGATATTACTTTCATCTTATATGGTGTCTCTTCATTTTCTCCATTATTCAGTCTGCCAGATTATTATTTAAACTAAACACATCTTAGTTTCTTAATGTTCGGTAACATACTTTAACAAGATGGAATTAAAAATTAACCTTGCAGAATAAAGCAGTTGAAGTTTTAGCTTTAAAATAACGTGTTTAGATATAGTGAGGAAATAGATTTACATTTTAATATGTATTTTTGGAAATATTTTTAAAATATGTTTTAAAATTGATTTTTCTTTTTTTCTTATTTTTCTACTTTTTGTAATAAATTTCTTTTTGAAATAATTTAATTATATTGAAACTTAATATTTTTCAATGCTACTATATTTTTTTTAAGTCTTCAGGAAAGCTTCACTAATATATGCAACCCTAAAGCAAATTTATGTCTAAGAAATTGAAGATATTGAGCATGATAGTTCAAAGTAAAGATACTTATTAGTAATTAATGATTAATGATTACGGTTTACTATAACTTTAAAAATGTGCTTCAGAAGACAAAATGTAGACTCTCAGATTATAAACTATCTGTGGGACAGCCTTAACTCACACAAGTCCCTTATTGTGTGTCACATACAGATTATATTAAAAATAGCCAGCGGTGTAATATATCGATGTATGAATCGATATATAATTTTTCAACAAAGTATCTATCAAATTGTGGAAATAGAAAACTTAAAGTATACAAAGATTTAATCACTGTATCTGAAGAAATAATGTTAATTATATAAACACTTGTACATTTCAGCCACTGAACAAAATATTTGATCCCGAACTTTCTGTTTGTATAATATGCTTGCTAGTGAAGTTCTGTCTGTCTCCATGGCAGAGACTATGTACAAATATTTAGCATCAAATGTTAAAACACACACACACACACACACACACACACACACACACACACACAGAGGCATGTGGTTTCCTAACTGCCTTCATGCCATTACTAGATTACTCTTAATAAGTGGGTAAGCCAAGTTAGACTATTTTCTAGACTTGCCTTTCTAGCTGTTTCCAGCTGACATTGTGTGTACTTGACGTTTCATTTTTTTTTAGTTGTTTATTCTCTCAGCAGTCACTGCCATGTTAAAACAAGATGCTAAGTGCTGTTAATCCAATACTGAGTAAAAATAGTCTCCTGAAAAGTAAAGTCTATGATAAAATAACTCTATGCAGCAAGTAGAAAATGGCAGGCTTTGTGTTAAGTGCTTTGCATACAGTAATTCAGTCATCATCATAACAAGCCTCTGAGTTGTATGCTACTATCACTATCATTATTATGCTAATAATACTACTACTATTGTTTTACAGTTGAGATAAAGTAAGTTCAGTAACTTGGTACCCTTACAGAGCCAGGAAATAGTAAAGAGGGAAACTGGGTTGAGACAGCACAAATTCTCAATGGTCCCACACAAAACACACTTTTCACCAATTTTTAAATGTGTTTTTTCTTCCTGGAGTGATCTCTTTACTTTTATTCTCAGCACAGTCATTCTCATCCTTTATATTGTAGGCTCAATAAGTATTAACAAAATGAGTGAAATATGTTTGTTTCTCTCAATGTTGTATCTGTGCATAATGGTGAAATGAATTATCTAGTTCTTAGCAGTGAATCAGGATCCCTTGTAAGACTGCATTTCCTTTTGGTCCCAAAGGCTCCTCATGGTTTGTGCGAAAGTATCAATACATAGTTCTCCAATGCGTGGATCACTGAACTTCTTCAAACATTTTTCCTATCAGTATAATAAATTTTGAGCACACCCACCTAACGTGTATGCTCACTATAAATTATATACATGTGAAAACTGTAGTTCAAATGCAAAGAATCATTTTCAAAGACTGAGATAAAGTTGAAATTCTTAAAAGATCTATTTAAATGACTTGTGGATTGTGAAGTTTGATGTTATCATAAACTAATTCTCAAGGCAAAATGCACTTGGAATGGGGTTCATTAACAATAGTTCTAACTTTTTTATATCAAAAAGTTTTCATAATTCCTTAATTTTCAGAACCCAGTAGATCACCAGTGCTTTTATCTTGTAGAGAAGACTGATTGTGAACTCATATTTAAGTTTAGAAATGTCAGCTCTACCGTTGTCTTCTTTTCTTAGACTTAGACCTTATCTTCAACCCAGAGTTTATTTACAAGAACCTTTAAAATCACCTTTGCATTTTATGGAGTTTGCTTTCATTTAATTTAAAATAGATTGTATAATATATATTAATACTGGAGATGCCACTGTCACCATCCCCATTGAAGAACTCTCATTCTTCTCTCAAATTACATTGAGTACCTTGACTGAAACATGATCGTCTGGAATACAGGCCATGTGAGGACATCAGTGCAAATCTATGTATTAAATGTTGAAGAGCTTAGTTTATTTTTAATATGGAAATTACCAGAAATACAAATTGTTTTCTCCTGCATCCTAATGGCTCAGATTGCATATCCTCTAGTGTGCATGCCACTTTGAAGTCCACAGCTTCAAGAAAGCACACTTAAGGGTCTGTAGTGATCAAACACTAGGCCCATTTCTACATGTTCTGGGCAGCGTCCTCATTTTGCCAATGAAACTAATAAGGGCAGTTAATTGACGCAATCTGTACTAAGAATAAAACTGTTTGCTTACTTTGTTCATCCTCTGTGCCTTTGGGGACTGTAGTTTATGTTGTGACAAAAGATTGTGTCAGGACTATGTGTCCGGAGGCCTTGGGTCTGGCTTTATTAACCTATCTGTTATACTACTTCCTTTTTGAGTTCCTGATCCTGGCACACTGGTAGGTCCTTGTGGGAACCCAAATAGTTAGGTGAAGGGTGCGTTGGTGGAATAGCTGTCTAACATTGTAACTCCTGAAATATATTCTTTTTTAAACAGCCATTTTGGGGTATTTTTTTTTTTTTTACCTATTATTGAAAGGGATTAATAGTTTTTAAAACTCTCTTTATGTGTTGTCACAAAACAAAATCTAAAATATTTATAAGTTGGCTTCAAACGTTGGAGGATTTACAGGGTGTTTACCATGGCATAACTCATTCCATTCAGGGCAATGCAGTTGAGTTTTGGGAAGGTGTATAAAAAATTTGATGATATTATAATTTCATTACCAAGAAGGAATCCGTTACAAAACTGAAGCTAAAATTATTTCTATTAAATAATCAAAGTATAATTAAGTGTAAATTTTCAAAATATTTGCAACAAATTAATTTTGACCTATTTACTTACTTAGGGTATGAAAGTGTGTGTGTGTACTTTGTATATATAGTCATAAAATATATAATAACTGTGTAAATAAATGAAATTAAATAATATAATTCAAATCATACATATATGCATATACATACACACATATGCATAAATATGAATATAGAGAGATATATATGAAACATGAAAAATATATGAATATAGAGAAAGAGGTTATATTTTCATTTTTTAGGTTAATGTGGATTTTCACTTACCATTCTGCTCAATTACTCATGATCACGATTGTGCCTTATTAGTACATCCAATAAACTTATCTTTTATGGAGGCTGGATCCTATTTGTCTGAATTTGCTCAGCCAGATAGTTTATACTGGCCTTCAAAAACTGCATATGACCCAAAGATGAGTAGAAGAAAATATGTAAGATTAAAGGCAGGATACAGATGACAGAGAGCTGGATTTTTTTTTTTTTTTTCTTGGACGGACCAGAAAAGAAACCCAATGCGCTTTTATATAGGGACATAGCTTTCAGGGTAGGTTAGCCTGTTAAAATAATAGAGTCAGGGAAGAAAGTCTTTTCTAAAGTACAGCATGGCTATAAGCAAAGCCTCCTTCTTTCTGTTGCCTGCCTCACCCTCTATTGCTTTTCTGTGTTAGCTGTATCTCTTCTGAGCTTCCTTAATCAAACCATATCATTATTCTTTATCTCTAAATATTAAACATCCTTGGTGAGAACAGATTCTATTCCGTCAAGCTCGTCAAGCTTTAAGTTTATGAATAACTTCCTTTCTTTCAATAAATACTCATTGAAAATCTTTATATGTCAGGGATACAGTGAAAATACGTTATTATATTATTGTATTTTATTTTCTTCAAGAGGGGAAATCATGTTGAATCTATTGTTAAAAATGAAATGAGCCACATGCTATTTCCATGTTGGAAAACATTGCGTTCACAATTATGATTTGACCTTTGTAATATTCTTCAATGGAAAATTTTACTTATATAAATCAAACTCACAACTTTGAGAATTTTGGTTGCAATAAACAGGGTTTGCATGTCATTCCTCTGCAGGGTTATTGGAAAAAGAGCTAAAAGATGTGTGTGGGGGTTGGGCAGGGGGCGGGGAACAAAATCAGGAAGCTGAACAGGAGGCTATGATTGTGTCATAAAATATGGAAAAAACATAAAAGAAGCTGAAAAAGAGGAAATGGAGAACTTACCCATGCACTACTGAAGCAGCTGAGGTAGAGGAAGCCTCCTCCATTGGCCTTAAAGGGTGGACACTTTGTGCATAAGAGCTGTATTTCTTCAACCAGGGTCCCAGGGAAGAGCTTACTCATAGAGTGGATCTCAATTCATCACAGCCTCAGACAAGATTCAAATATTTGGTTTAAGGGAGAAACAAATAAGCATGAGGCTTAAACAGAAGTAAGACAACTTTGCTAGAATCTCAGTGTAACTAAAAGGAAGAGACACCTTAAGACAATTTTTAGTGAACAATAAATTATAAATCTGATTGCAGATTCAAGATGCCAATTTGCTGATTCTTTGGTTCCATTGTAATAGATTAAAAATCACTTATAAAGTACTAATGTAACTTTGTGGAAATTATGTCATTCCTTCAACAGTATCTTTTTAGCATCCTGTTTAAAAATTTAAAAAGAAAACCTTCATACTACTTGAATTCATATGTCTAATTCACCAGGGCCTTTAGACACATATCTAGAAAAGGAATAGAATATCTACTATGATTACTCTATCTAGTCATTCTTAATTTTAAGATCTAAGTGAAAATTTTTTTATAAAGAGTTTATCACCAATACATTTCATGGGATCAATAGATCTTATATCCAATGCGTGTTGCACTTGTAAGTTTGAAGTGTTTCTCTGTACCCTGAAGCTTTTGTGGATTTAGACTTTATTTATTCAACAAAGACTTGTTTTGGTGAACTGGGCGCCATGTACTGGGAATTTCTATGTGGAACATGCTAGATGTGTTGCTTGCCATAAAGGAACTTAGAAACTACTTGGGGAATTGCTTCCAATTCTGAAGTAAAAAGGCAATTACAATACAGGACACTACCAGGGCTCATAGTACCCGAGAATCCCATTTGCTGGTTAATAATGACATGTGGGAGGAAGTAGTGTCTAAAATAAGATCAATCTAAGATGAGTAGGGTTAGCTGATAGGTTAGGAGGAGTTGAGGAGAAGCTATTTCTAACAAAAGAGTCAGAGCAATATTGTTTATAGGTGGAATCTAAAAAATACGACAGACTAGTGAATATAACAAAAAAGAAGCACACTCACAGATACAGAGAACAAACTAGTGATTACCAGTCGGGAGAGGAAAGGAGGGAGGGGCAACATAAGCGTAGCGGATAAGGGGTACAATTTATCATGTAGAAAACAAGCTACAAAGATACATTGTACTATACAGGGAATATGGCTAATATTTTATAATAACTATAAATAGAGTATAACTTAAAAATTGTGAATCACTGCATTGTACACCTGTAACATATAATATTGTACATCAACCATAATAAAAATACTATAGCAAAAGCAAAAATAATAAGGGAACTCAAGATTTTGCCTGAATAAAGCTGAAAGAATGGGCTGTCCATGCCAGAGATAAGTGAGAACCAGACTAAGAATGTAAGGAAAAAAGAGGGAGGGATCATGAATAATGCGTGAGTTTCTTGTTTAAGCAACGGGGGGGCAAATAATGGGTGCCATTTATTGAGCTAGAGAGTTTAGAAGAAAGACTATTTAAAGAACATGTCAACTTAAGATTTTGTGTATATTATGATGAAGGATTTTGTGATCATACATGTTGAGATGTCTTGTGCATGCTTAGGCATTTCATCCTGGAATGTTGAAGTAGAAGAAAAAATGTAGCACTCTAAGTATTGGATGTAGATATATTTCTGCATTGGTGCAATAGAGAATAAAGACAATAGGAATCAGGATATAATTCATACAACAGCAATATTTATATTTAATTTTTCTGTACAGTTTGTTTAAAAAGTAATTGTGAAAATAAGAGACTATATTGTTGACATTCAAGTATGAATTCAAACTTATTCCTTACTTTATGCTACTGCTGATAGGCTCACTGTCCCACAGTTTAGTATGATAACTGTACCTAGTTACTAAAAATACAGTATGTAATTAGCAAACATATATTGAATTCTAAATAAATTTTGCTTGACAATGTATATTTTCCATTAAGAATATTTTACTATTAAACAAAAGTGATTTTAGTTTAGCAAGATGTTAGTAGATCTGGTAAAAGTAAATAATAGGAATATCTAAATTTAGCCTTCAAACTCTTCTTGCAAAATGGCAGGGTAATTTCTTTAGCCTGAATCATTCATGTAATTGCTTCATCTCTTCAATGTACCTGTGTAGAAATAGCTTTAGTTTCTCTGTGTGCTAGAGATCTGAGGATTAAGTCAAAGCCTCTTTCCAATTCCAGACGTCTCTAGATACAAATATAGTTTCATTGTATCTATTATTTTAGTGAAACAGTTTGATTGTTATAACTCTATCAAATATATTATTGTGAAAAAAGTGCACCCCACTGGTATAAAGTTAAGGAATAATATTAAAACTTCAAACCTGCAAAGCTTTGTGTCCAGCATATTAAAAGTATGTTTCATCTGTACTCTGGGGTATTTTTTGGGAAATGAAAAACATTATGTCACAACTAAAATTAGATACGTCCAACTGGAAAGGTTCAAAACCTAATAAAGACCAAATAATATAGTGAAGGATCAAAATAGTAAAGGAAGGCAGAATAAGCATCAAGTACTAGTCAGTTTTTTTAAAAATAACATGGTTAATAATGTAGAGGTTAAGGCTTATGCATCTAAAATAATATACTTGTTCATGCTTTCTTCTAGAAAGAAGAATATAGAATATACGTTTTTAAATTTAGGATCATTAAACTTATGTTGCTCCAAAAATATCCAGGTCTTTATAACAACTTGAGAATATTAGTAAATATCTTATAACATGATTTAGCATACATTTTAACTTTCTATATAATTATATAGGAGTAAATAGAGCAGTACCATTTCCTTATATGTAAATTTTAAAATTTCACATAATTGGGGAATATTTGAGTAAAAATAATATCCATTACTTTGTGTCCATATGTTATACTATACTGTGAATGCTAGAATTCAAAATTTTAAATATTATTTTTAAGGAAATTATACTTCTGAGTATCATATACATTTTTGTTAGATAACATTATCTTGAGCATTCCATTAGTGAAATAAATACATGGCACTTCTAAAATGTATTTTAACTCTATATCGTAGTGGCCCATTAGGAGAAAAGATGTATGTAATTGATCGAACTATCAAGTTTGATTAATTGAGTACAATTTAAAGAGTCCCTAATTTAAAATACAAATTGTCTTAACTAGACTCTTGCAACAAATGTCTTTCCTAAATTCCTGAGGTAAGTTGTAAACTGAGCAAGTATATTTCCAGTTTCTCCTGTATATTTTATTGATCAAATAATAAAAGAAAGAGTACATATATTTGGTTTTAGTATAAGTTTCCTCAAAGTTATAAAAGTTTATCACTGGATTTAGTAATAAACTTCAAAGTGCTGGAGGTATAGAGAGATATCATACACAAACTCTAGAAGTCTGAAACTCAAACTTTTATCTTACTGTTTATTCATGGTTGTCACAGAAATAGGTACAGTGGTTCTGGTGGTGTCTGTATAAGAGTCATGGAGAAATATCCAAAATAAGTTATTTATATTTTCAAAAATATTCACTCTGCAACCTACTTATGTATAAAACTGTGCTAAGTAACATAGTATATATAATAGTTAAAAATAAGACAGATGCAGCCAGAGGACTCTAATATGTATGTGTGTGTGTGTGTGTGTGTGTGTGTGTGTGTGTGTGTGTGTGTGTGTGTATAATATATGCAAAGTCATTTGTCCTGAGGAAATGTACAAGAACACAATTTTGTAAATTTCAGAGTTATTTGAAGTAAAATGATATTCCTGAAACCTGGCTCATGAGATGTTATTCACACTCGTGTAAGAAAATAGGTATTATTTATGTATGAGTAGTCAACTCAAATTATTATATTTTCATTAATCTGCATTCATTACCTCATGGATAATAGAAGTTAGGTTTATTTATTGAGTTTACAATTTTTTCCCTTTTTTCAAATTTCACAGTTAGCACCGTTGGAGAGAAAACTGAGAATTGAGAAGAAGTACAGGGATTTCATATGAGGTATGTTACATGATGAAAATTTCATAAATTAATTGCTTTTTAGTCATTTTGCTCTTATAACCCCTTTCACACATAAAATGGAAATTTAATCTCATTTCCCTCTTTCACAAAAAGCACCCAGGTCTTTATGGTCTAGATTTGCTCTACTAGATACTTTATTTTAAAATACTGATACTTTGTTTTACATGCAAATATAAGCATAGTATCACATAATATCAATAAAAACATTTAATAACTTTACAATTCTAGACTGTGTATTAAATGTTTTACATGGATAATTTCATTTAATTTCCACAATAGCCCAATATCATATTATCTTACCCATTCAGAATGGAGAAAACTCAGACTTAGAAATTTTATTAGATTTAATTACAAAGTTATACTGCTTCATCATCATCTTCATCATTTTATTCATCTTCATCATTGTGAAGAATGGAATTAAATCATACACTTATTTCCATGATGTGATGAAATGTATTTTTATACACAAAATGCATGCTTACTTCTCTAATAAATTGCAATAGCTAAGTCTAATATTTTGGAAATGAGTTCTTTTGACATCTTTCTTTTTACTACAATAAATACTGATAAAGTGCTATGAGAGGTAAAATTCCATTGTTAAAATAAGAAACCGTCATGAAAAATAGAGCATTTGGGCCGAACCTGAAAGATCATAATGAAAGAGAAGTGAAATGTATGGAGATAGATGTCTAAATAACTGAGAAGATCCAGCTGAGGGACAAAGCTTGAGTTTTCATTAATATTCTTTACAATTCAAGAGCGTGATGTTGGGGTTGGAGAGGGAGAATCGGGGTACATAAACTGGGGGGGGGCAACAGTAGTAGGTAATATAATAAATATATTTAAATATATATAATAAATAAAATAGGTAATGGGAAAGTCACACTAAGAGTTTCCTAACAGTCTGTACCAATGTTCCATCCACTGGGCTGCATTTTAGGGGATTCTTTACAGAGAGCTTATTTCAACACAGAGTAATAATTTTTCTACAGTAGGAATTTAGCAATGAGGTTAAATCTTAAGGCGGCAATGAACGAAATACCAAAGACACACAGAAGCTAAGTCCATCTCCTCTTAAAGAGCTTCCTTTGAGGCTTCATATGACTTCTGCACACATCTCCTTCACCAGAAGTAACCACTATCAGCTGCAAGGGAGTTAAAATGAATACTTCAATTGGACGAATTGCTACCTCAAAGGACATTAGATTTCTGTTACAAGAAAGAAGGACCAAAAAGACACCAACAGTGTCTACTGCACTGGGATGAGAAGGGCCTTTATGATTCAGAAGATGAATGAGAAAAGAAATAGAATTTATAAAATGAGAAATACCCTGAAGTGTGACAGTTATACCATCCTCAATTAAAGCTAATAAAGCTTAAATTTCAGGTTCCTCACTTATATAGAGCGTTCGAAGGCATTAGGGAGCTTAGCAGTGTATTCTCATGATTGTATACTTTTATAAAATTCACAGTGTTATGATATTTAAGTGAGAACTGGTTAAAGTATTCAATCTTTCTATCATAATTTTCCTCTTATATTTCTTTTTGTGAGGATGCCATTTTTAGTATTCAGCTAAAGAAAATTTGAATAAAAAACATGCATGGTAAAAATATTTTGGAACATCTCAGTAAAACAATAGGAAATTATAGACTCCTAATATGTTCGTTATAAATCACTTAAAATAACTTATTTAGTCCCCTTTTAAATTATTTATTATAAAATTAAGAGAAAATTAATATATAAAATAGAATAAAAAATAAAGCAATGGCATCAATAGATATTATTTGGAAATCAAGAAAATTGGTATATAAATTAATTTAGTTCAAAAGTAGCAATTTATTAAGTAGAAGAGATAGTTTTTTTTTTAATATGTTACCAAGAAAGCTGGGCAGCTAGGAGATTTTTCTTAGGGCTGGCTGGAGACAGCAGCAGTTTCCATTTATGCCCACCAGGGGGCAGATACAGGTGAAACAAAACCTTGGACTTTGCAGATTCCAAGTTAAAGACTGCTAAACAGGGCCCAGGTGTCTGGTTGGTAGCAGCAAAAGGGAAAAAAAGTAGTTAAAGCCAGAATAAGCTTTAGAAAACTCACAGAGTATCTTGGAAATGGAAGAGTTTCCAGGTACCCATAGTGGCATTAAATTAGCAGAAATCAGACATGAATGGGACTGCACTGTGAAGGCTGAGAGCACAGATTCTGATGGTAGACTGCTTAGATTCGAAGCTGGCTCCACTGCTTATAAGCTGTGTGACCTTTAGCAAATTGCTTTAAATTTCTTTTTGTCTCAGTATTCTCATTTTAAAATGAAATCACTGAGAGTACCAACCTTATGGGGATGTTAAAGAGGATTCAGTGATTAATATTTGAAATTAAAGAAAAAAAAACAGCTAGTACTGTTACGTATCAAATGGCAAACATTCTATAAGTATTAGCTATTATTAGATCCACAGTTAACTTTGTGGCCTAAAGATGGGGAATACAGTAAAATAGACAGCTCAGAAGATAATTCATGGACAGACAACTTTTGGTACAAGATGCCTAGCTTCCACCCCTACTCCTGGAAATAAAGACACAGCCCAAAGTGAAAGAGAAGGGAAGCACCTGTACCAAACTAGGTAAAGTTTCTGCTATTTGTGTGGAATGAGGGCTTAAAAAATTCAATTCAGTATACAAATAAAATCTACTTTCATCTCCCCTTGAGTTTTTTGGACCAAATTAGTATCCACCAAAAGATTTATGAGAATTATAGTATACATATGAACTGCACATCAGGGAAACCTAACTTAGTTTCAGACACCAGAGAATGTTTCACAAAGGAAATTATTATAAGCTGAGTCCTAGAGGATGAGACTAAAAATTCTCAACGCAACAAGAGATTTTTTTTTCATCAAAAGGAAACCTATAAGTTCTTGCCTAGATAACAGCAAAAGCATTATAAATCCTAACAGCCGAATCCAGAGTGGTGTTTTTGTTTGTTTGTTTGTTTGTTTTGTTTTGTTTTGTTTTTGCGGTACGCGGGCCTCTCCCTGTTGCGGCCTCTCCCGTTGCGGAGCACAGGCTCCGGACGCGCAGGCTCGGCGGCCATGGCTCACGGGCCCAGCCGCTCCGCGGCACGTGGGATCTTCCCAGACCGGGGTACGAACCCGCGTCCCCTGCATCGGCAGGCGGACTCTCAACCACTGTGCCACCAGGGAAGCCCAATCCAGAGTGTTTTGAGCCTCCAGGTATTCAAGGAAATGTCCTATCATTTCTACATCCGATATTTATTTTAAATGCACCAACTTATTTCCATTTTCACTGCTACCAAACTGGTTTCTGACCTAGATTTCTAGAACAACTGTAACTGGTCCTCATAGCTGCAGAGCTGCTCTCATCCAACCCAGTCCCAAATCATAGCCAGGCAAGGACTTTGGGGAATACATATCTGATGCTTTTCTTTTTAAAAAAATTCAACATATCCCCAGTGTATTTAGGATAAGTTTCAGAAGTGTTGATATGACATAAAAAGTTCTCAAAATGCTGGTTTCTTGTGTGACTCTCCAGCTCCATCCCCTTGTCTGTCTCTGTTCCAGCCTCAGTAGAATGTCTCCCCATTAAGCCTATTTTCAAGGAAGCCAAGGATTGGCTCATCCGCTGTATCTCAGGGACTGTGGCTTATGCATATTGCCTAATCTAATGACATGATGGAGAATTTTTTTTTTTCTTGAATTTGTGTGAGTAAGATGTTCATACCCACATGTAATTTCCCGTACTCCTCTTCATTTAAACATTAGGAACAGGGGCTCTGTGATATTTTAAAGACACTGTTAGATATTTTATCTTAAGAAAACTAAATAAAGAGAATTCCATAATTTGTTAAATGCAAATAAAAATATAATAGTTATAATAAACCCACTACCCATCCTTGCTATGAGGGGCAGAATGAAAAGAAAAAGGACTGAATTAACCATATTTGAGCTGTGTGGTATTTTTTGCACTTAATCTACATTAAGTAGGAGTGACAACAGAATTTATTGTCCTTTATTTTTCCGCAGTTTTTCAACAAGTGTTTGTAAATATTTAATTATTTCCATAAAAGTTAATTTCAGCTATCAGTAAGATATTATTAATATTTAATGATCAATTTGAAAAAGAATCATGGTAATTTTCACTGTAGATGACTGAATAATGTAAAACATTCATTTATTTATTTAACTAACATTAAATAATCAGTATTTGCCATAGACTAAACTATATTAAACAGATATAAAACAGATAAAATAGGGGTTGATTTTCCATGAGCTTATTATTTGGTATGTTGTGATCATTTTTTAAAATATCAAAACCAGATGTAGTCTACTTTGTATTCTTTTAATGAGCAGTTATTTCCTAAAGATAACTTTTGACCTCTTAATTCTGAGTAATGCAAATGTCAAAAATTATCCAGACTATTTGAAAAATAAGTATAAAATTTTAAGGTAAGACTCCGTTTAATGAAAGAAAATGATTTTTTAAAAGTGATAACTAAGAGCCATGAATACAGAGAAAAATGAAACTATGCACTAAAATTTTTGTTTGTTTGATATTTTTCCCTGCCCGTGATTTCAAACTCTAGCCAGTCTTTCTAATTTCATTCCTTTGGGATTTGGTACAAGCAGAAAGTTTCAATTGTCTGAAGTAAAAACTTCTTCAAATGTTGTGTAGCAGTCAAAAGCCCAAACAGAGGGGTGATTTCTTCTACACTTCCCAGGTACTTGGACACACATGGAATATTTCAGATCCTAGGCTATTGAGAGTTCTTTCACCAAAGAATTACATATTCCAAATTTGGTAAAAACAATAATGAAAATTCATAGAACACTTTTACCCTGTGATGTATTTTTTTAAAGTCACATGTTCATTATATCCTTCATCCTTACAATAGATCACAAATATTGTTATTATTTCCCACTTCATGGTGAGGAAACCACGAAAAGAAAAGCTAGGAAACTTACCAAAGGGCTTAGTACAATCAGTATTGTAAGGGCCCCCAAAATGTCCAGTAGCTTTGAACAAGGGAGAGATTCAGGGAACTGACCGAACAATCTAACCACAGAGGCTGCTCTCGTAAGCAGGGTTGAGCATCCAGGATACAGGTGAGTTCCTGGACACAATGGACCTGTGGGTTGGGAGTATGGCCAATTTAGATTACTAAGTGATGACAGCAGGGCCCTTCCCTAAAGCTTAGAACTTCCTGCGATTCTGAGATCAGGATGTAGGTGGAGAATAATTTAGATATAACTGCAGACTTTGGAAGGCTGGACAAATAGAGGATAGTCAGCAGAAGGAAGTAGGAAGCATAGCATTGTTTGACTCTGCTAGCAAATGCCATTTCTCTGAGATTCCTAAAAGATCATTTAGAACTGGAATGGACATTTAACATTCAGGTGATTTCCTCCAGTTCTTAAGAAACAAAAACAAGCACAAAAAAACCTCGAATCCATCAATAGCCTAAATGTGGACATACCTCTGAAGGTTGGTCAACCATGCTGAGACAGATTGTCAGACTGACATATTGCCTATGCTGAAACAGTAATCTACCAAAATTGAGTTTGTTTCCTGGGAATAGGATCACTGCAGTAGAACAAAAGATGTCCTTCCTTCCATCCCTCCCTCCCTCACCCCCATTCGCCCTCTTTTTTGTTTTTCCTCTTCCCTCCCTCCCTCCCTCTCCCCTACCCTCTTTTCTCTCAATTCCTTCCTTCCTTCTTCCCTTCCCTTCTCTTCCTCCCTTTCTTTTCTCTCTTTTGTTTATTCAGCAAATATTTGCCAAATTCCTTCCATGCATTAAGCAACATCTTAAGTGCCTGAGATAATCCAGCAAAAAAAAAAAAAAAAAAAAAAAAAATTACTGGACTTGAGGAGTTCACATTCTAGTGAGTGGACACAGAAAATTAAAAAGAAAAAAAAAGATATATGTCAGTAGTGTTCGAAACTAATAAAGGCTAAAAAAATCTGTAGAGCAAGTTGCAGTTCTTAAAAAAGAGATACAGATAGGCTTCCCTGTGAAAATCATATTTGAACAAGGATTAGAAGGAGATGAAGAAGTTATCAATGGTGTTTTCAGTTTCGCATGTCCACCTCACTTATCTCTCTTTCCTTTCTGATATTTTCTGACATTTTCATTCTGACCAGAAATTATTCAGAGGTAAATTTCAATTGAAATTACTACAAAGTAATTTTTTTAAAGGACTAACAAATTTTATTTTGCCATCTAACCTTCTTATTATAAAATTACCAAGCATATTCATAGCTACAAGCTTAAGATATTGCTGGAATTCATTATGCATTTTGAGAGTACCTTTCAAGTAGTGCCAAGTGCTCTGCATTATAAAGCCATATGTTCTTCAAATTCTTTTTCTCAAATAATATCAAAATACCTACAGTTTTCAATCTAAGTTTTACTTCGAAGACATTAGAGTGATAAAGTCGATTTTCTTTTATCTAACCTTTAAAAATAACTAACTAATATACACACACACGCACACCTTTTGTTAATTATGTTTTCTCTATTTACTCAAAGGTAGTGTGGGGAGTAAGATATATTTAACCATTGAATTTAACAATTACAAAAATCTATGCAAATGTTCTTCTTTCAAACTTTGCCCTTTAAAATATCAATACAAAAATCTATCACCATTCCCCCCCTCCATGGTGTTTGGACTGTGTTTCTTTTACATGAGAACTTCCTATATTACCTCATATTGAGTTTGAACTTGTATCACTAGATAAGAATCAAAGGATAGCGGAGGGAGAGGAAACACATGGCTGTAAATACATACATAACTACATATTGTACATACATAAATAAGAACTCTCACTCATTTAGGCTAATAAGAATGTAAAATATTAAAATCTGTATTTTAAATCTATATCTCTAGTGGGAATTGATCAAGGAGAATATATAAAAAAAGCAAGATTTTTTTTAGGAAAAGAGGATCAAATATGGGTAATTAGGGAAATGAATGATTGCAGTGTAACAACAGATATGGCATATATAACAAACTCATGATATTAAAATATTTACCCTTGAGATTCAAATCAATTTAAAACATTTTGATGTAGATGGTATGGTTTACAAAAGATGGAGCAGAAACATGAAAATGTCACCTTAGAATTTTCATGAAGGCTCTGGTTTAGAATATGCTTTGTTTAGTATCTGATTTGTTTATCACAACTTTTCACTAAAATATTAATAAAAGAAGGCAAAAGATGTCAATACATAGAAATATTTAATGTTTTAGATTATGTAGAGATAGTCCTCACAGTCTAAATAAATGGACGAAAGAATTCAGTGGGTGGTTTGCTACTTGTTTGATGACTTTTTTCCAGAGGTAATACAATGAGAGGTTAATGCTCTCATTGTTGGCTACATGGCTGCCCAAAATGTAGACTGTTATATTTCCAATCTGTGGACACTGCTTCAGTTTAGACTGCATTATTGTATACAACCCTCTCTCCATACCCAACCAGTATTACTATTTTTATATCCATTCAGAATTCAGAGAGAACGATGATTTAAAATGTTGTGGAGAAATCAACTTTGGACGTGAAATTTCTAGGAATAAAATTTTAAGACAAAGAGCCCCGTGCCCACAGAGGGATACATCTTAGAGTTATGGATTCACAAGTGTTTGATGAGTTCAAAGGGTCAGCCATTAAAACATTTGGTGTAGGAAAAAACGGAACATGGGATCTAAAGGAATTTACTGAATGAATATTTGCCAGGTATTGAAAATTAGTCTAGAAATTATTCACTACAAGTTTCCTTTCAGCTATCAATGATGAAAGCACGTTTAAACGGTGCTAAAATATAAAGTGACCATAACAAATACCTGAAAGATTTTAAAGCACAGTAATAAATATATATAGAATCCAGGCCAAGTAATATAACATTACTCCCTATAAGACCCAATATATTGTTTTTTCACCTTAGTCTCTTGGGATATCTTAGCCTCTGCACTTTCATAATACATTTATCTTGCTCCCAAAAGTTGTGATTTTGTTTGAAATTGTATTGATTTATAGATCAAATTGAGAAAAAAAACTAATATAATAATGATATTATTCTTCCTAGAGATACCTTTCTATTTATTTCTATTTATCGAAGTCTTTTTTAGTGACTTTCAATGAGAGAAAAATATGTATTCATTATATTAATTATAAAGGTCTTGCATTTCATTTTCTTATTTTTCTATATCATATGGATTTTATGGTTATTTTTTAAAAATAAGGATTCTGCTTGTTGCTGTATAGGGAGTGTGTGCATATATATCATTAAATTCATATACACTGAAATACCACTTTTGATTTATCATTGCCAAATTATCAATATTATCAAATGTAAGAATTGCAAACAATACATTTGTAACCCCAACTGAGAATAATTTAGTAGTATCTAACAAGATAACAAATGCACATACCCCTTTCCTGTCTATAAATATGGAGTTGAGTCAATTTATTATAGTACATAATGGAATATAAAGCAATCATAAAAGAAATGTAAAACTATCTTTGTATATTAATAAAAAAGGATCGCCAAGATACATTATTGAGTGAAATAATGGAGAGCAGGTTTAATGATATGCTACTATTTTGTGAAAATATTTATATAGCGTTCCCTTTATGTATGAAATGTACCTTTGTTACCTCCAGAAAGAGGGACTCAGAGACTTGCAAACAAGGGTGAGAGGGAATCTTTTCTCTATATTTTTCTGTATTTCCTAATTTTTGAACATGTGAATATTTTCCCTATTCAAAATATTTTTTTATTAAGCTTCTACTGAAATTATTTTGAAAAATGCAAAGATGAGATGACAAGCTGAAATAAGAATATAATTATATAAAACACCTGGGTCAAGAAAAGAAAAATAGTTATGGAAGAATTGACACCTTACTAGAGCAGCACAGAACAAATTAATAGTGTAAAATATTATAGGAGGGATATAAAAAAACACATTTTTGCACTGTTTTAAAAAATCTAAAAGAAAAGCCAAAGAGATGGAAAAGATAAAAAAATAAAAACTGTTGAAGGTAGAAACTAGAAATATAACTATAATTTGTGGACATTCACAGTTGTAACCAATTATTATATAAAATGTTTCCTATTGTCCTGAAATTGACACTGAGGATTCAAAGCTGAAGATAAAAATTCATTGTTTATCCCATATCTATGAGAAAGCTACCAAGGAGCCACTAAGAATCAGGTATTAGAGGGCTTTGTCAGGGTCTACCACAGTGTCTTCCATTAACTTCCCAAGGCATCACCACTGTCTTCTGTATACACAGGACACTGCAATGGGGGTTGTTGGGGAGATTGTTTGGAATTGTGTCGTTGACCTAGTTGGGAAGGTTGTGGCTTCTATACAAGGAGCTTACTTTTCAAACACAACTTCAAGTCAGGTGAGGCTGGCTACTCTCCAAAAGAACCATTTGAAGAGATTAAAGTTGACTTGAGGAATGAAAGCCTGGCATTTCATTTCACAGTTGGAAGTCTACATACCCAACAGCATTGATTAGCTGCTCTATACCTATCTGAAAGGTAAAGATAATCGAAGAGGGGTAACGTGATATAGGGAAAGATTTGCATTGGAGTGTCCTGCTTTCTCACTTATTGTCACAGCAGAGATGTACAATTTCCCTTCGGATGTAGAGATACTGCAGAAGGTAAACTAATTGGGTTGTCTTGCTGGTTACCCAATTCAAGAAATGGCTGCTTGGTGAAAAGGGAGAATAAGTGGTGGAATTGGACCTAGATTTTCTTTTTCAAGGAATTGTGCTGTTATAGGATCCTCTGGTGTCACATGAGAGAAGTAGAATTTGAATGCCTGATGCTCAGAGGACATTGACTGACAGCCAGTGTTAGTAGAAATGCAAGAATAACAATCAAGGATGTAACAAAAACCAATAGTTAAGTGAAGTAGAATTTGCTTTTATAATTAAGACCTTGAGAAAGGAGGGAATATAGGTATTCCTGAGGCAGCCCATGCACACTGCCATCCCACAATCAAAGCGACTAGACAGCAAGGAGGACTGAAAAGTGGAGACAGAACTCCTCCATAACTCCAAGTCCCCAAGATTATAAGTGTAGCTGGGGCTTGGGAGGAGGAGAGAGCGGGATTGATTTTGAACAGGTTATAAATTTGGTATTTGAACTAGATGGATATTTTGTCACTAAACATAATCAAAAAATATGCCATCTGCCTGAAATAGCTCTAGGGGTCAGGAATTAGCATTCTGGAGAACATGCTTGAAAGCAGTCATTGGAGAAATAGAAAACTGTTTCAAGTGTGTATCCCTACAAGTTTAGACTGCTAAATAAATTAGTTACCCAAGGAAGCAATAGGAACAATTGGAGCAGAAGTGGTAATATAATCATGCCTGAAGAGAATAATTCAGATTTGAAAAAAATCAAATCACAAGTTTGCATTCTTGCAAGGCTCTGGGATTTCTTTAAAAACCAGTATACAGTGGTAGAGATATGCTTTTGTGTTGTTGAAGCCCACAGATATGGACATGAAGCCACATCAGGGAAACTTCAGGGAGGAGGCAAGAAGAGTTAAGAGAATGTGGATTAAACACAGAAAACACTTGGTAGAGACCATCTATGGGTAAATGAACACCTCTTTCATATCAGACAATCATGCAGTGAGAATTCCCTGAACCTGCTCTGAATGCTTTGTTGAAAGGAACGTGGGCCTGGAAGAGCTGCAGCCATTTTGCACCATGAGGAAAGACAGTCTGAGAATGAGGCTAAAACTTTGAAAAAGTAGAAGAGAATAAAAGAAAAAAAACAGAGACCCTGCAAAACAGAAAAAAGAAACAGCAAACAAGCACACAAGAACCTTTTGTAAAGCCAGTGATGTACTGGTCAGGGTTGGGGGGGAAAACCTTGAATTGTAGCTTTTACCATTATCCTCAGTGTAAATATCAAGTTACCAACTTGACGTCCCTGAATATGGATTTGGAAAGAGATGAAAACAAATGGCTCTCACTAGCTGATAAGAGCTGGTTCCAGCACATCACTGCCTGAAGCTCAAGTTGTTTGCAGACTTTTTCAACTGAACGGAAGACTGTATTCCCATTATAATTAAAAAATGGAGCCCATAAGATACATCACTCAAAACTGAGAAAGTTTAAAAAGTGGCAGTGTTACTACTATTAAAGTGTTGCCTAAACTTGGACTTTTCAGGCAAAATGAGATGTTTGACCACTTTAAGGCAGCCAATTTGAGTCATGTGTTGTGACGATAATTACATAGAATATCATCACTGATATTTAGAATTAAGTAATCCCAGCACAACTGTATTTCACCTGGTATGTCCATAAATACAATGCAGGAAAGATAAGAGTTGAGGACTCAGATGTGAAGCTCTTAATTCATAGCTATGTAAGGAAGTCTCATAAATTACTATTCTCATTCAATGAAATATTTTCTAAAGCAAAAATTGTAACCTGGTAGCCCTGTAGGTCACTTGTCAAATAGAGACATGTCCTCTATAGTCAACAAGGTTAGCCAAGTTAAATATATTTATTCCTGTATCTCTGTTCAATATTTGTATTATGGGAAGATCAGAAGATCTAATACTACTGCTTGTTATGTTTGCTAATTTTCTCTTATTGTAGATTTGCTTTCTTGCATGTTTTGTAATTTGGGATTATGAGCTGATCTTACCTATGGAAAACCTGTCCCTCCAGAGCCAGTTTGCTTCTGCTACTGTTGAATTCCAGTCCTACCACTGGACTGGGGCCCCATTTTTATGTTGTTTTGGCTGAAGAGTTCCTTATCCATGTGTGTCATATGAATATGAATCCCAATTTTTACGTTTATAGTTAAAAATTCTGAAGGGTAATTTCAAGATTAGAACTGTAAATGCAGTATAAATTTTTACGCTTCTTTTCTAGGTTTTTGTCTCCAGAGAGTAACTTTAATTTCTTGAAACTCAGATATTGATTTAAAACTATCTTGATATTTGGCAATTCGGGGTCTTCAGGATGTTTGTTTTTCAAAACACTAAAACCAGAAATGGGAGCATATTTAAATGGATATCAATTAGCTCTTCATCTTAAGTAAGTTCTGAGATGGGAGGGAAAAATAAATCTAAAAAGATCTCATGTCCATTATTGAACCAATTTATATAATCAGGTAACTATCATGCAATGAATAAGTAAACCCAGGGGTTATCATGTTGAATTTGAATTAATCTAGATCTTCTCTTATAACTAAGAGAATACTACAAATGGCATAGAGAGGTAGAATGGGTATGGGAGTATATAACACAATGTCTATTACAGGTAGTCTGAAAATTATGATTTATTTTACAATATGAAAATAAAAGAGAGAATCTTACCTTTAACCAGAAAACAAATATGAACTTGTTTAACACAAAAGGAAAACAATCAAAAAGTTCTTCATGACATAGCCAAAATCAGGGGATAAAGGGATGTCACCTACTTTGTGTTCAAATAATTATACAAAGCAATATAGCAAATAATATACTCTGACATATTGTGATTTATTTGTGAATGCACAGAAATTTATTATCGTATATACAAACACTCAGAAGGAAAGGCATCTATACAGTCATTTTTAAAAATATATTTTTATTGGAGTATAATTGCTTTACAATGTTGTGTTAGTTTCTGCTGTACAATGAAGTGAATCAGCTATATATATACATATATCCACTCCCTCTTTATATACTCATTCTTGAACAGATATTTCAAATGAAGACTCTACAATAATGATTGATTAATCAAATGATATAGTATGGTGTAGAATAAATAATCATCTTATCAGAGGATGCAAGCACAGCACTTCAGACATTTGTATAAAGAAATATCAATTGCAAAGATAATTATAAAGGAGCCTAAAAAATACCATTCACTAAAATACTTAACAATTATGAACTAGATTTTAAATCTAAGAATATCAATACAATGACAACTCAGCCTGAAAAAGGATTTGGAATAGGAGCAAATAAAATTGTACCAATTCACTTATGCTACAGAAGACCCATGATCTGGCAATGATCAACTGATATGGACACTGGTATTATTGTTGAAGGCAATAATTAGTGTGATAATCCCTGCAAGAACCACTGGCAGTGTGATAAAAAGTCTTAGAGTATGATGCACTTTAACTCAAATTACATTTCAGATATTATACTCTTTTTTAAATACGTCGTTATTGGAATATAATTGCTTTACAGTGTTGTGTTAGTTTCTGCTGTATAACAAAGTGAATCAGCCATATGCATACATATGTCCCCATATCCCCTCCCTCTTGAGCCTCCCTCCGACCCTCGCTATCTCACCTCTCTAGGTCATCGCAAAGCACTGAGCTGATGTCCCTGTGCTATGCTTCTGCTTCCCACTAGCCATCTATTTTACATTTGGTAGTGTATATATTTCAATGCTACTCTCACTTTGCGCCAGCTTCCCCTTCCCCCCTCCCAGTGTTCCTCAAGTGCATTCTCTATATCTGCATCTTTATTTCAGCCCTGCACCTAGGCTCATCAGTACCATTTTTTTTAGATTCCATATATATGCGTTAGCATACGGTATTTGTTGGTGTTTTTTTGTTTTGTTTTGTTTTGTTTTTTTTTGCGTTACGCAGGCCTCTCACTGCTGTGGCCTCTCCCATTGCGGAGCACAGGCTCCGGACATGCAGGCTCAGCAGCCATGGATTATGGGCCCAGCGGCTCCATGGCATGTGGGATCTTCCCGGACCAGGGCACGAACCCGTGTCCCCTGCGTCGGCAGGCAGACTCTCAACCACTGTGCCACCAGGGAAGCCCCTAGCATACGGTATTTGTTTTTCTCTTTCTGACTTACTTCACTCTGTATGAGACTCTAGGGCCATCCACCTCACTACAAATAACTCAATACCATTCCTGTATATGGCTGCATAATATACCATTGTATGTATGTACAACATCTTCTTTATCCATTCATCTGTTGACGGACATTTAGGTTGCTTCCATGTCCTGGCTATTGTAAATAGTGCTGCAATGAACATTGTGGTACACGTTTCCTGTTGACTTATGGTTTTCTCAGGGTATATGCCCAGTAGTGGGATTGCTGGGTCATATGGTAGTTCTATTTTTAGTTTTTTAAGGAACCTCCATACTGTTCTCCATAGTGGTGGTATCAATTTACATTCCCACCAACAGTGCAGGAGGGTTCCCTTTTCACCACACCCTCTCCAGCATTTATTTTTTCTAGATTTTTTGATAATGGCCATTCTGACCAGTCTGAGGTGATACTTCATTGTAGTTTTGATTTACATTTCTCAAATAATTAGTGATGTTGAGCATTTTTTCATGTGCCTCTTGGCCATCTGTAGGTCTTCTTTGGTGAAATATCTATTTAGGTGTTCTGCCCGTTTTTTAATTGGGTTGTTGTTTTTTCAATATTGAGCTCCACGAGCTGTTTGTATATTTTGGAGATTAATCCTTTGTCCGTTGTTTCATTTGCAAATATTTTCTCCCATTCTGAGGATTGTCTTTTCATCTTCTTTATGGTTTCCTTTGTTGTGCCAAAGCTTTTAAGTTTAATTAGGTCTCATTTGTTTACTTTTGTTTTTCATTGCTCTAGGGGATGTTTTTCATTACTCTAGGAGGTGGGTGAAAAGAGATCTTGCTGTGGTTTATGTCAAAGAGTATTTTTCCTACATTTTCCTCAAGAGTTTTATAGTGTCCAGTCTTACATTTAGGTCTTTAATCCATTTGGAGTTTATTTTTGTATATGGTGTTAAGTAGTATTCTAATGTCATTCTTTTACATGTAGTTGTCCAGTTTTCCCAGCACCACTTATTGAAGATACTGTCTTTTCTCCATTGTATGTTCGTGCCTTCTTTGTTGTAAATTTGGTGACCATATGTGTGTGGGTTTATCTCTGGGCTTTCTATCCTGTACCATTGATCTGTATTTCTGTTTTTGGACCAGTACTATACTGTCTTGATTACTGTAGCTTTGTAATATAGTTTGACATTGGGGAGCCTGAGGCCTGCAGCTCTGATTTTCTTTCTCAAGATTGCTTTGGCTATTCGGGGTGTTTTGTGTTTCATACAAATTGTGAACTTTTTTGTTCTAATTCTGTGAAGAATGCCCTTGGTAGTTTGATAGGGATTGCACTGAATCTATAGATTGCTTTTGGTAATATAGTCATTTTCACAATATTGATTCTTCCAATCCAAGAGCATGGTATATTTCTCCATCTGTTTATGTCATCTTTGATTTCTTTCATCAGTGTTTTATAGTTTTCTGAGTACAAGTCTTTCACCTCCTTAGGTAGGTTTATTCCTAGGTATTTTATTCTTTTTGTTGCCATGGTAAATGGGAGTGTTTCCATGTTTTCTCTTTCTGATTTTTCATTGTTAGTGTATAGGAATTCCAGAGATTTCTGTGCATTAATTTTGTATCCTGCAACGTTACCAAACTCATTGATTAGTTCTAGTAGTTTTCAGTGAGAAAACTCACATGAGACTGCAACCTGGCTATCACCTTGAATACATCTTTGTGAGACCCTGAGCAGAGAACCCAGCTAATACATATGTATCCAGATTCATGATCGACAGAATCTATAGGTAATCAATGGGGGTTGCTTTAGGCCACTAAGCTTGTAACATTTATTACACAGAAATAGATAATTAATATGATTACCATAAAGACCTACAATGTTAATAATTCTGAGAGTAGTAACAATACCAATGACAAGCGTAATCTCTCTTTATTTTATGTACATGATGCTGTTGCTCAGCTTCTATTAGATATGCACAAATATGCTGTTTGATTCACAATAACAAGTAAATAATATGTACTGGTTTTTTAGTTAATAAAACAGAGTACCTGTGAATTGGAGAACAATAAGCCATGACTTTATTTTACTAACACCTTCAGCAGATTTTCTCACATTTTGTTTTATTCTTCCTTTTCATTAAGGTTGTGATTTTTAAAAATTCATTTTACACTTGCTAAATAATACTGCAACTCTTTTTTTCTTTCAGTGTTAGAATAATAATAATAATGAAACTGGCCTGACTAAAATTAGCTATGCACCTTTTGATTTATAATGTATCTTTCATTTACATAAAATTAACAATAGTCAGTATCATTAATTTTATTACATACACACAAGGGACTTTCAGCTTCTATTTAGGAATGAAAAAGCTGGAATGAGCATCACCCCCATCCTGACAATAAGAGAAAAAAAATCTGTAAAATCATAACTTTTCTTTAATCCATCAATACACTGAGGTCACAGGGCACTCAGCCTGAAATCTAAGAAAAGACAACTGCTTCCAATGAGAGAGAGAAAATAAGACAATGAACAAGAGGAAGATAGGGCTGCCGTATAAGTAACGTGAAATTCAACTAAATTTTCTGACAAGTTGCTAAGGGCTGAGTGTACGCTAGCATGAGTCTAGACACCCTGGTAGCCTCAGACACAAGGGGAGTCTGCATCTACTTGTAGGTTCTTTTCCATAGTCATTTACAATGTACTCATAAGAAAGATTGAGGGCAAGATACAGGGAGGAGCTTTCATTTGTGAATTATATACAAATGTACATTGTGCAATCGTGCAGGAGGGATGCAGCAGCCGTTATAGGAAAAGCACAAAGCCCTGTTCGATAATTTTCCTCTCTGGAACTAAAGACTTAAGGAGCTATTGAAGGGCAGCAAACTGACACACATAAAGCAAGGAGAATACTCACCATGGAAAAGAAAAGGAAAGCAACCTCTAACACTCAGCGAGGAGCAGGAAGCATGCACGTAGGAGATATCCAATCTCTGGGGAAGGGACAGGATTGTTGAAAAGCTCCTCACCCCCGAGACCCAATGGCTGTTTAAGACTGAGACAATACAGGGCCACAGAGGACACCACCTCCCACCACCCATTGCCAAGCTAGCAAGCATTGAGTAAAGAGCAAGAAAATAACACTGGGGTAGGGGGGAGAGTGTGGAGAGAGACTCCCTCTAAGGGAAAGATATATAGGAAGGTGTAAAACTGTTGGAGGAGCAGATATTGAAAAAAACCCATTGGAAAACCAGTCTTCAGCCTGAGCACAAGGAAACACTGGAGAAATTATAATTAGAAGCATTGAAGGTAACAACACCCACAATAAAACAGAAACCAGTTGGACTCTCACATACCAATGGCTTAGCAGAAGGAGAATAATAACAGTTTCCAGGAAAAACACTATTTACCTTTTTCTCAAGTGCCCTACGTCTGATGTCTGCCTCTCAACTAAAAATTAAGAAACAAAAATGCACATACACACTCAGAAGACAAAAGCAGTGTCCAAGGAGATAAAACAATCCACAGAACCAAAGCCATATGTGACCCAGATGTTGGAAATATCTGAGAGAAAATTTAAAACTATGTTTTAAAGGCTCTGCATGAACTGATGGTGAATTTCAAGCAGAGATGGAACATTTAAGGGAGAATCGAATTAAAATGTTAAAAAAAATGCATTAAAAGAGAAGCGTAACTTTGAGGTATTCACCAGTAGACCTCAAAGAGCCAAGGAAAGAATTACTGAATTTAAAGATAGGTCAATTTAAATTACCCAAACTGAAAACC
The DNA here is from genome assembly GCF_002837175.3 of Physeter macrocephalus. NCBI lineage: Eukaryota > Metazoa > Chordata > Mammalia > Artiodactyla > Physeteridae > Physeter > Physeter macrocephalus. The sequence continues at coordinate 137,422,865 of NC_041220.1, read as the reverse complement.
AAAGAGAAATAAGAGTTAAACAAATGAGAAAACAAAAGGATTAGAGGACTGATGGGCTGCAGGACAAATCCTAATGACCTAACAAATGTGTACTTGGATTCCCAGAAAGACAGAGAAATCCAAGAAAAAGAGCCAGAGATTGGGCAGAAAAAACAAAAATATTGATGAGATAATGGCTGAGAATTTTCCAAATAACAAAACAAAAAAGAAAAATGCCAGCCACACAAATTCGAAAGGCTCAGAGAACACCAAGCTGGATAAATACCAACAGAACCCATAACAACACACATGTCCACACTTATTATATACAATGTACTTAAAAGCTAAATTAATAATACATATATACTGAAGGAGGGTAGAGAGAAAAACAGCATCACAGAGAAAAAAGATAAGAATTATAATTATAAAAATTACAACCAAAGTAAAAGAGAAATTTATAAATCTCTTGTTACCTAAAAGTTACCTTAGTTAAATGAATCTTATAGTTTTTCTTAAAAAATATAAATTGCTCAGATGAGATTTATAATCTTTTTTTTTTCTGAAATTAAATTACCTTCAGTGATTTCAGTAGCTAGTGGAAATTGAGCCTATACCAGAGAGGACGAAATATACCTCCTAGGAAAAAATAATAAATCTACATAATCTGTTACTGACATATTTTCTTATAACCTTAGTAAAACCAATTTTTAGTATGTATTCTGTGACATGTACATGAAGCAATTATTCATATTATCACACAAACTCCTGTAAAATAGCAGATTAGGTTGAAAGCATAATTTCTATTATACAAATCAGAGAGATACAACAGGGACACAGCCTCAAACTGTAAGTGGTAGAGAAAGGATTGGATTCCTGGCTTTACCTCTAGCATAATAATTGTGTTCCCCTTCTGCTTGTCTAACTTTCTATGAAAAAAATATTAATGTTATCTTTTTTTATTTAAATGTGTACCTTAGGGTAAAGGCATTATTGTAGGCAATCTCAAGGAACATTTTTCCTTTTTTTAAAATTACTTTTTTAATTGAAGTATAGTTCATTTATAATATTATGTAAGTTCCAGGTATATAGCATAATGATTCAGTATTTTTACAGATTATACTCCATTATAAATTGTTCCAAGACAATGGCTATAATTCCCTGTGCTATACAATGTATCCTTGCTTATCTATTTTATATGTAGTAGTTTGTATCTGTTAATCCCATACCCCTAATTTGTCCCTCCTGCCTCTCCTCTCCCTTTTGGTAATACTAACAAATCTATGTAGCATTTTGGACAATATTTCCCATTAACACTCTTCTAAATCTGTGCAATTAACAACTACAAAAACAAGTTACAAAAATAATTTTCAAAAGCACAGACCATCCTAAATTTGTCGGTTTTGGATCACTTCACATATGGATGTTACCGAAGTGGCTGCCCAAGTCTAAAAGGGGCACTAGTCCTTTCTGGGTTTAGGATGGCCTATGTGTGTGTGTGTGTGTGTGTGTGTGTGTGTGTGTGTGTGTATCAGATAAGATATGCCCTAGGGCACAGGAGAGTTCTGCAGAAGTGTAAAGGGGGCCTTGGAAGTGGCATTGCTTACTTTCAGTTTGTTCAGATTACTTGGTTAAAATTTTGTGCTTCACATAGAGCCTATCCACAATAACCATCCTAGAATCACCACCCCAGATAAATAATTTAAAAAGGAGTCCCATTCCTATTATGTCACAGATATTTGCATTTTAAAATGCTCCACTAATGATGCTCTTCTTATTACATGATAAAACACATATCATAACTTTAATTATAATATTTATATATTTCCCCAAATAATAGAACATTAATTATATTACAAGTTGAAATGAAGTAAAAAGAAGATATGAAATGAAGAAAAAGGAGATATATATTTAGAAACAATAGAAATTGCTGAATGATGCATCTCAGATTTCAGTATTGTATGCAGTGTGAAAACATTTCCCATTTTTTAACTTAACTTACCATTATCTTTGCAAATATAATGGAACGTTAAATTATTTTAAAGGTGAATAATGTGTGAAACATAGACTTTTCTAAGGATATCAAATATTGTCAACACTATTTATAGAAAAGGTGTAGGTTATTTATCATTTCAAAAAATAGAAAATAACCTATCCTTCAAATACAGAATTTAAAAATAAGGTTAGTATATAATATTGGATAAAATATTATATATACAATTAGTATTTTCTAACATTTATTTAATACTCTGTGCCAGTTGCTATAAAACTTTTTCTTAGATTATTAGCTGAAATCCTCATGAGAACCCTGAGAGGTAGGAATTATTATACCCTTTTTATAGAGAAAGTAACTGAAGACTCCATGACACCTGGAAATTTTTCCCAGTCACCCAGGTTGTAAAAGAGTACATGTACGACTCTAAAACCTTTAAAAATGCATATGGGGCTTCCCTGGTGGCGCAGTGGTTGAGAGTCCGCCTGCCGATGCAGGGGACACGGGTTCGTGTGGGAAAATCCCACATGCCGCGGAGCGGCTGGGCCCGTGAGCCATGGCCGCTGAACCTGCACGTCCGGAGCCTGTGCTCCGCAACGGGAGAGGCCACAGCAGCGAGAGGCCCGCGTAGCGGGAAAAAAAAAAAAAATGCATATGTATTTGTAAGATACCTAGGAACATGGAAACTATCAATAAACATAAAGTACTAAATTATGTAAATGGATATATTTTATTTATAATAGCTACACCTATATGTATAGTTAGAAGAGCAGCAACTTATGCTGTAGATTCAAAAACAGCTTTCCTCTGATCCCTGTTTCATCCCATGCTAATTATATCTTAATGTGATGGGCTTATGGATGATTTTCCTTATCCTTTTGTATGCTCTTAGAGTATTTTTTAAAACTCTGAAATGAGCATGTATTACTATATATAATATTAAAATAAGCATGCTTAAAATGAGATCATATGCATCGTGATTTGTCTCTATAATTCATCATAATTGTCAGACTTCTATTATTAATTTTAGAATCACTTTTTAGCCTGTTAGTTGAAAAAAAAAAATCCTTGAGTGTAGCATTGCTCTGGATACAATTAAGTGGGGGCTGGTTACAAAATCATGAGAACGTATGGGACCAAAATGCAGTGACGTATAAAAGAAAAGATACCCAGCATCCTCAGTGGAGAGTCTTTCAGTCAAGAGCAGGAAAGAATGTCTGTCAGTTTCTCAGTAGCATGATTTCATATCAGTTTCATGGTAGGTATAAATTCAAACGTAGTAACGTGAAAATGTTGTTGGTATACATCTTGAGTTCTGCCTTGTTTTCAGTAGTTATGTTGTTCCAGACTGTCTATCATCCCTTCCTTAGGGTCTGCCTTTGCCTTACTCTTGGGCAAAGAGTTTGGGACATTGCCATTGTCCCAAACACAGTAGGAGCAGCCAAATACAACTGTAGCTATTATACCATATGTACTATAATTTGAGTGTTGTGTGAAGAGACGAAGGGACCCAAAGGAGTTAGACCTTAACAGTCAAACAAAAGTCCTCTTCTACTTAAGATTCCCAAGAGGTACCCTGATTTCTATTTTTCCCAAAGATTGCTTGTTTTTCTCTTCTGTTGATTCTAAGCTAAAGGTACCATCCTTTTTCTTACCAGGCTAGTCTAAGTTTGCTTCTGTTGCTTGCAAATACATTATCTGAACTAATTCATACTCCACTATACATACACACATAAACTCACACACACACACACACACACACACACACACACAGACTGAACAGGATTTTCTTCTGGGATACATGAACTATTAAAAAGCATTATTTAAAATCATAGTATATTGTATAGATTGTAACAATCATGTTGCCATGTGACATGGTAGAGATTGAGTTAGACATCTAGTAGAAGATCTATCAGTATGTAGGTATAAAGGAACTGTCCAAGAGAAAAGAGTGTTACAGACTGATATTTAAGCTCTATCAAACTTTATCTATTGTTATGTTGTAATTTTTGACCAGTTAGCTAGTGTTTCTATAAACTCTTTATTTTTGGAAAATGCCAATTACATGATTAAACTTCTGAATGCAATAAAATCTAGACAAAATACAGAACAAGTCTTTGAAAACATTACTCTTTGAGCAATTCAGAGGCTTTCCCTCTGTTTTTAGTTTTTCTCTGACAAACTCCCTTTGACTATTGGCTTTTAAGAACTATTTGTCTTGACTAAACACACTGGGGTACCAGATATTTCAACATAAATCCCTTACAATAATATCTATGAGGTTAATTACATTTTTAGTCTTCCACAAGCAAATGAGTATTTAGTAGGTATAAAGGAAGTCGAGATTTTACTATTGTGCCATTTTCAACTCATTTGGATTTCATCTGTGATAATAAAAGACTTTTTTTAATAAAAATTATTGCCATTTTCCTTTTTCAGATTAGAATTCTAGCTTAAAAAGTGATTTCTCCTGGAGTATTCTACCTGCTACAAATGGAAGACATAATTAGTCTAAGTTTCAAATAAAAACACATCTATACTAAATTCATGACTTATATAAGTTTGATTTTGTGAAGTTTATTAAGTAAAATTCAGTATTTTAAAAATTCAGTATTTTTAAAAGATGACAAAAAGTTATTTTCACTTATCTTTTTCAGTAAATGACTGACAAATAGTATAAGCATTTTATCAGCAATATTGTACACATACTAAAATGTATTACTAAATTGCAAGCTTATTAAGTGACAAATTTTAATTCTCTAAGCACAAATATGTAAGAAAATATGATGATAACATTACTAATTCATAATTCCTGTCTATGAAATTATTACCTCCTATTAAAGAGGTATTCCGTTCAAGCATAAAAATTCATGAATTTCTGGATATTTGTTAATTTTATTCTTTTTAAAAGTGTTTTTGATAAAACATCTCAGTTAAAATGATATATATTTTAAAATATTGTAAATAAATACTGATTATAAAAATCAGGCATATTTTTAACTTTTGAATAACATTAACAACAACATGAAACCGTTTGATCAAGTTAATTAAAAAATATTTAAGAAAAATTAAGTACTAAAACGGGCAGTTCTTTCAAGGAAGATGATGTCAAGAAAGCATATTTGTGGAACTAGGCTGTGTCTTTTTATTTTTTAAAACAAGTAGCCATAAATAATTTGTGTGTGTGCGGGGTAGGGGGTGTATGTGTTTGGGTGGGGTAGTTAAATAGCATATAAAAAATTATTGTCCTATAAGAAAATAAATATTAATACAATTGATGAGGCAAGTATGCATTCTATGCCTTATAGTAGCAAACAACTAATATATCACGGAATATACTATTTAACAAAAGTTATCTCAGAAACCAATCAATCCTTGATTCATGATATATTATTGTCATTGGTCTATGCATAGCCAGGTTATATCTTATCTTTTATATCTGATTAATTAATGTATTCATTCATTTTTAATAACATAATGAATATCTCTGAACTCAAGATTCAACCAAGACCTGCGACATTACCAACAGCTTCTATTAACCTGTGCTTTTCCCCGACCTTCTACCTACCTACAGGATTTATCTTCTGTCCTGAATTATCTATTATTTGTTTCTTCAATTTATGTGTAATATTTGAGTATCCATCTATCTATCTATCTATCTGTCTATACATCTACCTATCAACTATCTAATTTTATGTTATTGTGGTAAGAATACTTAACTTGAGATCTACTCTCCTAACAAATTTTTAAGTATACAACACATTATTGTTGATTCTAGGTACAATTTTGTACAGCATATCTCTAGAACTTATTCATCTTGCTTAACCCATCCATATATTTTACATGGTGTCAGATTATAAATATCATTGCTATACATGGTTTGCTGGGTGAATATATCACCATGTATTTGTTCATTCTCATGTCAATGATACTTTGTTTGGTTTCCATTTTTTCAATTACAAATTATGTTGATAAAACACATTCACATGATTTACAGTGTGACATGTACAATTATGTCTCTGGGAATTTATAAGTAGAAACTTTTGAGTCATGCAGCAGGAAATATTTCAATGGTACAATGAAAGTGACACACTGTTTTTCATAATGGTTGTAGAAAGAGATCTCATTGATTCACATTCTCTCCAATATGGAGTATTTTCAGATTACTGAATTTTTACAAATTTAATGGATATAAAATATTTTATTGTTGTAGACTCATTTTCCTGATTATGAAAATATGAAGGTAGAATACTTATTCTTGGTGTTTTTATTTGTTTTCTCTTCTTGTGATAACAGTTCATGTTTTTGTCCATTGTTCTTTTAGCTAACTGTATCGTAAGAGTCCTTCCAATATTCTTGATACAAATTCTTTGTAGAGTATATGTTTGAAAAATGTACATGAATAGTTTCACATTTTGATGTGGCAATATATTTTATAAATAAACAAAGCATTAACCATGAAAAAATAGATAAATTAATTGCATGAAGAATAAGAAATTCTGTTTACCAAAACACTTTAAAAAAAGTAAAATGTAAAAGTGAAAAGAAAAGCTACAAACTGGGAGATAATATTTTCCACATGCGTAATTAACAAATCGTGTATTTCAAGACTATTAGAAAGACTCCCTGAACTATCTTCAGAGGGGGTGAGAAAGTTAAATCTAAGTGCCTGGAAGAAAAACAGAACTGATGTGACACATTGAAATTCTTCACCACAGTTTGGATTCATGGTATGTTTATGGGATAAAAGACTCAAATTTGTATTATTATATATGAGAAGTAAAAACAAAGAGTGGAGGTTGATGCCTATTGATGGAATTCACAGATAATGTCAATAAAAGAAAGAGAAGATGGTTTTAGAGGGAAGATAATAAGTTCAGTTTCAGACACATTGATTTTTCTATAGACTATAGTGCAATCAAGGGAAGATGCTGGATCATATTAGGATAAGACTGAAGTTATTATTGATATGTGGGCTGGTATATAGATATCAGTAAATTTATGGTAGTTGTGAAGATTGCCTAAGGTAACTACAGTGAATGTTTATGGTAAGAGCAGAAAGACAGACAAATAAACATGGGAAAGAATGCCAAGGAACAAAAACATTTCTTAGCAAAAAAAAAAAAAAAAATTAGTAAAACTCATGAGAACATTTGGAGGGAAAGCAGGAGAGAGTTGCAGTGTTTCAAAAGCTGAAGGGAGAATATATCATAAGCAAATAATCAGCTGTATCACCAGTGTAAAAACCTGGGTGTTTCCACTAGTTTAGCCGTGGGTAGGGAGTCTGGACCCTTGATAAAGTCACTTGCAATTTCAGTTGGTTAAGGATATACTCATTCTTGGAGGTAAAGGCAGCATAATCATTTCACCTTTTTAAGTCTTTAAAAGAGTAAATGTGCGTAATATATTAAGTCTTTTATCAGAGAAATGTGAAAAATTATGATTCTCTTACTTTCATCTTTCAACTTTTCCTGAATTTGTTTCATACAAACTATTGATTCTGATTCTGTAAAGTTATTTTAATGTAGGTAAGTATGATGATGGTGGTTTCAAAAGCATATAACTTTATTTTAATAATACATTATATACATAAATAATGCAGTGTAAATATCTTAGCTGAATCATTTTCTCAGCTTGCTTAGAACTCTTTATGTAGTTAGGTAAAAAACAGCAAGAATAATCAATCTATTATTCAACAAATTGTGAAATCCCAGCCTTTTGAGATTCTAATTTAAATTCATAGGAATAAATAACAGCTATTTATAGTTTCAAATAGGAGAAGTAATAACTTCACGGGTTTAGCCTAATATTTGTTTGGATTATCCTGCAAACCTATTTTATTACTTGAGAATAAGTATAGAATAATGATAGTGGAATTTATTTATTCATTTAACAAATATTTACTAAGCACCCACTTGTGTTCTAGGCACTAGTTTAATTACAGGGATAAAATTGTGAACAGAGAAAAAAATCCTTCATGGAGTTTATAATCCAATGTTTGATATAGATAAGAAAGAAGCACACACACACATACACATACATATTCACACTCACATCCACACACATACGTGTGCACATAGACTTACATATACATATGCAGTGATACATGCCATAAAGAAAAATAAGACAAAGAAATAATGAATGATGTAACCTTGTGGTGTGACAGAGATTGTCTCTGTGAAGATATGGCATTTGAGTAGAATATTGAGGGAGTGAATCAGCAAAGATCTTGGAGAAGAATGTTTGAAGGAGTGGGAACAGAACTTCAAAAGTTCCAGGTAGGAATGGCCAATAAAGAATAAAAATTGAATTATTTAGGATAGAGATGAAATTGCACTAAAAATAAACTTGAATAATTGAGAGAGGATAAGTATTGACTAGTACACAATTGGAGGGATTAGTTTTAGGAAAAAACAGAAAATTCACCTATAGAATAGGAGGGAATATAAAATATATGGATAAATTATAAGTTATTTTATACATTATAAAATAATGTATTTTAGATTATGTTTAAGTAAAAGTTTTTAAAAGTATATGAACAAATTAATAATGTAGGAAATTGGTGATAGCAGGTTCAAGAGAGAAGAAAAGGTATGGAACAGTCACCTCAAAGGATGGGAGGGTAAATTAACAAGTAAACCTAGGCAGTATAGACAGCTCACCTTCATACTGTGGTTTTTTAGTTTAAATTAGTATTTTTTTTGTTCCACCTACATTTAACTACACTAGGCCAAGATTAGAATAGGAAGAAAATTGAATCTAAGCAGTGTTCAAATTTACTAAGAGCGCTGAATTAAAGAGAGAATGAAAAAGGAGTCAAGAATGCTCCAAGTGGGCAATTATAGAGGTGGACAATGGTGTCTTGGGTGAGTAGAGAGAAGTGAGTTATAGGGAGGCAAGGGAAAAAAGAAAAATGGTAGCATCAATGGATTTAAGGTCCATTAGTAGCAACCGTGTTTAGAGTATAAAATACCCAGTTTTACTGAAGAAGCACGGAAGAAAAGGCACTTGGAATTTAAGAGTTTAAGGAACTGGGAGGCCAGTATGTTGAATATTGTTGCGCATGGACAGGATGGTGAACTCACTTTTCTTGTTGGATAGGATGCTGTAAAATGTTGATAGGTAGTTGCTATAGTCTGAATGTTTGTGTCTCCCCAAAGTTCGTACACTGAAATTCTAAGTCCCAAAGGTGTTGGTATTAGTATCCCAAAGGTGAGGCCTTTGGGAGATGATTGTGTTCTGAGGGTAGAGCCCTCATGAATGGGATTAGTGATTTAGTCCCATTATAAAAAAGATCCCATAGAGCTCCTTAGCCCCTTCCTCCACAAGAGGTTACAGTGAGAACCCTGCAACCCAGAAGAGATTTCTGACTCCACTATGTTGACACGAAGATCTTGAACTTCCTACCTCTACCACTGTGAGAGGTAAATGTCTGTTGTTTGTAAGTCACCCAGTCTGTGGTATTTTATTGTAGCAGCTTGAATTGCAGTTGGGACTAAGACAGCAGAGGTGGAAAGAAAGACAAAGAACAAGAGCAGAAACCTGCAACTAATGGTAAATGCCCTGGGGATGGGTAGATAGCAGATAAGTGTGTGTGAATCACATACACAGTTTGAAGGCATGTCTTTCAGTGGTACTGGACTTTTTTTTTTTTTTTTTTTTTCTTTTTGATGGAGGAGGGACGATAACATGGAACCAGCTATTATGAGCAATGAGGATGCCTACCTGGGTCCCAGGTCTTGTGTTAATTTATCTATAGGGAAATTCGAAGGGTTAATTCCAAAGGGGACTTTAGGGGAAGCCAGATACTTAGGAGAGCCAACCTCACCAAGAATGAGGAGGTAAAGCAAACAGTATGAGAAGTAAAATGTGATTTTTTAATGACACAGTGCACATAACAAAATGCGTGCATGAAATATTTGGGGGTGACAACTTGAATTGGATAAGGACAGGTGCAGATGTGTGTGATAATACTATTACAGATAATCAGCCCTCACCCGAAAGATTTGGATTTCCAATTTTGAATATAGAAAGTAGAGTGGGGATTAAGAGGGAATTACAGTTTGTAGCCTCTGCGGAGTTTGTTGGGAACAATTCCGAGCACGTCTTCTTTTTAGGCATGTGAAGCCTGAGCAGTGATAAGGCAGGTGAAGCCGGGGTCTGTTGCACAGCTATCCAGAGGCTTTCTTTGGCCTTTTCTATTGGAACAGTGCTCATAAAATCCTGCCAAACCTCTGTCTCCTTCTAGGGTTGAGGGAAATTTCCCAAATTTTAAATCCAATTGCTTCCACCTCCCTTAAGCTCATCCTCCTTCTGCTTTTCTGAATATTCAACAGTCTTGAATATTCTCCCCTCAATTGCACCTTTGCCCTGGCTTCCGAACATGATTATGAAGAAAGAAAACTAATTCGATGAACCAATCAATGTTTATTTCATTCCAAATCACCCTGTTGCCTGTCATCTGTGTGTGTCCATTGTATCTCCTTTGTCCATGCAGTACCTAGTTTCTGTTTTTTAATAAATATTTATTGAATGTCTGAATGCTTCTTTTCCCTAATCATTTAATATTTGTAGAGTAAGCCAGAATATCTGAGTTGTGAACGTGAATCATAAAATGGGCTTCATGGTAGCCAAGGGAATTAAAATATGTGATGTGGAAAGTCATTGCCGAGACAGAAAGACTGTCATATGTCAAAAAATATAGATGTCTTTTCTCATGTAAGAAATAGTAATGTCAGGTTGGAAGTGGCAGCTTTATGCTTTGGGTATAACACAGGTCTCTAAAGACTTTGGAATTGTCTTTGGAGACATCTTCAAGGTTCATTTTCTTCCCCAAGGTGTAAGATTTATGCAGTATTTTGATAATAAAAGACATTTTCTAATTGGATGTGTTTTAATGAAGCTTCACTTGCATTTTAGAAAATAATAAAGAACAGGCCCCACAAATGCTAATTATGCTGAGTTGAGTTCTTCCCAGGGACTCAGAAGACTTCAATCTGTTTTAATAAGTAGTTTGTTCTTTACTCAAGCATCATATAAATTAGATTGTAGTAGATATAGTACATATTTCTCTTTCATAACATTTGAGACTTGCAGCCATTCTTTTGAACTCACATACTTATTTAATATTATAGAAACCGTTTAAATGTTAAAATGTCACCCAAATATTTTAATCAACAAAATGTATTTTTCATACGCACACTCACACACACATACAGCTTAGAGTGGTAATCTGAAGTGTCCTCCACACAAAATCTACAAGTATGCATTTTCTTTCTGAAAATTAATTGGCAATTTACAAAATGTTAGCTGACGGATTGAAGGCCATAGAAAAGTGGGGACCAAGAATCTTAGTTGTTACTGTATTGAGTTTATATTTAGCCAGTAGGCTTTGGCACCGCTATGCCAATTGATACAATCCTGAAATATTTTAGTAGAGGAGAGAAATAGTCACTGGCTGAGTTCTCAAATCCCCCCTTTCAAAGAGGCCCCAGCCACCCCGAATCCTACCAAAGGATGCCCCAACCTTCAAACAGCCCTGCCCAGTTTGATCACTACATTCACGTGCTCTAGGGTTATGCTAGCTTTGATTCTGATTGGTCAGTGCTCATTAAATCTTTTGAACATCATCATTGATTATATGGGAGATGTATCAAAAGCAAAGTGATATTTAATTGGATCCCATTATCACCATTGTTTTCACAGAGATTCTAGTAGCATTAAAGTTCCTCCATTAGGTCCAGAAGAGACTCTTCAGTAACTTCATGGTACTGATTTCCCTGCTTTGTACTGTATATCATATCTAATACTCATTTCTAATGAGTACAACACCAAGAGGCAGTCAGGGAATTCTATGATTAAGGTAATGGAATGAAGAGAGCCCTTTTCTTTTTCTTCTCAGAGTTCATGAGAATAAGTAGCAAAGTGCAAGATCAAATCAGAATGTAAAAAGAAATCTAAAGAGAATGTCTGATGGTGCAGTTGTCAAACAAATGGAAGAGAATCTAGTACTCCCAAATGGGTATCCTCAAACATTTGTTGAGAATAGCAGGTTTTGGGTGCATAGAATGGGAGGAGAAGCTTCCCTTGACCTCATTTTCTATCATAGTGAAGAGGGAGATGGGACAGAAATATACATTCATATCACTTTGTAGGTATTGTAAACATTTTATTATTCCGTTGCTTGATCATTCCACTATTAACTAAAAGAAATTCAAACAGATGTCACTATAGGATATTGTCTTTTAGAACCAGAAAAGTTTATTCTAAAATTTGTAAGAAGTTTATAAGAAAAATATTCAAAAAGAGGCAGGAAATTTATGGAAAAGAAAGGGTAACTGATGTATTAAGGATGATTTGCCCTATCACTTATTTAAACATGAAAACTAATCATAAGGATATCTGATATCTTGTGTGCCAGGTTAAGTGCCACGCTCTTAATATTTTATAGTGCTGGTCCTTGAGGATTATCTCGTTTGAATGGAGGTCAAGATATGATCTGCTTTAGGATGATGTAGTAACTCCACGTGCAAACAGTGACACCACTAGGAAAAATAAAAGACGGATGCTGCTTCTCTAAGTAGAGGTTGGATGGTTTGAGTGTGGAGTTACTTTTACCAGCAAAGAAACTGAGGTATCAGCTCACAATTTTTGTTTGTTATTGTTCAGTAAATTTATTATTTTGCATTCGAAATAAGAGGAATTATATTTCAAATATCCATGAACCCATGCACTTAAGAATTCAGAAATTTGTTTTCTCTTCCCAATTCAGAATCCTTACTGTCCACCTTTTTTCCCCATCAGAGGCAAAATGAAATATTTAACTGAGGTTTAGCATTTAAACACATTTTTTTTTACACTTTTTAACATATATATATATATGTTAAAAATGTATTCCTAAGGAGTACATTATTCTTTTATATGTTTTAAAACTTTATGTAACTGGTACAATGCTCTGTGAATTCTTCTGGAAATTGTGTCCCCCCCCCCCAAAAAATGACTTGAGTTACATACATGTTGATATGTGTGACTCTGTTTCATTTATTTTGCTGTTGCATTCCATTGTATCCATTCCTCTGCTCTTGCAGAGCAATCTCCCTAGTGTTCACTCTTAGGAGTAAAAATTCAGTGGTAATAAAATAAATGGTGCGTTCAAATTCAATAGATCTTGTCCAAGAGTTTTCAAAGATGGCTGTGTTAAATCACATTTGCATTAGCAGTTTATGAGCTTTCCCATTATTGTACAAGCAGTGCCACATACACTATTTTCAGATTTTTTAAAAGCCACCCATATCTTGGGTATGAAATTTTATCTGTGTAGTTTTAGTTTCTATTTTCCTGATGTGATATTGTGATTCATTTCATGTATTTACTGATTATTTAGGTTTCTTTTTCTATATACAGCTTTGCCATATCTTTTGTCTGTTTTTCTATCATATTTAACCTGATTTATAGAAGTTCTTTATATATTATTAGATGAGATAAATATATGTATGTATAATCATTATTAGCATCAATCATTTGCAATATATTCTTCCTAAATGTAATGATCTTTACTCTTTTATGGTGTCTTTTGATACACAAGGTTATATAATTTAATATGGCCAAAGTTTAGATATTTTTCCGTATTATTAATATTTTCTATAAAGATGTTCCCTTGTAATTTATTTGTATTTTTGTAATTTATTATGCTTTTCTATAGTAAGGCGTATATTCAATAGAAACTGATTTTTCTGTATGGTGTGAGGTAGGGATTTTTTTTTTTCCACATAGATAATTAAACATTTCTAAATTTTTTTTTTTTTTTTTTTTTTTGCGGTACGCGGGCCTCTCACTGTTGTGGCCCCTCCCGTTGCAGAGCACAGGCTCTGGACGCGCGGGCTCAGCAGCCAGGGCTCATGGGCCCAGCCGCCCCGCGGCATGTGGGATCTTCCCGGACCGGGGCACAAACCCGTGTCCCCTGCATCGGCAGGCGGACTCTCAACCACTGCGCCACCAGGGAAGCCCTCTAAATTGTTGATTAGTTAGCCCTTACCCATTGCTGTGCAATGCTACTTCACTTGTATATTAAGCCCCTGTTTAGGCCTGGGTTTGTGGGCTCGTTCTTCTGTTCTGCTTATCTGTTTGTTTATTAGTGAAGCAGCACCACGTGCCTGTAGCTCTTAAGAATAATTGGGATCCTCTTGTGGACTTTACAGGTTTGCTTTGGCAGAGACAGTTCTTAACCTGTTAGCTTAGTTTGGGTTTCTGGGTATGTTTGCTGGTAATGTCCTTGGGAAGGTGGGGCCTGCTATTATGGTACATTTTGGAGTGAGGCAACTGTTCAGTCTCTGAGGATGGGAATGGGGAGGATGTGCCACTGGCTGAGAACATTTGGATAGGACTGCTGGCTTGATTACCTCCCCAAGTGAGGCTGTAGACTGGATTCTACAGCTGCCTGAGATCTCTGGTCAGGCTTACTAGATGGTTGGGACTGAATACTATGATCAGTGTAGATGGAGCTATGAATTAGTTTCCTTGCCCTGACTGGGCAGCAGGATGAGTTCCAGGGCCTGTAGAGCTCATTGTTTGGGGACCCACATTAGTCCCGCATGTGCACTGAATTTCCTGGTCAGGTGAGGCTAGCAGTTTTTCTCTGCAGATGGGGGAAGATACAGGTCGTGCTGTCTGTTCAAGTGCCACAGTAGTAGGGATGTTGATTGGGAAATGCACCTTCTTGTGTGCTCTGGTTAGGTTCCCTGGTCAGATAGTCTGAAGGCTGTATTCAGCAACAAACAAATCTATGAATTAGATTCCCTACCCAAGCACAGCGAGAGAAGCAGCTCTAAAGCCAGTAAAACTTTTTGTTATCTTAACTCAAGCTGATCTGCACCCCCAAGTTTCCTGTCTGAACAGACCCATTGGCTTCCCACTGCAAACTTTCAGATATGCTGACCTCTCTTTTCAAGTGTCTCTGGGCCACACGGTTTCCAGCAGTTGTTCTCCTTCTTTCCTGGTCAGATGGGTCTGAAGACACTCTCCACAGTGGGTGGGGCTATGTCTCAGCTCTCTTGCCTGGGCACGAGGGGAACTGGCCACTCCAGGCTACTGTCAATTTCCCAACAGGCTCTCAGGTTAAGAGGGGCAGGAGTTACCCTCAGCCTTGGCTATGAATGAATCCCTTGCCTGTATGTAGCAAGGGAATGCTCCACTCCCTTGTACTGGCTTTGCTCTGGGGATGATCAGCTCTGCTCAGCACCTCTTGGCTCAAGCACCATGGGACTGCACGGCTTTCAGGAGTTGTTGTCAGTCCTTCTAGTAAGATGGGGCTGGAAAACGCTCTCCACAGAGGGTGAGGCTGTGATTCATCTTCTTGCCTGAACATGGCCAAACTGGGCCTTAGGACTAGTAAAACCCTTCATTTGAAGATTCTAATAAGGCAGATCTATACCCCACCAAGTTCCCTGGTTAAAGTACACCCGCAACTTGGTTCTGCAGATGAGCAAATCCTCTGGTTGGGATTATTAACTGAGCACCACAGATGTGAACTCAATCTTGTTGGTTTCTACAAACCCCTCCCCCCTTCTCCATCAGAATCAGATTCCCAGGGATTGAGTCCCACAAATTCCCCTGCAATCCCAGTGGTGCAAGATCAGAGTAGGTGCTCTTTCAAAGTGACCCACAATGCTGGAGAGGGACTGTTTGTCCCCTCTTGGTTCTCTTTTCCCACTGGAGAAACCAGAGGCTCAGGGGAGACCACTCTACATGGTGCTGCATTGGCATGGGGGAGGGGCAATGTGGTCAACTTATAGCCACTTGTCTTACCTTCTAATATGTTCTGTCTCAGTTTCTATCATGCAGAGAGTGCCTCAATCCCACCCCTGTGTTTTAGGATTTTCTCAGTGGTGTCTTGGTCTTGATAATTTTAGTTGTTCTTCCTATGAGGGGAAGCAAAGTCAGGAACAACCTATGTCACCATCTTGGTGAGGTGACTCCTCCTGAAATGCCTTTTTATTAAGTTGAAAAGTATCCTTCTTGTTTCTGGTTTGCTGAGGGGTTCATTATTTATTTTAACTATATTGCATTTTGAATGTTATCAAAAATATTTTTCTGCATGTCTTGCTTGAGTAGTCATTTTTATTTATGTCCTGTTAATTTTACAAATTACAATAAAGTGTATGTGTGTGCATGCATGTGCTTGTGTGTATATAAAACAACTTGCTCTTTGTTGTAACTACGTTCATAAGTAAGATTGGCTGGTAATTTACTTTTCTTTAATACCTTTATCTGATTTTTCATAAGAAGGTATATTACCCTCATAAGTATTATTGGGAAATGGGATCTTTCAGGTCTTTCCTCTCGTTATATTCCATGGCGTAGTGTGAAACCATATCCCAAAGAATTTGATAGATAAACTCTGATTATAAGTTCTTAGTGAAGACTTTTTCCCAGTGTAGAACCAATTCTAAAACCTCAGCTTGGCTTATTTTCTCCATTTTCTGACCAAAAGTGTTTTTTTTTTTAAGTCTACCCTTTCCTGAGAGTGTTTCTTCAAGGGACCTTGCAACATGCATGGGTCTCACTTCCATTCCCCCTACCCTGCTCTGTGTGTTGACACAAAGGATCCTGTCCCTTAGCTACTTAAAAATTTAAGGCTCTGTGTCTCACTATCAGTGAATGCTACCAGGAGAGCTGCAGGTTTCTTTCTTGCTCACCCACTCCAATTTTTATGTCTTTCACCTTTGCAGCCTTGAGAATTTTACTTATAAACATTCAAATAAAATGATGTTTGTTATATTTATGCAACAACTTCAAGTGTTTTGTTTGGGGGATTTTCTCAGACATTTAATTTTTGCTATTAAAAAGAGAGCTGACATGTAATTTTAAAGATTCATAAATTTAGTTGTAAAGATCATTTTGAAAATGTTTTAAAGATTAAACTAAGAAAGAGTAATTTACAGATATTTGAGAAACTTCCAGCATCTTTGTTTTAAATCTTTTAACAATATAACATAATTTTTATATTATCTCATTTTGAGTGACCTTATTATTAGGGAATGTTTATATTTTTTCACATGCATTAAGCTTTGAAAAAGAAAAGCTTTTATAATTTCAAAGGAATAGTATTTAAATGATATTTGATTATAACCACAGCATTAAGAAATTATTCTGTAAAACACAAAATCAAAAGAAAAGAAAAATTAGAAGATATTATTAAAATCAAAGACTCAGAGGTAATTTTAGAGATGCATATCCACAATTCTCTTTGGATATTTCTCTAGTAGAAGAAAACAAGAAATTAGTGAGTTTTTCTGGCTAGATCACTCATTACTCGCTCATTTACAACTTTTTTGGTTTGCTCCTTCTACATGCCTAACTCAATTCTTGAGATAGAGCAATAAGTAAGAATGACAAAATGTTTCCTCATAAAGCTTGCCTATGTTATAGTGAACAAAGCAGAAAATCAACTAATAAAAATATAAATAAAACTCATGGAGTGATAAGTGCTCGGAAGAAAAAGCAGAGTAAGCAGCCAGTGAGCCAGAGGGATGAGAGCAATTTTTAAAATGATTGTCAACAAAACCTCTTTGGGAGGTCTTATTTTAGCAGAGACATGATTATATGAAGGAGAAAGCCATTATAAAATCAGGGAACTAAGTGTTCTGAAGATATAAAAATGAGAGCAGAATTAGCCTGATGTGTTCAAAAAGTATTGACGTTGTCAGTGTGGTTGGCATGTGAGATCCCAGGAGAACATGGTAAATAGCAAGCAGGGAGAGGAAGACAGGGGTCAGATCGTATATGGGCTTTTGGGTGATCTGTCCACAGAATTCACAGCTATATAAGGACAGTTTTGAAAAACAGGCATAAACCATGACTGTCCTAGGTTCTCCAGGTCAAATTGCTGCACTGACTACAAACAAGATACAGAGTTTATATTTTCCCTAAGTGTAACAGAAAAACTTACCAATGTTTTCGGTGGAGGGGTGTTGTGAGCTGACTTAGTATCTGAAAGACCACTCTGGTCCTGTTTCATCCATTTATTTTATACTCTGGAACTGAATATGTAGAAAAAGTCCTGAGGTAGCAGGAGAGGAAACATTGAGACCAATTCAGAGGCCCAGGTGGCCATTATTCAAGAGGGAGAAGATCACTATTCATGTTAAGAGGGTCACTGCTGATTAGTTGCAGATTTGGAAGTGTTAAGAATCTTTGGAAGGAGCAAGTAGTAAATTTAGTAATGAAAAAAAATTTGTGTGTGTGTGTAGGTGTGTCTAATATATATACATATTTCAATTATAGTAATATTTACCAAACTAAGATATGTTAGTAAGTTATATACTCAAAGTTAATAAAGGTTATCTTTTTAAGATACAATAATCTTTCTGCAGGCTAAAAGCAATCATATTAATACTATGACCTTTATATTGTATAATATCATTTTTATGTTTTTCCAATAACTCATAAGAAGATTAAGGATATTTCATACACTGGAAATAGCGTGACCCCTGGAGTTACGATAACCAAGTGTCTGTCGCTTGCAGCCATGTATTTTTACACGTTCCCTAACCTTTCTAAGCCTCAATTTATTGTCTTTGTATGTGTGGTTAAGAGGATTTAAAGAGCTAACAAATTTAAAGATAAAATTATAGATAATGTTTCATATTAAACTTCTCAGAAAATGGTAACTATGTATCATCATCTTCATCATTATCCTCATCATCATCACTGTTACTACTCATTGAGATCTGGACCATGATGTTTCTGTCAGCACCAGGTTTTGAAAATGGGTATTTTATTCATCCAACTAAATGAATAGGATTCTTATAAAAGTATCTACCAACCCAGCTTCTTGAAGACTCCTAAAAGTAGTATTTAGTAAATTTAAGTTTTAAATCAGAGCTATTTATGTAGAAGGAGATCATTCCAAACAAAACTTCTCCATAGGATTTTTTTAAAGGAAAAAAGTGTGTGACCAAAATTGTCTTGCCTATTTTGCTTTTTAAATTACTAAGTGCTAAGTAGAGAGAGAGAGAGAGAGAGAGAGAGAGAGAGAACAACAGAGAGATGCTGATTAGTAATTTTATTTTTCCTGTTATTATTGTTAAAATTGGAGAATAGGTTGTTTAAAAGAGTGTTTCCATAATCCTTATTGCATTGAATCTTCATTAAATTCAGTAAAACAATATATTAAGTATTATTTATTATGTAGTAATATTTCAGTTATTTTTTGAAACAGAATATGTAATCATAGAGATTAGTTGATTTGTTCAGGATTATACAATAAATCAATGGTAGAAATTGTACTGCAATGTATATCATATAATCTTACTTAAACTCTCAGTGTTATTAAGTCACAAATAAGAGCCATCCGTGTAATGAGGTTTGGTTTCTTCATAAAATTTTGTATAATTTGTTAAAAATGCTTTATCAACTCCCTTTATATATGTATTTTTTATTTTACTGTAGTTCTACTGTAGACTACTGTAGTTCTACTTCTATTATATCTAAAAATACCTTTTCTTCCTTCTCAGTTTTGCTCCAATATCTGTAATATTTCAAACGGTATCAAGAATTAGGCCCGATAAGAAGGTTCTAATGCTGGATGACTATCAACCTAGTGATGTAGCTTTCCTATGAATTTATTTTTAACCTTAAAGAAATTTGGATGTCTTGATTTTTCCATTTTATAAGAAAATTACAAAGTGATGTGTTAACACACACACACACACACACACATATAGATACATGTCAAATTACATAAGATATATAGATTGCTAGCTAATAACATAGACCTAATTGTCATTTATATTAATATTCATAAAAAAGGAGTTATATTTTGACCACTAAATATCTAGCTTTAATTTACTTATTCAAAAATATTCAACAGATCACTGCTTCTGAGGACCATTCATATTTATGGGACACATGCATATACATACATACACTCTTTGCTTTCTTACTCCTGTATTCGTCATCAAGTATCTACTGAAGAATTGATTTACATTTTTGAAAATCCTTAATAATCTGAATGTATATGTTAAAATATCCTTCACTTCATCTCTATATTTTAGCATTTTAAGTTCGTTGTGTTTATATTTGTGAAATGAATAATAGTACATAATCTCACCATGGAAACTGAAATTGATATGTCTTTCATAGTTTTTATACCTTTCAAATATTAAAACAGAGAAAAATGAAATTTAAATAACCATTTTATAGAAATAACCATTTTATAGAAATAACCATTTTATAGAAATATAATATTAATGTGATTATTCTTTATCAGAACAAAATTTACTCTAAAAATAAAACACATATTTACCCTAGAAAATATGGAATTGGAATTCCATATTGGAATTAAAATAGGTTTAACTTTGAACATATTTTAATAAAATATTGAAATGACTCATGTTTAAAGTATGAATAATATTCTATTTTTAAATTCTCTGGCATTACTCAAAAAAGCATTTTAATTCAAAGTTAGGATATTACTTTGTCAAGATTGAATTGACCAGACCTTATCTATGTGGAGAGAATGTATTGATAGAGCATGACATAAAGAGCACATAGTACAGACTCTCGCATGGTTCTGAATAATCTCCTTCTTTTTAGTAAGTGTAACTGTCTTCTATCATATATATATTAAGTTGATTTTTCAAATTGAGGGTGAAAAATGGTTTATAATAATGATATCTCTTATGGCCTTGATACCATCTTAAAGTAATCTTTAACACATCACTTCATCTGTCATAATAATAATATCGTTTTTCCTCTAATACTGACTAAACTTTAACTTTAACCTTCACATCTCAATTTGTATGATTTTTAAAAAGGAAAAGGGAGAGGAATAAACTGTATATGTGAAAAGGTACCTTTCAGAATTCTGGTCTGAAAAATAATATTAATTGAATATTTTTGGCAAATCTTCCTCTGAGTAAAAATAAAATATTCTTTTAAAGTGCAAACTTTCATAAACAAGATGCTAACTTGCTCAAATACAAAATGTAACACAACTCATTCAAAGTTATATAATTCATTCAATGGCAAATTATATGACCTACTTTCATGTATGCAATTAGCAGTTCAACAAAATCTCTCACTCTGAATTACTGGAAATATGTTGGTGCCCATGAGAACCAGCGGGGTACTGTCTATTTTAAGTTTGCCTTAATAGCAGGTTATGATCAGCTTTAGGATATTTTCACTCATTTAGTAAGTTATCAGTTTTTGAGAGCAGTAAAGCTGTATCTAATGTATTACATAAATCATCACCTCATTTCTAATTTGTAGTAAATAATAGTCAAGAGATAAAAATGATTCTTTTTTTCCTCTCCAATTCCTTAGTTGAACTTAACTGATGAAGAAGCATAGAATAAATGATCTGTTTTCTATAAATGAAAAATGATCACTTCATTTTTCATTTATTTTTACGATAGAAGGGTTAATTGGTTTTCTACTATAGTAGTGAAGGGTTAAGGGAGAAGATTTATACCAGTACTGGGTACTTTGTCTCATATATTAAGCTTACGTTTACATCTCAATTGCATACTTACAAAGAGAAATAGGTGAGATTCTAAATTTCGGTCTTAAGTGTTTAATAACTTGAAAATGTTCAATACATCTGAATTGGTGACCATATTTAAACAAAGAAATTGAAATTAGATTTGAATGAGGTAAAACATATTTCCCAACTCTCTTTATTACCACAATTCTATTTTAGTAGCTTTTTATCAATAATATTGATGTAGTTTTCAGGAGTTTTGTAAACCATATCCACATCTTGTTTTTGTAATAAAACAAATTGGCAACAATGTTACTTTTAATGGCATGTTTGCAATTCTTAAAGATTTTATGCCTGATATTTTCCTACTAATACCTGAAACAGGTATGTTTACACAAAATGCAGTTGATTTATATTAAAGAATGTTATAATTATTTAAATGTACGTTATTTGTTATTAGTCATAAATTCACCCAAATAGTATACTTATGTTTTACCTTAATTACTAAGTATTTCATACTTATTCTTCATAAATGAGTTAATGAATATATGTTTCTTCTGTGGCATTAAGCACTATCTATCTGAATGTCAGCTAAAATTATTTATTTCAGGAAATATATTGCTACCTCATAAAACTAAATGATGGTTTATATATTTATTAAGGCTGATTAAGTAGACATGTTAATTTACTCAATGGTGAATCATTTCTCCTTCAGTGGTTTATAATCATTTTAATTCTTCATAACTGGAGGGTAATTTTTCCACTTTTCAAAGGCTATTGTGATCATCAGTGTAAACTTATTAAATAGTTTCATTTAGCTCCACCCAGAAACATGCATGCTATTCTCAGCCACTCAACATTTTAAGAGATAAAGCAAATTCAAACACAGAAGATGCATTTAACCTTTCTTACTCTCTCAAATTTTATATTTTTTCCTAATTTAATAGTTTGTGGATGTCAAGCATCTAACATCCCCACCCACCACCCAAGACTCAAATTTTCTTTATGTATGTTATCTTGGAGGGAAAGTGTGTCTACTTTCCAAAGCATAAGGGACCAGACCCATTCCCACAGCCCCACTGCCACTACCTGAGGACCAGGTACGTTATTGTGGCTAGCCATCTGATGTTTCTCAGAACTAGTGTCTCCCGCATAGCCCCACATATGTCAGGACTTACTGAAGAAAAGCTGTGTGGATGTTAAAGGCTGCGAGGAAATGATTCTGTGCCTGGCCTTAGATATAGTTCCTGCTGCCCAGACTTTGGAGCATTTTTAATTCCTACATTTTCGCCAGGCCTATACCCTGAAACGATTATCTATCTGGGACTCTGTGATAAATGCCAAGTGAATTCCACTTTTGCCTAAGATGACATGAATTAATTAATGTTGTGTTTTACTAGTTTATCAGTAAGTGTCTTTTTGACTTGTATTTTTTCCTTATTTTATACTTAATGTTGAGATATACTTTTTCTCTCATGCTGTTTTGATCTCTTTGGAGCTTTGCATTTTTAGGAAAAAAAAAATACAGTCCTGATTCTGCAACGGGTTTCAGAAATATAAATCTGTAGTTTGAGAACCTACAGAATTTTTCTGAGATGTAATTACTTTGATAACCACTATTCTGGCTTCTATCAGTTATATTAGCATTGTCTCTTGAACTTCATAAAGCAGAGCCAGACAGTATGTACTCTGTTTATAGCTTATTTTCCTCATCATTATGCATATAACCTTCATTCATATCATTTAGTGTAGCAGTAGTTGTTTCTACTTATCAATGTGTCATATTTGATTGTACAACTACATTGTTGTTCTATTATTGATTCTACTTTTAAAGAGTAATTCAGTTGTTTTTGGAAATATTTTGAATATGGTTGCTTTGAACAGTGCTGTAATTTTATTTTTTGGTAAATATTTGTGCTTATTTCCATAGATAGATGATAGATAGGTAGGTAGATAGAGATATAATAAATATATATATTGCATAATATATATTTGAAATTTCTTAGTGAAGAAGAGAAGAAGAAAAAGCTTAACTTCAGTGGATATTAATAAAAAAAGTTTGCCAAAGAGGTTTTTATAAGTTCTCATACTCACCAAAAATATATAATTTTATACATGTTTGGCATTTTTACCAATATTTTGTATTAGTCCTTTTAATTTTCTTTGATATCTCATTGTGATTTTAATTTGCATACTGGCCATTTGCTATTTCTTAATTGAAGTACCCATTAGAATTTTTGGTCCATTTTTAGATTGAGTTTCTTATCTTATAATTATTGATTAGCGTTTCAATTTTTATTTATTTGAATTTTGTAAAAAAATTGAAGTATACATGACTTACAGCATTACATTAGTTTTGGCTGTACAACATTGTGATTTGGTATTTTTGGAACTTATACACCATACAAAGTAATATAAAATATTGACTATATTCCCTTGCTGTACTCTACACCCCTGTAACTTATTAATTTTATAATTGGTAGTTCATACCTCTTAATTCCCTTCACCTATTTCGTTCCTCCCATCACCCTTTTACCCGCCAGTAACCTCTAGTTTGTTTTCTGTGTGAGTCTTTTTCAGTTTTGTTATATTTGTTTGTTTTGATTTTGAGATTCCACATCTAAGTGAAAACACACACGGTATTTGTCTGTGTCTGGCTTATTTCACTAAGCATAATACCCTCCAGGTCCATCCATGCTGTTGCAAATGGCAAGATGTTTGATGCTTTTTTGTGTTCTATGTAATAAATCTTTGCCTAATCCACCAAGCTCATGAAAATAGTTTCTTATATTTTCTCCTAGAAGTTTTCTAGGAAGAAAAAAAGAGGCTAACCAAGTGTGTATTTTCCCAAAAATGAAGCTTGCTATTTTAAAATAAAATTATAATTACCATGCAATTATTAATTGTAAATTGTATTAACAAACTAATATATATATATATATATGATCTTTTCATTTGTTAAAAGACATTCAACAAAATTCAACATCCATTTCAGATT
This sequence comes from Physeter macrocephalus, assembly GCF_002837175.3. Lineage (NCBI taxonomy): Eukaryota > Metazoa > Chordata > Mammalia > Artiodactyla > Physeteridae > Physeter > Physeter macrocephalus. The sequence continues at coordinate 137,398,415 of NC_041220.1, read as the reverse complement.
AAAAAACAAAAAATCTCTCATCAACATGAAAATCAAAAGATACTTCTTAAAGTGCCTGACAAAGAACAGTTAGGAAAAAAACCTATAGCTAACATCCAACTGAAAGGTAAGAAATGAATTATTTCCCCCTAAGGTCAGAAACAAGACGAAGATGTCCACTTTCATGACTTCTATTAAACATTGTACTGAGGTTCTAGTCATTGCAATCAGGCAATAAAATGAAATAAATAAATAATATCAACCAGATTGGAAACAAATGAGTAAAACTGTTTTTATCTGTAGACAACATGATCAGCTATGCAAACAATCTTCCCTTCATGATATGCTGCCCTATAAATTTCTGACTTGCTTAGCCAGCCCCACAATTGCATAAGTCAGTTTCTTATAATAAATCTACATACAGTTGATCCTTGAACAACAGGATTGAACTGTGTGGGTCCACTTATACACAGATTTTTTTCAATAAATACTACAGTACTACAGCGTCTGCAAATGGGTTGAATCCGCAGATGCAGAACCCCAGATAACATAAAATTTTACTGGCTCGATTCTCTGGTTGAACCCTGTCTGATACAGTCATGAAGCTTCTTCTGAAATCTGCATTACCATTTTATTTTATCTGAATATGTTCTAATGAATTAGGATTCCTAGGATAGTCAAAACAATATTTCCAAAGACTACCTCATGTGTTATATTCCCTCATACATCTACTAATTTATTAATGAATTTCCTCATTTAACCTATATTGTCTAGGATTTAGATATGCTACCAAGAACTCAGACTTCAGCTGGAATTGGGGAAAAAGTTTGAGTATTTTAATACCTGTATCGCTATTTTTCTAACAATAGTTAGATTCTGTAGTCATATGATTGGCATAGGTGTCAAATTTTATCAAAGAATCTGGCAGAAGATGAAACATACAGACTTTTTGATCTGATTGAGGGCAGAGAAGAATGTGTCAAGGAATTTCAAAATCAGAGTATATGTAATTAGAAATCTCAACAATGATGGCTGGATTATTACTTATTTTAAGATCAGTTCCTTTTTTATTTTTATTTTTTATTTTTTTATTTTTCTGCGGTACGCGGGCCTCTCACTGTCGTGGCCTCTCCCGTTGCGGAGCACAGGCTCCGGACGCGCAGGCTCAGCGGCCATGGCTCACGGGCCAATACGCTCCGCGGCATGTGGGATCCTCCCGGACCGGGGCACGAACCCGTGTCCCCTGCATCGGCAGGCGGACTCTCAACCACTGCGCCATCAGGGAAGCGCAAAGATCAGTTCCTTTTTAAAGGTAATTCTTGGTCTTTGCCAAAATGACAGAATAGCTAATATATATTGTTCTGAAAAAATCCTTAGTTGCTATCAAGGACCTTTCTTAGACTTTTTAAAAATGATATATGAGGGACATAACATGATTCTTCAGATTGAACCAAATCTCTGAGGTTCCCATTATATGCAAAGTTCTGCAACAAATATTGTGAAGATATCAAAATATATTTGTAATGTAAGGTATAATATAAAGTGGTTATTTTCTCTGAAAGTGATTTTCTATCTAATGCAATTGTTATTACTGAGATATACACATCAGTTATCCATTCATGAATATCTACTTTCATGAATATGTTAACTACCGAAATCTCTGTTACTTTCTATATCAAATATTGAGTTAAGGCCTATACACAATAAATTTAACAAAGTCTCTACAAAACTTAAATCATCATCCACTAATTCATACAAAATTATGCATTGAACATAAAACCTTTCTAATCAGAAATATAATAAATTAAATCCAAGTCAGTATATTTGGCAAAGTCTACTTTATAAACTGAATAAAAAATGTCATTATATCATGTTAATATAAACTTAAATCCCATTGAAAAATACCTAAACTTCTGAAATGAATCAAATGATCACAATAAAAAGCTAGTGACTTTCAGAGCTAACAGCATCATTGAAATGGATAAGATGTAGTACAAAGCAAACTTTCAAAACATTTTCAAAATTATATTTGATACAGCACCCAAGTAATTATGAAATGCCACAATTAATCTAAAAAAGTTTTCACACATCAGTAATAAAAACAACAACAACAGCCCTAAGATTAGGATGGATAGGACTTGTTATTTTGAATATTTTATCAAGAAAAGAAGTTCTGCTTTCTTCTTTCATGGAAAGAAGCAGAACTAAGAAGTATTTAAGCATCTATCCTAATCACAGTTTACCTAATTTTCTTTTACTTCATGGACTATATGTCCTGATAAAACCTATGTTGGAATTATGACAACAAAGAAGTAGAGGAAAGTTACCTTTGTGATATGAGAGGCCTAAAAGCATTACCTGCCTCCTCACCAGATAAATTTTTGAGCATTTTTTTTAATTAAAAAAAAATGCAGAAACTGACTTTTAAAGTTATATAAGTTAACTTGGAGGAGGAAAGGATAGTGAACTATTCTTCCATTTAACAGGGGACCACAGATTAGCTTATTAAATTAGGAAGTTGCTGGTTTTGAAAGTTAAGGGAAGGTGTGATGGTTAATGTCTTAAGGAAGTTGAACAAACAGGGTGAGTTAGATCAAGAGGCAGAACAAGTTTCAAAAGATTGTACAGCCTGAAGTATGCTGGTGGGGAAATAAAATGGAAGCAAACTGATAAGAGAGACTTAGTATATGTTTTACATACTTTGCCAGTTTGTTGATGCCATGTCTAAATTCCACAGTGGGCTCGGACCTTACTCTGACATCTAAAGAGCAAATGTCAGGGGAAAGGCAAGAGTGAATTTTGCATGCATATATGAGAGTCCAACTGCTGACAGTTTCTCAAATATAATAAATAAATGATAAATATTTCATTTTATATATTACTTTTAAATACTAATCTTTCTTCCCGGAGCAATATTAATTTAATTTATGAAAAAAAAAATTTAAGCCATCTACTTCTTCTGGTAAAGGTTAAACAGTTTCTTGTCAAATAAAAGCATGCTATTTCTTAAACAAAAGGGCAGGTTTGTTAATATAACTTGGATTTACTTACACATATGTCTTAAGTCTTACTGGATGATTGGAGGAGTTGACCTTTATGTCTATCAAACCCTGAGGTTTTATGATTTATGATTAAATAACTTTCATTTATTCTTATATAATAGGAAATGTGATACATCACCAAAAATTTTAATTAAGTAGTTCTTTTCTAATCATAGAGATTTCCATGCAAAGGACACAGTCATAAATAAGGACAACCAACTCTAAGAGGCTTTATTTTGATCATCTTAGTGAGTGGCATGGTTGGGGCTTCAGGCACCAGGGTCAGAAGTTTGCAAACTAATTGGAAGAATAGGTGAAAGACTCAAGACGAGCATGTCAAGATGGACCAAGAATTCATCACTCTTTTCCATTTATTAGTTCTGTAACCTACAGCAAATCTTTTTATAGCAAAGGGTTTTATGAAGATTAAAGAAAATATTCTATGTGTAACCACTTCCCCAATTATAAGTTTTGTACAAATTTAAACATTTTTACTCCTGAATATTATCATGAATTTATATTTACATTGAAGTTCTAGAACTGTGTATATATAGATTTTCTATATCAACTTCTGTACATTTGTAACTCCTGTCCTTATAATACTTCAGGGAAAAAAAGGCCTCTTCTTGAAAAAAAATGTGGTAGAGGACAAGAGAGGAACATCCTTCAAGGCTTCTAATATTCTCGACCATATGCAGGTATATAAACTGATGCATCTTCTAGCTTTGTACCTGTGCCTTGTTTGGTCAGCCATAAGTTTGCAACTCAAAGTAATCATTAACTTGTATAAATAAGGTCTAGGGAAAGAAACTCTGGAGAATGCGTATACATACTTAGTGATTAGTTGATAGAAGTCAGTGGAGAAAATGGAGTCAGGGTTCATTTGAATCACAATAGTTAAAGTCTGTTTTTTTTAACCTTTCTTCAAGTCTTCAGTTTTCACCTCCTCATCATTTTAGTGCTTTTTCTATCTCTGTATCTTTTTCTTGGTGTATACCAATTAAAAGTACAGGAATATTTCTTATAAAAAATGACATTAGCTGGAATCAAATTTTATACTTAATATTTAGTGGCTTTCCTTTTGAGCTCCATTATTTTTGTGCAATGTGGTCCCTTTCAAATTGTACTGCATTAATAGAACCTTCAAGATAACCAAAAGGAGGTTCTAAAAGCTAGGACTTAAAACAAACAGAACTTTTTACAGTTGGTGCAAGGAATTATCAAAATATAATTTTTACAACCCAGTACTGTGTAGTACATCCCAGACTGAATAATTAAAATAGTATATTGATTTTTTTTAGATAAAGTCCATAACAGTTCAAGCTGATTACTGAATAGGTCACTTAGCATATGATAGCTACTTGGTAATCAGCAGCAATTTAAATGTAGCAAATTTTAAAAACATATTTGCACCTGTTTAATAAATATCAATTTAAAAAATATTTTTCTAGCATATATGTAAATTATAAAAAGTAATTATTGATTACATAGACTATTTTAATCACAAAGCCTCTGTAGACTCCTGAGATATTAGCATCCCGTAAAATGTCTTCTGGGAGGGTTGCCCTGGGTTGGGGAGATAAGTCATTCTTATAAAAGTCTCATATTCTGAATCCCTGATGTTAAATTATAAATAGACAGAGGCCACAATCATGAAATTATTATATGAAGTGTTGTCTCTAACTGTATCGTCTTGCACTTAGGAACCTTGAAAGACAACTGTCATTTCTATCTATTCACTTGATATGAGAGATATTCTAGTATATTATCAATGATTTGAATTTTCAGTTGTAACCTAGATCAGTGTAATCTGAAAGTTTGATCATTTCATGTGTTCTGCACCTGCCGAATTACCTTTGCCACAATTTCATCTTCGCAACAAGTCATACATCTCTTCCTTGTTTTACAATTTCTCTCTGTAGTGTTTGTCTCTTCTAACACTACAAATTTGTTTGATTTCCCCTCTAAACTGTGAGTTTCATGAGAGATTTTTGTCTCTTCTGTTCACTATTGTGTCACAGGCCCTAGAAGAGTGTCAGATATTAATGGTGTCTAAAAAACATCTGTGGAATGAATGAATGAATGAATGAGAAGAATGCTAGTTTCCAGGAAACCATTATATTTACCTTTTTTACATCCAGAGATATATTTACTCATCCCTAAGCTTTGTATGATAAATGTTTCTTCTTGGTACGTGACAAAAATGAATAAATACTAAAGCAATTCAGTGCTTTTATCTTCCACCTTGAAATTATACCGATTTGAAGGACAAAGAGTAAAATTTACTTCTATTCCTGGAAAATTTAGACTCACTCCAAATTTCTGCACATATAATAAGTTGTTCAAGTAAAATTCATTACCTTTAGTTATTTTCTGAGTAGTAGCATGAAATGCTTAAAGCTAGAGTTGGCTTAATTTCAACAAATTAGTTTTACTTTAATAACCCAGAAAATTAAGCAAACTTATTTTTCTCAGGGCTTAACATTGTAACTGAATTTATATGTCCAGAGGAATTAACTTTATTTAATAAGAATTGGTTATTTAGATGTTTTGGGAGATAAAGATTTGTATTTTTACAGGCATCTCATTTCAAAATCATTACAAAATACTGTGATTTTGGTGATCAACTGTTTATCAACAATAAGATTTTTGAATTAAGTTTTATTTTCATACTAGCCCTAGTGAAAAGGTTAAATTCCCATGTACATTTTTATTTAAAATACATAAATTATGTTGCTTTTATTATGTGTTTACGTAAGAGAGCTAATCTGTTCAAGCTCAATCTTTTTGTATAATACTTGCTTATAGTGACACATAAAACAAAATGATGGTAACCTTGCATGGTTCTAATGAACAAAAAATTAGGCAGGGCAAAAACTAATTCTAACAAGACTTTTAGCTCGTTTCCTTCACTTATACTTTTCTCCATTTTTCAAATTATTTATTGAACTCCATTATGTGTCAAACGCTAGTCTAGACACTAGGAATTCAGCAAGTAGAATTTGTAATCTCATGAGAAAATAAAAATAATAAACAAATACATGCATAATATTTGGCCATTATGGGTGCAATGAAATAAACAGTGAAATGTTACTGACAGCACTTCAATATTTAAGCAGATTAAATGGATGAGGAAAAGAAGACCATTGAAATGTTACTTAGACATCTTGGAAGAGAATTACAAGTAGACACAATAGCAAATTCAAAATCTTTCATAGGGAATAAGGACAAAGGCAGAAGGAATTCAGCTCTTCTCAAGGACAGAAAGAACAGAGAAAGAAGAGCATGGCTGGAGAGGGTAATTCAAGCGGGAGGATGGCAGAAGGGGAGGTGGGAGGGAAGGGCAAGGATGAGCTCTTGTAAAGCACGATGGGTGCTGTTTAAACAAGATATCCACAGGCAACAAGTAACTTCTTGTCCCCGATCTCACTCTGGTCACTTCCATAATCAATAAACCTCACTGATCTCTTGTGTGTATTACTATATATTGACTTTTGTTTGTAGTTGACTTCATACAAGTATATACTATAAGTATATATACTAAATAATATATGCTATATATATATAACATATAGATAAGTATGCATGTGTATCATTTCATCAAAACGATTTCAGGTGGTTTCCAAAATAACAGGTTTTCCACATCTCAGGATAAGAATGCCCTTCACCTCACATTCTAATATTCTAAGTTAGATATTGCATTGCCTGAGTTTCTAAGGGGCTGTATACCAGTGCACTGTAAATGACAATCCACACAAACTTGTCTACGTTAGAAAACCAAGATTCAGAGGTGGATAGGAGTCAGTTACAGAAAGAGCTGAATTAGTGAACACCTCTCTCTTACCCTGCACCTGCCCCATCATTCTCTTGGAATTGGCTTTGAAAGTAGAAAGGATACATGTGTCCTTCAGAATTGTTTTATCTAGAGGGGAAAAGAAAGGCTAGTGCCCATTTCTTCTCAAACAGAAATATTTGAAGCTGAAAGACTTACTGGAATGTCCAGTATCCAACACACACAGGCCAAATGGCAACCACAGGCACTCAGAAAGGCACGGGAGGCACCCTTCCTTTCCTGAGACCCTTTGAAGGACCTTGGTAGTCAATAATGGACAGTATATGCGACAGGGAAGTGGTCGGTTGAGTGTTGGTGTGATGCAGGTGGGAGGCCAAAGGACACATGGCTGCCCCTTTGAAGCCCTCAGGAGTAAAGAACCAGCTGCATGAGAGTACTGTACAACACCAAGTATGTCACACACGCTGTGCACACACCTCACTATCAACATCACCTGACTAGCTCTAAATCAGACTGAGACCACAGGCTGGCACCACCCTAATTGTCTTAATGAGCCCTAAATTGTGTAATCAGACTCCTCTGTTTTGTGCTACTCCCAGGCAGAGTCATACCCTTTGAAAATAAGCAGGACAGGTGACCAGTTTAAGAGGGAGCTAAATACGCCTGAAGAAAAGCCTTGATATTGAAATAATCGGGCAATTGAAACCCTTGACAGCAATTGGAATTTTAATACAAAGTTCGGCTTTGCAGTCACTGGACTTCACTGAGAAAGTATATTTTTCTCCAGAAGCAGTCCCCAAGACTAAATTCAATGCAAGTAGTTTATTTGAGAGGTGAAAAGAGAGGAATGGGGAAATGAGGTGGCTACGTTATCCAGCTGGCTGCCAGTGGGGACCACTGGAGTCCAGTCTCACTGGAGACATTCCTGGAGACAAGGAGGAAACACGTGTCAGAACCATCTCATCTGACGGGTGAAAGAGCTGGGGTCCTTATACGCCAGCCCTGTCGGTTCTGTCTGAGAGTGTAGGGGGGAGGTGTTAATTCTACAGCATGTATAGTCTGCTGTGCCAGTGCTAAAGTTGGATCTAGAGGCAAGAGAGCCCAGACACAAAGTGATGCTGCTGGCATTTGGAAATCTGGTTAGTACTTGAGTGCTGAGGTGCTGAGGCTGTGGGTGGGATATGCGGTCAGCGTGTTGCACCAGGACTGGTGTAGGAAAAGATGACTGCAGTAGGAAAATGCAGATTGGTCCAATGCCAAGATAGACATATGTCACTATGACAATAAAATAATTTCAAGTGTGCACATATTTAATGGCAACTGCCTAATCATGCTTAGCGTGCATATTGTTGTGACTAATTAGATTCTAGTTTTAAGTGGGGAATGCAGAAATTATGATTGATTATGAACCAAATATGTGCCAGGCATGCTACTGGACAAATCACTTCATTTATTTTCACTGTAACCCTTAAGACCTATTCTACCTGTTGAAAAGAAGAAAAATTGAGGCCCAGGAAAGCTTTCAAGTTCATGTATCTAGTACCTGATAAATGTGGGATTCCCCATAGTGTGCAGTGCTATACTTGGCACCCAGTTGAGAAATAAATGCACAACAAAATGATCAACATGAAAGAGTTAAAAATGGAAAAAAGACATTTTAAAATATGGACATTGCAATGAAAATACGTTCAATGAAGACATAATAATTTTGAAAAGTTCTCATTTATGTGTAATAACATTAAGTTCCCCAGGCCATAGTGATTTAAGATGTTACATTTTAACCATATTTGTATCCATATATAATGCTGGCTAGAATGTCCTGTTCTCAAGCAAGCCCTCTCATTTGGGAGATTTTTTTGGTTTTAATATCTGCATGCTGCTCAGCAGAAGCTATCTCTCCCCAATGCAAAACCTTTACACCCCCCTGAACACCGGCCCCATGGGGTGCCTTCATCTCCAGCTCTATTGAGCAGCAAAACTCCACTCCAGGATATCGTTTTGTCATGTAGCAAACATGGAAATAAGATAAAGGAAATCCAGTTGTCTAGGTGAAAGGAGTATATCTGCTCTTTTTATCCCATACTTCTCCTGACTTGGCTGTCTCTTTTCTTTCTCCCATTCTTATATTTTTTTCCTCGATTGGTTAAGAGGAACATCATATCTTGAATATTAACTGTGCCTTTTTGGTGTTGATTATCTTCATAATTTTTCCTTTATATACTTTTAACACTTTATAGTGTCAGAGCATGAAGTAGGAATTATTATCATATATTTGCTAATATCTAATCTCAGAAATCTGACTGAAGCATGTGATACGACAAAATTTCAAATAATAATAAAAATATTACTAAATATTTTTCAAGTATATACTGTGTACTATGTGTTTATACACAAATTAGCTGATATCATCTTTAAATAACTTCATAATTTGGTGTTACCCTTATGAAAGATCAGAGGTGTATCATAATCCTGTTTCCTTTACATGGCCTTATGATCCTGTACAGTAGAGAGAGAGATTGAAATGAGTTTGAACAGTAAAGCTCAGCTTTAGCATACAAATATTATACACCATTAAAAAAGCAATGATGTCCATAACTCTCTAATCACAAAATACATACAATGATTTAAAAAAAGAAATGGGGATAAGAGAAATGTCATTGGCTAGCCATCTGTCATGTTTCAAGTGATTAACACAGGCACAACTGCCTACTATCTCAATTGTTATAATAATCCTATAATAGAGGTAAAATTATGCCCATATTACAGAGAAGAGTCTGAACTTGTGAAGGTTAAATTAACAAAGGAATAGGAGTTATGTAAAGATTTCTTTGTAAGCCTGGAAAAAGAAGGAAATTTATAAATATCTTCAAAGGTCTTATTTAGTTCTCAATGATACATATTAACACCAAATGCCAACCTGTTTTTTTTCCAAATGTGAGAAATAAAAATTTGAGGATGACAATTAGAGGATCACAAGTAAGATATACAACTACTGAATCAATGAAGATGGGAACCAAGAAAACAAGAAAATCCATTCTCTCTTAACGGAGTGAAAGAACAAAGAAGGAAGAAAGAAAGGGAGGAATAAATGAAGAGGGAGGGGTGGAGATCAAGAAACTGTGGCAAATAGAAAATGTGAAATACTTTGGTAGGAGTACAAGAATGTCTTAGCTCATTAGTAACCAAAATTCTTAAGATTAAAACAAACGAAGTGCTATATACTGTTTCAAAGTGCCACACCTCACAGTAAAAATGATAAGTGGTAATATAGTGATAAAATAAATTGTTCAGAACACAGCAAAAGTTTAATAAATCTAACATCATAGTGGTTTATTTTTTAAGCTGCCTCAAAAATATTTTGCAGATTGAAAGTGAATAAGAACATAAAATATGTGAATAATTTAAAATCTATGTGTTCATAATTAACAAGCCCAACCCCATATATTATGTATTACTCAGCAGACGGAAAACACAGTTTTTTCAAGCATTTAAAAATTGATTAACGTTAATTAATGCCAAATAGTTTCAATATGAAATCCAAATTATATTCTAATAATACTATAAATTAGGATCTAAAGGAAAAATATTGTAAAATATATATGTAATGCTGAGCAACTTTGAGGCTGTTTCTAAGTACTAAGTAAGATTCCTTAAATAATTTATTACACTTGTGTCTAAAAATTAGGTATAAGTATGCTCAGTGCAGCTGTGAAAACAACCCAAATGTTTGTCATATGGGAGAGTTGGAATAAATTATATCCCATTTAGGCTATAGTTATAAAATCTAATCTATAGAATACTATTTTACAATTTAAAACAGTTGGCTAGATATAAACGAACAGATTTAGAGAAATCTCCAAAGCAAATATTAAAAAATGTCACAGATAAATATGTATAGTGCCTTTTATGTAAACCTCTTATAAATGGGCATTGATTTTTTTGTTGTTGTTATCTGTAATAAACACATTGAAACGGGATTAAAAGAATGCGCAGTCACAAGAGTTCACAGCAGTTATCCCTGGGGAAGAGAGAAGGCAGTGGAAGGAAAGCCATTAGAAAGGGAACTTTCACATTTATCTTGCTGTATTTCCACATTATTTGAATCTCTTACAACAAAAATAATTTGTGTGTTATTCAGTAATTAAAAATGTAAAACACACACCACATAGATATATAATTGCCAACTACTTGGTAGGGACTGACAACACTAGTGTTACTAAATGGTACTCATCGGCTCATATTTGGGTATCACATAATTCATTGTAACAAAAACCAGTTTCTTTGGGAAGGTATATTTATTTTTACACCCTGATCACTTTTACTGCTTCTTTTTTCTATTTTTGTTTAAAATTCAAAAAAAAAGCAAATCTACATATGTTACTCATTACCAGTGTAAAAGATGATAGAAATCTAAAGCATCGTGTGAGCAAGATAGACTATGATTTGAGCTTTCAGGAGGATTAGTAGGATCAGAGCTGTGGTGCCCAAGACAGGAGTAAAGTGTGGACTGGGTAGTGAGAGAACTTGGAAGAGACATGCTCTTTAGCTTGGGGCAGGAGAGGAGAAACTTACTGGGATATAGAACTGGTCCTCAAACTAGAACATTTCAGCTTGAAGGTCAATGGATGTAGCAAAATGTATGCTCCTATAACACAATGGGATTCTATTGATTGATAGTGGTTACCTTTTGAGTATTATCTCTACGTGTTGGAGAACTTTGTAAAAAATATTTATGGACCTTGAGGCACAGTGAGATAAGAATTAAAGCGCTGGCGAAATGGATGCCCAGACCCCTTTTCACCCAGGGAATTAGCTGCGGTGCAATTCTTGGCCCAGTCCCTGCTTTATGAATCATTTCATATATAGGACATCATTTTTACTGCTTCTAAATCCTCCACTGGGTATTCTTGTACCACAGAGACACATGTATTAACTATAGCCTCACAGAGGAAACAATTTTATGCCTTTTAACTTACTCTTGTTTTCTAATGCCAGACTAGAGGAATTCACCTAAACCAATGGTTAACATTGTGAGTAAATAGTCTCACTTGACCATCTGCAAGAGTTGGACCGATGAAAACATCTTAGAATAAGTCTATTTGTCTCTTTTGTGTTTACAGTAAGTTATATGTTCAAATTTCTTCACTTTTTAAAATTTAGTTCCACATTTTCACTCTTTGTATACTTGCAAACGATATATCAATTACTTGCAGAATTTTAACACATTGTAAAAGAGATCATATATGGTCCCTTTCAATCAAATAGTCTTAACCTAATTTCATGGCAAATATTTATCCAAATAAAACATAGTAACATTAAATATAATCAAGATTTAGGATATGTCAATGAATATTGAATTTTTAAAGCCCGAAGTGTTTTCTGTCCAGTGGGCTTAGTTCTTATTGAGGACAGTCATAAATAACTTTAAAATATTCCAGTGTGATAAGAAGGAGCTGTAGATTAGCTCATTGTGGAATTATAGTTCCCTTGCTTAATGATTGTAGAAAATTGCCTGGCAATCGAACAAAGAGAAAGAGGGCAATATGGTGAATGCCGGCTAATTAAACCAATAATTGCTTCTTGTTGTTCTACCCAGATAATGTGCCCCTGATAATTTTAAGTGAAGTCTTGAAGCAGTCTTCTTGAATGAAGTGCTGTGCTGGTTAAAGCTCTAGTATATACAATTCTCCTTGTGCTTAGATGGTGGCCTACTTCTAGGAGCTCCTTGCATGGCTTGATTTAAAAAAAAAAAAAAAATCAATGGCATGGAAGATGTCTCACATTAGAAATGTTTATGTCAGGTAATATCTTTGTATTGATGCTTTTATTCCTTATAACCTATTCATGTCATGCAATATATATAAATTTGGGGATTAATTGCTCTAACAGTAGAGATGCCACACTCATGTAATTTCCTGGGAAGAATTCTAAACATTAAAATGTGTTGATCGCCAAAATCCCGTTATATTAACCACAACACATTTTGTATACTTCACCTTATGTTATTAACAATTAGCAACAAGATATTAAGACTTTCATTTCATAAATATCTTTAACTTGTTTATCCTGTAAGATCATTAATACTGTTTTTGAACCTACATCATTCAACAATTCTGGTTTAGAAATAGTACACCAGTGTCCTCAGGAAAATAAATTCAGGTTTTTTTTACAAAAGTTTATTATTTAATATATATATACGTTTATGACAATGCTTCTAGTGAACTTTTTCATTTCTCTACATTGATTTCCTACAATGACCACATTTTCCCCATTTATAATGATAAAACCAACATTACTTGTTGACATTTTTAATATACAGGAGAGTAAAATAATGGCGGACTGTGATGTGTAATTTATTGCACACTATACACTGTAATCCTCAGCTTTTCCAAATTTTACTATGGATTGTAAACCTTACTGTTACCTGTTTGGTTACCGTGTCATGACTTTGCTTTCTTGATGGTTCATTTTCTGCCACCTTCCAAGAGTGAATTCTAATATACAGGTATTGGCATCCGTACTCATCAAGTTTTACTTATTTGTCAGCTTTTTATAAAGATAGTGGTTACATGAGGTAAAGTGAGATGTGCTAAACATGCAATTATTTGCATATAAAATGTCAAATATTTTACACAAAATTAATATATCCCTAGGTATTAGGGGTTTCTTAAACTAAGGAATGTCCCATATTCAGGGATGTCATTTTGTTTAAAATCATAGTTACTTCAGAATATGTCACATATTTCGATAAGAAACACGTTTAAAAGTCACATGTGCCCCTGTACCAATAAATGTCCATACATGGGAACACTAATTGTATTTCTAAACTATCCACATTTTTACTCTTTCTTCTCTAAATAAACAATTCTGAAAATCCACATATATTTAAAGTTATCTGCAAACAAATTATACTAATTTTATGAGCATTTGAGAGCTTTTCTGGGAAAACATGTAGAAGGCAGTGTTCATATCATCTTTGCTTAGCACACTGCCTGACAGAGCTTCACGCATATAAGTGTTTACTAGATGGTTTGGGGCCATATTGCGTAAGTTGATTTATAAGTTTATATTTTTCCATGTTTTATTTAGCCATATGGGGACAGTATAAAAAAAAGGGAATTTTTAAAGGGAAAAGAAACTGAACTATAATAATATATTTATTAAATCTAAATTTTTTAAATAAAACTTTTCAATTGGAAATATCTGAAAATATGACATTAAATACAACAATTAATTTTAAAAGTGTAAGGAGTACTAGATGATTTAATAATATCCTTGGTGTAAAATTAAAATCACAAACAAGGGGAGCCCTGTCTCATTCCTAGGGTTTACTTGTGGTCCTGGTATTGCCATTTTTTTTTCATACACACAGTCAGGTATCTCCCGAGATCCTCCTATACACATCCTGATGCTTTTTTTTTTTTTTTCATCCTGATGCTTTTAACACAAAAAACAATCTTCCCTGTTACAATAACTTGTCCTTAACCCAATACTATACCCTCCGCATCTGCTGTGCTCCAATGCTATGTAAGATGGACAAAGAAATTTAGTTTCTTTCTATTTACCAGTCGTTTCACAGGCTTTTGAATTTATTGAACAAACCATTCTAATTCAAAAGGTATGCTGCACCTGTTAGAGTCAAAAAATGCACACACACACACAGACATTTGCCTCTGACTGCATATTAGTAGAAGCCAAATTTATACGTAAAGCCTGCATAAATGGTTTTTCCTGTTTGCATGTGTGTTTCTTTATAGTTTTACCAGACTAATGTATAAAAAGCTTATAATACTGAACAGGTGACAGAAATCTAAAACATTTCCATACAGTATGTTATTTGTTATCTTATATCCTATTTTTATTGCATAAAAGCTTTGGAGTTTTTATTTTATTACAATCTCTCTCCCTCTTTATGACAGAAAGCCTTTTATCATTATGCTGCAGTTATGCTTGAAGGAGACCGATATTGCTAAGCATGTTTTTGGAAACATTCTATCATCACTTACTTTAAAAAATTTTTTTTGGTGAAACATTTTATAAGGCAGCGTGAGTGCTTCCTAAGAAGCAAATAGGTTTTCTATAAACTTATTAATTCTTTAGGAATCATAGGATATTACAGCTGGAAAATAGTTTAAAATCATTTGAGCTCAACTCTTATATTTTAGAGATGAGTAAGATTGTAACTTTGTAAAGCTTTTTGTTTAACTATAACATAAATATTACCTTAACTTTCCCGGTTTACTTACCTAGTGTGTTATTACATTATAGTCCTCTATAGATATGCAAATTTTCCCATTTTAGGATAGCATTTCACAGGTTTAATCTAAGGACGGTTTACATCTACATGCTGTACATTCAGCACAGAACTGAAGATACAGGTTTAGTATAACCCATTTTCCTAGCAGAGCCTACAATTCAGTCAGAAAAGTAAATCTGGCACAGTGATTCTCCACAAGGAAAATTCTTGCAACCTATTTTGAATAGAGTTATTATCCTGAAAATTCATGCAAAACATTTTCACAAATAGGTTATCATAAAAGTCAGCTTTTTAAAATGTGCAATGCTGGGACTTCCCTGGTGGCGCAGTGGTTAGGAATCCGCCTGCCATGGGTTTGATCCCTGGTCTGGGAAGATCCCACACGCCACGGAGCAACTAAGCCCTTGCACCACATCTACTGAGCCTGTGCTCTAGAGCTCGCGAGCCGCAACTACTGAGCCCGCGTGCCACAACTACTGAAGCCCGCACACCTAGAGCCCATGCTCCGCAACAAGAGAAGCCACCACAATGAGAAACCTGTGCACCGCAACCAAGAGTAGCCCCTGCTCGCAGCAACTAGAGAAAGCCCGCACGCAGCAATGAAGACCCAATGCAGCCATAAATAAATAAATAAATGTATAAAAAAGTAATACATACATAAATAAAGGGAGTTGGTTCCTAGTCTCCTGCAAGTTCCTGGTGAACCAGGCCCCTGAAGACCTCCCTGACTCCCTAACCAAGAAGCTCCTAGGGTAGATCCCAGGGTGATGCTGGTCTGAAAAAATAGTGGCATTGTCAATTTTGTTAGAGCAAAAGAAATAAAACTATTTAAAAATAATAAAATTTAAAAAAATAAAATATGCAATGCAACTGCAGTCTTTGAAAGTGACATATACACATTTATAAGTTGTGAAATAGAATTTCAGAGAGAAATACACTCAATATGCTTGAGCTTGCAGAAATTCATACAGTGAGACACAATTTGGCCATAAAGAACTTATGTTTGTTCTCTGTCTTTATAAAAATTTTTGATATAAAAACATCTATTTAAAACTTGTAAAAATAGTCTTCCCATGCCTGTAATCCTAAGCATCATAAATTACTTGAATACTGAAAGTCTGAAGTGTTGTGCTGACATAGATGATTCCTGCTGATGAATGAATGTATCGAAAGACAAAGCATGCCTGTTGAGAGTGGGAGTAATTGTATATCAGTAGTGTTTTATACACAAATCATCCTCATTTCACTTCTAATTTATACAATAATCATTTTGACTTATATCAAAGTGTTTAAGATTACCAAAACCACCAGAAGTATTGCTCCATTTACAACACAAAAGCTCAATATAATGAAATATTAAGTTAATGTCAGGAAAAATAAAAAGAACCTGAGAAAATAAATTTTACCCAACACATTATTAGGTTAAATATTTTTCACATCAACAAACCAACACATAGTATATTAATGGTATAATAACAACTGACTCAAAAATCATAACTTACTGTTTTAAAAAGGAAAATTTCAATATCACATGTAAGAAATAGCAACAGTTTGCAGTATGATATAAAAGTCAAAGTGCTAAGCAAAAATGTTTAAAATATGAAATGAATATATATTTAATAAATCACCTATGTCGATGCCAGATATTTCACTGTCAACCATAAAACAAAGTAAGAACATAGACATTAGTAATCAAGGCTTCTGAGAAGCTCAGACACCAGTCATAAACTTTCATTGTAGAAGCTTCTGCAGTTCAGAGGAAAAACCACATTTCTTGGGTCATATACTGTCATCCTTTACTGTGAAGCAGAATTGCTCAGTGGTGTCCTACGTGGGCCCTGGGTTGAATCCTGGCTCTTCCAACTTCCAATTGTGAAATCTTGGCTATCACCCAGTTTCTCCATTCTTCATTCGTTAAATGGAAATTTAATATTATCATCCTCATAGGACTGTTGAGTGAATTAAGAGAGTTAATATAAAAATGGTCATTAAGCTTACTGTTAGTTTATGCCTAAAGATATAAAAATTGTTTTCTTTTCTAGTGACATAACATTAGATAGCGTACCCTGTCTTGGACTGAACCTCCTTCCCACCATCTCAGTATTACAACCTACATTCTTCACTTACTGGGGAAATTGTGTATATTTGTAAATCTTTCAAACACGGAAAAGCCAAAATCTTGACAGCACGTGTGATCTCCTATGTAAGATGCAGAATATAAATATTGATTGTTTTTAATTGGCAGCAATAAAAATATATTTGAATTCAGTTAAAAACTAAAATAGCTGTTATAGCAAACATAAATTACCCTTGTAAAAATAAGGAGCATTAATTAACTTAAAAAATAGCAATCCTGAATTCTGTCTTTAAAAAAGATATACATCTGTGAGACAGAAAATTTTTTTAAGTGATGAAATGTTTGAAAATAAGCAATCTTCAGAACAGTAGCAAATACAAAACAAAAATCAGCGTGAAAAATGGGTGTCAGAGCAAGTAAAACAAGGCTACAAACACTGAGTGATCTAAATATAGTACTTTATAAAATATATCATCCTACATAGCACAATGATAAAAAGTTATGCTGAAAATAAAGTTGCACAGATTTAATTTTTCCCTTTTTTTCAACATTGTTAAGCACAGGAAAGTGTTTGTATTCCTCCTGCTTAAATCAAAAAACTTAATCTTAACATTTTATAAATTATATTGTATTCTGTTGTTAAAAATATAAGTATCTGGATTATGGAACATGATGTGATTGACTTCCTTTCTCAGAATACTATAAAACAAGTAAGCAGTGTGAATTTTCTGTGAAGGCAGCATAAGTGAGAGATGCTCTCCTATAAGGCAATACAAAAGTCTCAGAACTTCTTATGCTCCCAAAATTATTTTGGGGCCAAAATTAACAAAATAAGGGAATTCCCTGGTGGTCCAGTGGTTAGGAGTCAGCATTTCCACTGCCAGGGGCCGGGGTTCAATCCCTGGTCCGGGAAGTAAGATCCCACAAGTGGCATGGCGTGGCCAAAAAAGAAAACAAAAACAAAAGCAAAAAACCATAATAATAAAAGCAACAGCATTTGATCTCACCCTAAAGATTTTGTGATAATTTACAAACTTTTCATCAAAATGTTTCTTAAACAAATGCAACTTATGATTCCCCACTTCTTTTTCCGCCCTTCATCCTTCTCTCAGCATCAATCATAAGACCCATCAATTACATCTTCCAAATATTTTCTCCTTTCTCTCTGTTCCCACTGCTATCATCTCAGTTCAGGCCAAATCATCTTCAAACATATCAGAGAGTGCTGAGATAAACACATGACATTAGTACGTCTACCTCTATTCTAGATTTTTTAATCTACAGCCACCTACTATGTAGATACAAAATAAATATCTATGAGTTTACCTATATTAAAAAAAAAAACAACCTTCCATTCTTCCTCTCCAAATGTGCTTTACCCAGTTCCCCATCTCAATAAGTTGCAACTCTATCCTTTAATTCCCTGAGACCAAAATCCTTGAGGTCTCATTGATTAGACATTTCTTGTCTTACCCCATGTACAATCCACCACCAATTCCTAATAGCTGTCTTTAAAATATATCTGGAATTCAAACATTTCACCTCTGTTTCCCAACTATGAGCTACCTTCCTCCCTCATCTGAATTAATGTATTAGTTCCTTACTGAGGTCTTTACCTGTGAATGCTTCTATTTTCAAAACATTCGACAAGACTGGTGTTTTAAAAATAAATGACTAAGTCATGTCGCAACTCTTTCCAAATCCCTGCAATGGACTATTTTTTTTTTTAGTAATAAAAGTCCAAATCCACTCACTCTAAGCAGAGAGTTACATCTGTGTTTATGGACATGTCAAGAAGGTTTCATCCTCCAGGCAGAGGCCTATGTTTCAGCTTTTGCTTCTGCCTACAAAGATTTTCTCACAGATATCATACGAATAACTCCATCTCCTTCAGTTCTTTGCTCAACTATCAAATTCTCAATGAACATCCTAAGACTCTATTTATAGCACCATGACGTGACTGACCAGTGCCAGTTGATTCCATTTACCATTTGTGGAGGTTCACATTGGTTCTCTCATTTGTTTATTCTTTCTAGCCAATTTCATTGCAATTTCTTCTACTTTTGTCCAGTTACATACAATTATAAATTTTATTACCGTAAATAGCAGAAAATGACATCTTAGTTAGAGGTATGAGCTTTGGAATTAACTGCCCGTGTTCAAAACATTGGCTTTCAGATGGCATCAATGCAATGTTAGGAAAGTTAATATACCTGTATGTGCCTCAGTTTCCTCATCTCCAAAATATGAATGATAATAGTACCTATTTCAGGTTCTGATATCAAGATTAAATGAATTTATACGTGTATAGTTCTTAAAACTGTACCTGGTCTATAGTAAGGACTCAACTCCTCTTAACTTTTATTATTAAGAAATAAATAAAAGGTGATAATAACATTTCTTTACTTTAGTGGGGTTGATGGGTGATAAAATTGCCAAATATTAAGGAGTTCTCAATTTTAAAATTTGAACCATGCAGTTTTATTTTACAAAAAAATGAGTGTTCTAAATTTTTTGACATTTCCTATTTTGGAAACTATGTCAATACTTTGCTACCTAGCAGACATAATATTGAAAGGCAAGGGGATTATTCTTCCAAAATTCATCTGTTCTTACTAACAAAGTTTGTTACATATATTGTTGTCTTGCCTTCTCAATTTTATTCACTTTGTGTTAGTTATGTACAATTCAGTAATGTCTTACAATAGCTTGATTCTAAAATTGAATATAAATAAGCAATATTTAAATATAATTGTGTGATTATTATTTACAGTAATTGCAATATGTTATCACATGTAATTAAAATACTTTGCTTAGGTGGCTCTACTAAAAACCGAGTTTTTATTAATACTCCTTTACTTCATCTGGATAATAATCATTTAAAATGGTTTGTCTCCTGCATCATCCTCCTCTTTTACTTTTTTACTTTGTTGAAATAATTTAAGTATTTACTTTCAACTGGATATAGGTAGATAGATATAGATATCTAAATTCTTTAAAGGCCAATATGCTTTTTTTTTTCCAATATGCTTTTAATTGGCTCTCACACTTAGATAATTTTTAGGCTTGGTATGTAATTGTTTCCCTTCATATTTGAAGGTGCTGTTCCATTACATTTCAGAATGTTGTATTGCAGATGAGAAGTCTAAAATCAGCCTGATATTTTTCCAATGAAGTTAAGCTGAAATTTTTGTCTTGCTTTTATTTTTCTTCCCATTCTGAAGGCTTTAAAAATATTTAGAAATGTCACTTGGTTTGTACTGAATGTGGATCTGATTTCAATCACACTTATTGGATCTCAGGTGGAATTTAACTCTCTCAGGTATTCTCAGTTCTATAATGAAAGACCTAGTACAATAATACTCCTTTGGCCTTCTTTCAGTAGTTTCTATTGACTACAGGCTTGGAATTCCTTAGCCCTCTTATATTAGTGGAATGAAGTATATTTTAAAACAAAAAGTAAACCTGCACTCAGAGAAATTATTATGACGCTTGTCACATACAGTAGTATTGCCTGAAGAACCTAAGAATACAGATCACTATAAACTGTTTTACAGAAAAATTGTGTCTTAGTATACTCCACCTGGTCAAACATAATTAAGGTGTAATCTGTAATATGTTAACATACTTCATTTATCTCTAAGTTTGAAGTTATATAAACTTATAAAGACGTCATACATTCTATCCCTTATCCTAAGACACATAAGATAGAAAAAATAATTACAAAATGGTGATAAGTAGAGGAGTGGTTTTCTAAGTGATGCAAAGTTTCCTGTGGAAAAAAACAAGAATGAACATTAGATCCATTAAAATCTAATCAATAATTTGTTCTCTGTAATGTGTTGCTGAAATCTATTTATTCCTGACCACTTGTTCATGCTTTCCCCCCAACAATAAAGCAGTACGAGTTGGGGAGTGTATACTATCTGTAGGTCGTACATTAGTGACATATTATTGCTCTCTACAACCACTTTGCAATTTAGTAAAATAGATTGTACTCTAGATTCACCAAGGTCAGATAGTTTGGGGTTTGACTGTCCACTACTTAAAGCTTAACACCTTGATCTACTTAATCTCACTAACACCACGTTTGACATCTTTAAATGGGGAGTGAGGAAAATGATACCTTATCGCCAAATGGCTACGCTAAAATGAAATGCCCTTCATAAAAAGCTTGGCATTTAGTGGTTGTTCCATAAATGTTCGTTCTCTCCATCCCCTTTTACCTGCTTTCTCTCTGCATCTTCTGCGCCAATCCAAGGGAAAATTTGCCTGTCATCTTCGTAACATTTTTTTTTCTTTTTTCAGTATATTAATTTACTTCTTTACGTTTAATTTTCTTTAGTAATTTTTGGTTTACTTTCATGAAATGAAAGAGGCATATGCATGATGTTAGGTTATTAAATAAACTTTGAGATTTATGTGCCTGGTGGCTGAAATTGTGGGTGAGTATAATTGCAGAAAACTTTGTGAAGATGATGAGCTCTGAAATGTAGTAGGTATGTAAAGATGTTGCTTGGCAATGGGAGAGGCTATTAGCATGTGTATTAATGAAATGTTTGTATGTCCTCAATGTCTCACTTTTTAATTATTCAAGGAAGCTATGAAATAAAAATGCTAAATTGGCAAACTGCAGCGTTAGTCATCTAATACAGGATAGGAGGCTAAGGATCTAAATTAGAGCATTCTTTTTTGTCTGTATAGAAACACTAATAGTCTGAAAGAAAGAAGTTGAGCTTCTCTTAAGCTCTTAGACCTGAAAACTATTATAAACTGTTCTTCATGCTCTTCAACACGTTACTTTCATTTTCTTCTTTGCCCAATGGACATTTTATTTTGTTTCTTGTAAATGTATGATGTGTGTGTATTATGCATGAGGAAGGTCTATAAAATTATTTTAAAAGATGGCAGAAATATGGTAGGGGCAAACATTTATAAATACCTACTCGGAGCTGGTGATCTTATACGTAGTCTGTCTGAGAAATAGGTATTGTAATTGTCCTCATTTTAATATGAGGGAATGGACGCTTCTGAGAGTTTAAGAGACTTCCTCAGAGTCACACATTTGATGAAAAAAAAGAAAAAGAAAGAAAGAAGGTAGTAATCATCTGAAGACTTTTCTAAAATGTTATGCTGTTAGTTCACTTGGAAGACTGCTCACATTATTTTTGTTTGCCTCTGACATACACTAAGTGTTACTTTTAGAAACTTTGCCAAAGTACCAGGATAATTCCCTTCTCTTTGCTGAGACCTATTTAATAATTTGGTATTATATAAAGCATGATGTGGGCATCCATAACAAAGAGAAACAGAGCCCAGTTCAAAGAGTTTTTAGTATACCTTAGATTTTATTTGACAAGGCTCTTTTTAATTTTCTGCTAAAAGTAATATTAAATAATAGTCAAATATCACCTAAATTGGTTTCTTTTTTTAATCTCAAATAGAAAAATCTCTGTCATGCAACCTGGAGTGGGGAAGGAAGAAAAATACAGTTTGCTTATGCTATATGAGTATTTCTCTATTATATAAATGTGATTAGTAATTCCTTCTAAAGTGAGGAAATGCTCTGATACTCTCCTTTATAATCTAGATGATTGGAGTTATGACATTTCAGTGAAACGTTTCTCCTTTGGGACACAAATGGTCAACTTTATCTTTTACCTGACTGAGCCATTACAAATAACCAAGTATGTGTATCTACCACCCCACCACTCCACCCAGAGAATAAGACATACAATTTTTGAGGCACGTTGTATGTTTCTACTTACTATTTTCCCTTGTGGTGATTATAATACTTTAAGGATCTTGCAGTGGCAAGATCTAGAAATACTGTGACAGCCTATCACACACGTGTTTTCCCTGGAGAAGATTAAAAACCCTACAACTGGCAATGTGGAAGAACTGATATTCGAGGAGGATTGTCTGCATATAAAAAAATATTTGCTGCCTAACAGTGCCATCCCTAGCAACATTAAATGACTAAGTGTCATCATGTGGTTTCCAGGGAATGAGCAAAGCAGAAAACATTTACACTTTAATCTTTTACTTTTCACTGAGTCTCCTACTTGGTGATATTGAGCCAACATCCCCGCCAATCATAAAATGTCCTTCATCCTTCTTTACCTGCCCATAAATATGTCCTCCTCCTCCTCATGATCAAATATATTGATAAAACAGTTTATGTTTGCCCATCTCATTTCTTTCCATTTTTTCATCATTCCAAGCACTTTTACTTCCACCATTAGCCTTCAACAGAAAATGTTCTGCAAAACTCATCAATGATCTCTTACTGCAAAATTCAACTTTATGCACATCCTTCTCTACTTACCTGCATTATTTC
The DNA here is from genome assembly GCF_002837175.3 of Physeter macrocephalus. Classification (NCBI taxonomy): domain Eukaryota; kingdom Metazoa; phylum Chordata; class Mammalia; order Artiodactyla; family Physeteridae; genus Physeter; species Physeter macrocephalus. The sequence goes on along the minus strand of NC_041220.1, from coordinate 137,374,928 downwards.
ATCTCTATCTAATACTCTCTCACTCTTAAAACTGCTCCCTGCTTTGTTCTCTCTTTTCCATTCTTTGCCAACTGTTCTTCTCCTCTTTCTCTGATGAAACTTTCTCAGCCTACTGAAAATATTCCTTATCCTCTACTTGCTTCTTAAACATTGATGACATTCTGTGTTCATAATCTTTACTCCAACTCTAGACTTTCGTAAGGTCATTTCTTATATACACAGACTAGGATACAAGTGTTCATATTTTACATTGTCATTAGAATAATTTTGTAAGTAGGTCTGTGACCCATGCCCGTGCACAAACCAAAGGCAAGCTTCTCCTTGGAAGGGCTGCCTCTTAAATTGCTCACATCTCACAGTGTTTAGGATAGTGCATGCACACAGTCACTCCTAAAAAGATAGGTAGTCAGGGGAATATAGAGAAAGCTACTTTTCTATATTTTTATCTTTATCAACCTACACATAAAATATCTGTGGATTTTTTTTTCTTAATTTTTATTGAAGTATAGTCACTTTATAATGCTGTGTTAGTTTCAGCTGTACAACAAAGTGAATCAGTTATACGTATACATATATCCACTCTTTTTTAGATTCCCTTCCCATCTAGGTCACCACAGAGCACTGAGTAGACTTCCCTGTGCTTTACGGTAGGTTCTCATCAGTTATCTGTTTTATACATAGTAGTGTATATATGTCAGTCCCAATCTCCCAGTTCATCCCACCTTCCCTTCCCACCTTGGTAACCAAAAATTGTTTTCTACATCTATGTCTCTACTTCTGCTTTGCAAATAAGTTCATCTGTACCATTTTTCTAGATTCCACATATAAGGGATATTATACAATATTTGTCTTTCTCTTTCTGACTTATCTCACTCTGTATGACAGTCTCTAGGTCCATCCATGTCACTGCAAATGGCACTATTTCATTCCTTTTTATGGCTGAGTAATAGTCCACTGTATATATGTACCACATCTTCTTTGTCCATTCCTCTGTCGTTGGACATTTAGGTTGCTTCCATGTCCTGGCTATCGTAAATAGTGCTGAAATGAACATTGGGGTGCAGGTATATTTTGAATTATGGATTTCTCCAGATATGTGCCTAGAAGTGTGATTGCTGGATCATAAAAATTGCTGTATTTTTAGTTTTTAAGGAACCTCCATATTGTTCTCCATAGCAGCTGTACAATTTACATTCCCACCAACAGTGTAGGAGAGTTCCCTTCTCTCTGCACCCTCTCCAGCATTTATTATTTGTAGATGTTTTGATGATGGCCATTCTGACTGGTGTGAGGTGATTACCTCATTGTAGTTTTGATTTGCGTTTCTCTAATAATTAGTGATGTTGAGCATCTTTTCATGTGTTTTTTGGCCATCTGTATGTCTTCTTTGGAGAAATTTTTTGATTGGGTTCTTTGTTTTTTTGATTAATATATCTGTGGATTTCTTTAGTATGCTTTATCTTGACTAATTCTGTAAGGTAAGCATGACTAATTGCCAGGGAGAATAAGGTTCAAGGTGCAAATAAAGGGTTGAATATAATAAAGAATCATAGGATTTCAGTGGAATAAAAAAAGAAACAATGACACAAAAAGTGTGATGGATAGTAAAAAAAATTTGGTAGGATTGATAATTTTCAGTATCACCTGCAGTGCTGAATAATTTGCAGGAATAGGAGTATTGGATGGAGTGAGGCGGGAATTAAGGATGTTGTCTGAGAATGAGATATTTTGAAGTTGAGATTAAGGTGGAAGGGAAGTTACTGGTAATGACAATATGTAGGATGTAACCATGGGAGAAAGTGGCTAAGAGCAGAAAACAAGGTTACCTGCAAACAAAAAAGAGAAAGTAACAGAAGTTAAAATTCAAGAATAATCCAAACCTTTTGAGAACAAGAAATATTATGACTGGAGTAGTGAACTAAAATACTTAAGATCATTTCTCCATGTATTCAAACATCAAATGATTATGCCATACACCTGAAATGAATATAATGTTATATGTCAATTATACCTCAATAAAAAAATAAAAATAAAATACTCAAGAAATAATCCAAGCATTTGTGATTAACAATAACGAGGAAGGGTAGCGGAATATATATAATTTGATGATATGAAATTCAAAGATTGGGATTCTTATGGAAGGTGGGAGAATCATATAGAAGTTGCCATGTGGTTCAAGGAAGATAGATACCACACAGCCAGGTCCAGTCACGCTAGGATTGAGAGAAAGAAAAGAGCTACCACTTGGGACGGCTTGAGAGGACTACTCCAGAAACATACAAACGTCTGGAGCCCTCCTATTCATTCTTATGTATGGTGGGGTAGAACCCTAGGGAAAAGAGTTTTTCAATTACACTAGACTTAAATATATTTCCAAGAAAGTATGGGGACTTGGGAGCTACAGTCTGACCCAGGGCTATCCAACTTCCTTTCTGCACCTGCACCCATGTAGCAGAATAGGACTGAAGAAACAGAACAATTTTGCAAATAAGTCTCACTTTAATTTTAAGGTCACTAATCTCACATAGTTCCCTAATACTCCTGGGTAATCATTACTCTAGTACACTTTTCCCATCTCCTAGGTAACTATTTAGTACCTTTTCTCGACCTCCAAAATCTTCCCATTAGCCTCATTCCAACTGATGAGCTTTGAATTTCATTCAGATTATAGGAAGCAATTAGAACAGTATTTACACAAGCTCCTGGCAACTTATCCATATGTCAAAGGGCACCTATGCCCACATACTCCGTTCTTCTCTGGTGGCATTGAATGACTCTCTACTTTTAGCCAAATCTAAATTCTGCATTGTACTCTAGAGTCCTGCCCTAGTCTGGGTTTAAACAGGAGCAGACTCTGAGACAATGATTTGAATGAAAGAGGGTTTTAGACGAGGAGAGTGTATGGTATATGATTTAAAACTGAAGAAGTGATGAAGGACAGAGAAGGCATTCAATAAATTATACACTATCAAATCAGATTCTACAGTGAATGACAGCCGTTAGTCGTCTGGGGAGTTTCTAGGAAATAGTATAAAATGCATACTTTTGAGCTATCCACCTGAGGGATAAAGGAAATGAGTATTTTATACATAAGTATTTAAGGTCCTTGGTTAAGGGTTGTTCTCAGGAGATGTTAATTCCCTGGACCTTCCAGTCCATCCTATAGATGGTCTTCCAGGGCTCTACAGAATAAGTCTTCAGGCATAGAAATGAAAATCGGGAGAGAGGGAAGTTGTTTACCTGAGGCACAGGAGTGGGTTGTTCTGAGGCGTATGGGTTGGGTCCTGACAAAGTTGGCCACAAGCTCACTCTCTTCCTTCTACCTTGTATTCAAGGGAGTCACACCAACAGTCCTCCCTTCACTCTCTTTCTTAGACATTTCTATTTCTTTTCATTAGATCTTCCTTATGAGCCTATAAACAGAGTTTTAATTCCTCATTATTAAAGAAAAAGAGCCTCTCTTGACTTCCTTTGCCATCCAGTTTCACCCATTTCTCTTCTTCTTTTCAAAGGAAAAAAAAAAAGCTTGAAAGACTTGTCTATCCTTGAGGTTTCATGTATTCTCTACCAATTCTTTTCCTAACAAAAATCTGCACTGATCTCCACAGAGCTAAACACAGTGTGCAATTCTCAGTTCTTACCTTACTTCACGCATTGTTATTTATTGCAGTTGTTCACTTCCTCCTGCTTGAAGTACCTTCTTTCTTTGAAACTCCAGATGCCTCACTTTCTTGGCTTAACTCATCATGTACTCTTTTGCAGTGTCTTTTGAAGGTTTCTCCTCCATTTACAATATTGAAAGATTGGAATTCTTCGCTCCTCAGACTCTGAACCTCTTCTATGTTCTATCTACACTTACTTGCTTGGTCATCTTGAGGATTAAGTGTTGTCCATACGGGAATGTCCCCAAAATTGTGTTTCCCTGCTTTAGAAAACTCCATTTTGATGTTTCACATGTATTTCAGTCTTAATATGCTCAAACGCTTATCTGCTGACTTAACACTACCCATACACACTTGCGTACTCCTACCCCAGCCTAATAAATGGCCACTCCATCTTACAGCTGCTCAGCCCAGAAACTTAGGGTCATCCTAACTCTTTCCTTCACACCCCACATCTTACCTGGTCTGCAATTCCTATCATCTCCACTAACAGAACATATCCAGGAACACTTGACTTGTCATCAGTAACACTGCTTTCACCTATTTCCAAGTTGCCATCTCCTCTCCTCTGGTTTAAAAGTAGCCTCCTAACCTGTTTTCCTTCCATTTCTGTCCCCCTAATACTTCTGCTATACACAGGAATGAAAGTGTTATTTTTAGAAACATGTATAATCTCTACTCAAACCTTCCAGTGGCTTTCCATCCCATTCAGAGAAAGTAAGAACCCTCGACAGACTGTTTCTGAAGCTCTAGAAGGTCTCAGTCCTGTAGTGTCTCTGAGCTACAACCATATTTCCTCTTTCCCATACTCCTCCAGCCAGTTCTTTGTCTTCCTAGAGCACTGCATACATGCTTCTGTCTCAGTCTTTGTACTTGTTGTTTCTTCTGCCTGGAATGTTCTGTGAGATATCTGCATGGCTTACTCTTTCACTCTTTTAGTTCTTTGCTCAAATTTCAACTTTTCACTGAGCTCTTCCTTGACTATTCTATTAAAAATTCCACCTGGTCCCACTCCCTCATCAGGGATCTCTGTGCCTCTTACTCTGCTTTAATTCTCTACATAGCCCTTACCATCTGACATACTCTGTACTTCACGTTTATTTATTATTGCCTCTCAGTGTCTCCACTACAGAAGGAAAGATTTACAAGAGCAGAATTTTTGCCTGTTCAGCTAACAGAATGCCTGTGTGCATGACACACAGGCATCCCATAACCGTTGACTGAGTGAATAAAAAAATTAATGAGTAAACGCTAGTAGACACTCTTATTAATGACTAGGTCTCTACAGTAAATGTCTCTAAATATCATAGTACTCTTTTCAACAATCTTGGTGCAGTGTTTCAAATCGGGGAGCACAATTAGTAAAAGATGAAAAAATGTTATTTACATGTTCAATATCACTGCAGATTTTATGTGCCTACTTGGATACATCTGCTTTGATTCTTCTCAGCTTAATTTTGGCTTTGTTTAGGGCAAAACATTGGTGAAAGCATTGACAGATATTTGTCCATATGATCCAAAACAGATTGTTCTTTTAGGTGTGTAATTTCAGGTCCTCTTAGAAATAGATACCACCTTGGAATTAAATATGCAGGAAGAGTTTTAAGGGAAATATTTGTGAAAGAGAATGGAAAGGGAGCCTGGAAGGCTGGGAGAGCCATGAAGCCACAATTCAGGCTGGTCACCAAGTAAGGGAGAAAAGAGAGGAAGGGAGAAACAGAGGAAAGACAGAAGGAAGGGAGGAAGGAAGGAAGGAAGGAAGGAAGAAGGAAGGGAGGGAAGAGGAAAGAAGGGAAGACTGGGTGAAAGCATCTTAGACTGCCATCAGCTCTAAGGCAATTTTAGCAAGGCCATTAGAAAGCCCATGAGACAGTGTCATCCGTCAGAGGAGTCCTGCTTCTCCAGGCACAGGCTTGCCACAGTATCCCTGCTGGTTGAGACATCAGAGGGAACAGACTATGGGAAGTTTGGTCTCAGCCTTCAGGGCCAACGCAGATTCCAGAGTGCAGCAGATGGGGCCCTTGGTCAATTAACTTACCTGCCTTCAGAGATGTAAGAAGCACATTCTCATAGCCACCACATTTGGTAAAATCTTTTGGATTAACTTATATTATTCAATCTTGTAGAAACCCTCATCTACATTCACTACCCGTGAACAAGAAGATTCGTATGCAGCAAATAGCCTTAAATAGTCATTTAAATAGATCCATGCTTTGTGAGTGTTCAAGTGCCTCTCTGCTTGCATTTTATTTTTGTTGTTTAGGCTGTAACTGTATGCAGGTCTAGTAGTAGAAGGACTAGGGACTATTTTGAGGGACTCTTTGGAATTCCCTGAATATTCCTGTCTGTAAGAAACAATGTAAACTGTTTCAAGATTGTGTCAACATGATGTAAAAATGTGGAGGTAGATATATCTTTACCTTGGGGAATCTCCTTTACTTAAAAAAACTTTGCATTCATATAGAATTATACACGGGAATTTTTAAATGATTTTGATTCCAGAGCTTTGTCTCTTCTGCTTTAAGAGATTGTAAGTATTGTAAAATATTATTCTAAGTGATCATAGTTTAATGGGGTTCTGTTTTCAAAAATAAAAAAGGTGTGATCTTAATTTTCTGATTCACGGGCATGCTTTCCATCTGCTTCATTATGTTGATTTAAATATTATATGAAGTTTGATGTATAATTTGTTGAATTAAAATTTATAAATTCTGCCCTTTAAAAATACAAATTTACTGAAAGAGAGAAATGACTACCTCAAGTGGGGAGAAGAAAACTTGGTAGCTTGCTAATAACTTTTTTTTTTTTTTTTTTGTACTAAAGCACTGACCTGAATTTACATCTTTTATCTAGCAGCTAAAATGTGCTCTGCTGGTAGGAACAGCTATTCTGTTCCTACCATAGCAACGCTACTCACCCATGCAGAACCTTCAAGCCCTCGAATCAGTCTACCCCACAGTAGCTAGATTTAACCAGCTTCTCAAGAATAGGCCATACTATTTCCTCTAAGAATATCTGATTGCTGCCTAAGGATAAACTAACACAATAAGAGGCAGATTTTTTTGTAACACGGTACCTCACTTATGAGAGAAAAAGAGAATTGCAAAGAAAAGAAATCTATATTTTAAAATTTAACTCATCCAAAATTCCATTTAGGTATTTATATTAATAATCTGTCATTTACTTTTGTATTATGAAGATTTATTATAGCCTATATAAATTAGTGATTTTAGCTACAAAATGATTGTCTCATGTGGGTAGTATACAAGCTTGCAAAAATATTTTGAAATAAAGTTATGGGCTTCTTTTTCCAGCTCTGCAGAATGTGAATGAATTGGTCATCTTTTAAGCCTATTATAGATGCTAATTTGCATCTATTAAAACAAATTCCTAAGCCTTGATGTTCGTTTATATTGAGATTTCACATATTTTTCACATATTTTTCTCATCTTCTTTCTCTCTATGGTGATACAGACACAAAGTCTCTGAGGAAATTTCTCTTAACGCTATTTGGTCACTCCTCTGTGACGGTCGTTTTTATTCTGCTACAAGACTAGTTTCAATGGAGAAGAAGGACAGTGTTTTCCAAAGTGTGAGCTGTGGACACATAATTTCCTACACCATAATCTCCAGGGGGGGTCTTGTTAAAAATACTGTACAGGCTTCTCGAAGTCACTTCACATGTACTAAGAAAGGAATCATGGTGCAACCCAGGAATCATCATTTTAAGCCAGCAACCCAAGTAAATCTTTTGCCCAAGACAGGTTGAAATGCGGCAATGTAAGGTCTGAATTCAAAGCTTAGATAGTCGATAACCTTAGATAACCTTTTCAAAATATTCATTTATTTGCTTAGTTGTTGGTCTGGCACCAATAATGCTAAAATGTCATTAGAATATTTTGTTTATATTATTATACATTTGTGAATCATTATAATTGGAACAGCTGTAGTTTAAATGGCCTCTTTCTTGCACATATTACCTCAGGACATGCAGTGATATCATTTTAAAATATGAAACATTTGTATTACAGACATTCATTGCAAGCTTGACATTTGGGAGGAGCAGTTTAACTGGTAAATTAATCAGTATTTTTGCAAAGTTTGGAGAAAGAGGAGTATTCTACTGAATGATAAGGAATATAGCAGACTCAACATATGGCTCAGCTGCCACCTACAAATTTTTTTCCATGTCATCTATAATAGAGTCATACCATATAATAATTTAATCATTTTTGCCTCATCTAAAATATCATTAAAATTAAATTTTAATAATTTCCAGATTTGAATAACCAAAGACAAATATTTTAACATACCATTTTAAATTAACTAATGGAAGTAATCTCTCCTTCATTTTCTTTGTAGTTAGGTTTATTTTTTCTGGATGATGAAACTACCCCTATAACTGCTGTTTGTGTAAATGAATACTTAGGGATTTCAGCAAATCAGAGCTCACTACAAAGAAAACTCATATACAGCGTTTGGGTCAGTTGCTTGCATTTTGGGGTGGTGCTTTGTGTAGGGGCTCACACTCTGCATGTGTATGTTTTCAAGATTTCTACTGCTTCTATAGGACCCACCTTCACCTTCACTAATATGCATACAAAAATAACCTAACAGTTATGTGCAAACATGTGAATAACTGAAAAGTATTTCCAAACACACTTAGCCAGTTTTCCTTTATATTCTTAGAGTAATAGCTAGCAAATAGTGAGCAGGAAGTTACGTGTAAGTACACATTTGAATTCATACACATTTGATTCATTGTTTTACTGCTCACAACCAAAAGAGTGTAAGACTTTTCTTAAATATAAATTTATTTTATTTATTTTATTTTTGGCCGTGTTGGGTCTTTTGTTGCTGCGCGCGGGCTTTTCTCTAGCTGTGGCAAGCAGGGGCTACTCTTCGTTGTGATGCGTGGGCTTCTCATTGCGGTGACTTCTCTTGTTGCGGAGCACGGGCTCTAGGCACACAGGCTTCGGTAGTTGTGGTTCGTGGGCTCTAGAGCGCAGGCTCAGTAGTTGTGGTGCACGGGCTTAGTTGCCCCGTGGCATGTGGTATCTTCCAGCACCAGGGCTCGAACCCGTGTCCCGTGCATTGGCAGGAGGATTCTTAACAACTATGCCACCAGGGAAGCCCCAAGAGTGTAAAATTTTAAATTCTTTCATGATTTTGGATTCCAGAAGTACTTTGCAAAGACTAAGAAGTTGAGTGAAATTCCTTATATCATAATCATGGATAGCAAAATCATCATAAATATCATAAATCATATCTGACTGATATAATTTATAAAAAGTATGTGGATAAACTAAAATTCATTGAGAATTTACAATGTGCCAGGCACTGAGTTGTTCATGCATGTATATATCATCCCATTAAACTTCATTAAAGAAACACAATCGTACGTATTGTACTATAACATTTGACCAAGAAAAATAACTTCTAAAAGATCATTTGTTCATCAAAGCACTGATCCATGCATTACTTTGTCTCCGTTAAACTCAAATATATTTACATAATGATAATATAGCAAGGATGAAATTAAAATTATTTATATACATATTATCTATAAATATATCACCACAGATGCAAATACATATAACATTTAGTTAAGGACTTTATTAAAACTCCGTTGGGTTACAAGAAACTGGAATAATTTTTAGATGAAACACATCATGGAATCAAAATACAAATAATTCAAATGTGCCCCCCAAAAGAAGCAAATTTTGACTTTTTAAACTGTAAATAAATGTCCCCAATAATAAATCTTGTCATCTTAATGCAGTAGCACAAAAATGACCAAGTTTATGATAATCTAATCCATTTTTCTGCTTTGAACAGTCCTTTTGCAACATATAAACTTATCTGTACAGTTTCAATAAAGAACACATGTAAATATTACAAATATTCAAAGGCAAATATAGTCAGCTGACATTGATTACCCTGATTAAATTTTTAATGTCTAGGGTTCTACATAATAAACACAGAAAATAAATTAGCCTTAATGTTTGTGGAATGAGTTATTTTAATAATTTTAACAAATCACATTAGAGACACATAAGAACTTAAATAAAATAATGATGCCAATCTAAATACAGCTGGAAGTTTGGACAGGAAAATCAGGATAAGTGATGACTTTAATAGGATTAAATTTTAAAGTAACTGAAAATTCATTCATTCATTCAAAAATATTTATTGAGTGCCTATTATATGCTGTACACTTTTGTAGATGCTGAGGATAGAGGAGTCAACAAGATAGATCAGATCTCTATTCTCATTATTCCTTGGAACATACATTTTAATTAGAGGCAGTTTTGTAGATAGGATATTTAAAAATTAACCAGTAACTATGGAATATGTTAGGTGATAGGAAGTGTTTTAATGAAAAATAAAACAGGTAATGCAGTGGTAATCTGGAGGTGGTTCATGCCAGCTCTCTAGAATTGATTATTAATTATTATGTTTTCGGGAATTTTGCAAGCTGTTTCAAGTTTCAACCACTTGTAGCTTGAAGCAAGTTATAATGAGAATATTTTACACTGTAGAAATTGGAAATTGGGACATCTACAACAGGGGGCTCTCTTTCCTCTACCCTCCCCCAGAGGCTGGTAAACATTTACCATTGGAATCAGATGTACTGGGTCCGGGTGGATATTAATTAAAAAGAGGGAGCCATGCAGGCATTCTTAAACAAAAATCCAAATAAAAAAGTTCTCCTCTTTCTCAATCTGTCATATAATCACTTTAGTTTCCATACTGCTCTGTGTGTGTGTGTGTGTGTGTGTGTGTGTGTGTGTACACATACAACTGGTGAGCTGAAGAAGAATAGTAGTTGTTAAAACCAAGTCCTGAAGAAAGTTTTTCTAAGTTTTTAATTCAAATTTCTTTCCCCTTTACTATTTTGTCTCTGAATTTCTGTAGTCTTATCTGTGAAATGGGGATATTAACATAATCTACTGCAAAAGCTGGTTTGTAATGATTCAGTGAAACGAGGCAGGTAACTAATTGTTTAGTAAAAGTTAAATATTACCATCGTTATTAATACTATTACCATTCTAATTATCACTCTTACTAATAACAAGAAAACAATTGTATATTTGAAAGTTGCTAACAGTATATTTTAAAACTTCTCATCACAAGAAAAGAAACTGTTAAGTACATACATGAGGTAATGAATGTTAACTAAACTTACTGTGGTAAACATTTCTCTCTGCCTCTCTCTTTATATATATATATACACACACATTAAATCATTATTTGTACACCTTAAATTAATATAATGTTATATGACAATTATATTTCAATAAAACTGGAAAAGATCTCAAAAAAACACATGTTCAAGGATATAGATTGATTTTTCTGTTGTTGCCAATAGCTACAAAATTTACTTAACCAATTTTTCCAGAATAAATAGAATAATAATATAAATATTTAATTTGATAATTGATATGTTAATTTGATGATTAATAATTTGATAATTAATAATATTTAATTAGTAATTATTTGGTGCCACTGTATGGTCAGGCAATTCAAGATGGCTGTTCTGTTGCTCTCTCTACATCCCCTGCTCAACCTGGGCCTGCTTCACCTACACCCTAGTCACATGACTGACCTTCGTGCATACGTGCCCCACCCTAACTGGTGATTGTTCTCATCAAAGGGACAGGGGAGGGCGTGCCCCTCTGCCGGTTTCCCTGGTAACTAATGAGCCAACTTGACTGATTCCCCCTATAACTGGCATCTCCCCTTCCTCCCAGGAAGGAAGACTGCTGTCCTCGTCCTCCACACATGGTGGGGAGTCGCCCCAGGACCTTGCTTCAGACATGTAAGCTCCCCCATCCACTAAACCACTGATGTCTTTGTCAACGACTCTGGGCTCTTACTTCGGTCTTAAACCCCAACAGCCACCATGCAAAGCGATTTACTTCCATTAACTCATTTAGTTCTTAAAACCACCCAACAAGATAAACACAATTGTTATCTTCATTTTAAAGATGAAGAAACTGAGCTTAGGAATGTCAAGTCCGTATCCAGAGAGAGAATCCCAAAGCAGTCCTGAGGGATTTCAAATCCTGTGCTCTCACAGTCTGCATGGAACGCTGGCTGAGAAATTTAGTTGCAACAGTACTTAGTAATATTTCCTAAAATAATTAGAAATATTAACTGTTGGAGTTAGAGTAGAGAATTAACCAAAATTAAATTTTTTTAGTATTTTTCACTTGCTATTAAAATGTTATAAACTTGTGGGTGAAAAATATTTAGTATACTTAGTGAGAATTTTGTATAGTGTATTAATGAGCATTTACCAAAGGATAAGGAATTTATTATATTATATAAATGTTTTAAATGTATTCCAGATCTGACCTAAATTCAGAAATGTTTTCTTTCAAGTCAAAAGGAATTTTAAGGACAATATTAGATTGATTGGGCTGATTCCCAAAGCTTCGCTTTCCTTCATGTTCTTTCTTTTTCAGGGGAATTGGCAGTATTGTGAATCAATACCTCAAAGACTGCAGCCTTAACTTAAACAGAAAAGTTATTTTTAAACTGTTTGTGATTAATGTTTCTAAATTATAAAATACACCCAAACAGAAACATACCACATAAATCACTATTTAAATATCTTAAATTAAAATGTTTACTTCACAAATCACCCTATTCTATAGGTGGTCTTCTAAGACCAGAAGATGCATTTTGACATATTTTAACAAAATGCTCAAAAATTCAGAAAGCATTAAAGTAAGATTTACTAATTTTTATACTTGTTCTACCTTGTTTTATTTAAACATATACACGTAGAAACCCTTGCACAAAATCACATACAACTTTACTATTTACCGTAGCTTTGAAAGATGATATTTTTCACGTTGAATTATTCATAAAATCCTAAGGCTAATTTATATGTGAAAGAAAAGAAGAATGTAACTCTTGCTCATAAATCTTTATTTATGAACAGAAATCTAAAAGATTTATAATCACTACATTATGGCGAGTTTCTATCATATGATGAATTAACTTGCAATCAGACTCAAGTAGAGAAGTCCTATAGTGGTAAATAAATCACGGGATATTTGGTTTGGAGAAAACCTGTGGGGAGTGGTCATATTCATAACACAGGTGGTAGGAGTGAGGGATCCCAATACCCCCTAGAGTTTTTAATTAGGCTGAATGAGCATTCATTTGATTGTGACGTAGCCCCACCTCAATGCTGTCCTTAAAAAGATATCTCATTGTAAGCCAGTGGTATAGATGTACAAATTTAACACTTAAAACCACAAATCTGGTATTGACTTATATCACTCATGTGTATGAATTCCTCCATGATATTTGGGTCCAAGAAAAAAATGCAATTGTTTATCTTTCTAAATTAAATTAAATCCCTTAGCTTATATGACCTGAATTGTTAGAAATTTTAACCATATGTATGTGGGGTTGCTTCTCTTTTCCATTACAATTAAATAGGAATACTGTGTTTTATACCATCAAGCTAATTTGAAGAAGAACATCTTGTTTGTAATTTAGTGTGAGTCTTTGAATAGATTTAATGCCTCGGTAGTTCCATCATTTACTTGCTACGTGACCTTGGGCAAATTGTTTTACCTCTCTGTGCCTCGATTCCATAATTTTTCTAATGAAAACAATAATAGTCATTGCTTTATAGGAATATTGTCAAGATTAATGATTTAATACATGTAAAGCATTTAGAGAAACTTTTTGCACAAAGTATGCATTGAACAAACATTTGCTTTTACTCGTCAAAGCTAGGCCAACTTACTGGAAGCATCCATGTCTGTCCTTTGGATGCAAGCTCATGGGTTTATGATGCTTAGGAAACTGTCAAGTTTCCACACAGTTTCCCTTTATGGTTTCTTCCACAGTTTGGGTGGAGAATATTTGTTGGGTCTAATTTTCCACTTCTCAAAAATCTTCCCCCTGCCCTCAAGACTTTGCATTTTTGTAAACTTTACATAGTTTCTCAATTATTTGCTCAGTTCTATAATACGTGCAATATTATGTATTAAGAATTTTAAGAAAGATGGGACTTCCCTGATGGCGCAGTGGTTAAGAATCCGCCTGCCAACGCAGGGGACACAGGTTTGATCCCTAGTCCAGGAAGATCCCACATGCCACAGAGCAACTAAGCCTGTGTGCCACAACTGTAGAGCCTGTGCTCTGGAGCCCTTGAGCCACAACTACTGAGCCTGCATGCCACAACCACTGAGCCCATGTGCCTAGAGCCCGAGCTCCAAAACAAGAGAAGCCACCACAATGAGAAACCCACGCGCTGCTACAAGGAGTAGCCCCCGCTCGCCGCAACTAGAGAAAGCCCATGTGCAGCAACGAAGACCCAACGCAGCCAAAAATAAATAAAAAATTAATTAATTTAAAAAAAAAGAATTTTAGGAAAGAAAGCTTCTTAAACTGTCAGTGAGAATGTATTATATATAAAATTTTCAAAAATATAATACAGTTGAATCTTCTTAAAGAGATGACAGTTCGTAATTATAAAAAAGTACTGAAGAGGTGTTGCTAGTAAATCCTTATTAATGTATCATCTATATATATAAGTATATGAGTATAGTTTTTACACTATATTAAATGTACGCAGGTGCTTTTTCCAATAGAGTTATTGTATGTAAAACAATGTCTCAATATTCTAGAGACATTGTTTAACATACAATAACATAAATATAGTCTTTTCTCATTTCCCTAGTCTTTGAGAACCATCATTTTTACAGTTCTTTATAATGTAAAGATAATAAAATACCCATGAGTATTTTATCATGGGTAAACAGTTTCATCTTCTTGAAGGATGAAACTCACTAATCCATAAAGAGTGTTCAGGAATATGTTCTTACCATTGTTTGTTCTTGTCTTGAGTTTCTTCTCTGCTCATGAACCACACAGGTGTATGCTGACTCTGGCCTTCTGCTTCCTAGAAGCCCTCTACCCTTAATCTCCAATCAGCTTCAATTGTCGGTCTATCCGTCTTGCGATGTTCCCCTGGAGAAAATTCCATAACTGCAATGGGAATTATTCAGAGTTCTTTATTGAAGGGCCAGGTAGCTTTCAGCATAGCTGCACAGTGATGGGACAGCAGTTACTGAAGTGGGTGTCACACAGGGTGAGACACTTTCTGATTATGGACACCCCTTATGTCTTTATTATCTCTCCCCCTTTCCTCAACCAAGTTCCATCCTCCTCCTGAATCCCATTAGTCCCTCGCCACCCTTTGTCTCTTAAAAATTAAGCTTTTTAGGTGTTAGCCAGAAGCTGCAGGAAGCCCTCTTCTAATCATCTGCTCAGTCACTGGGGCATGATGGAGATAGTAATTATCATTCCACAGTTTAGGCAAAAATGGGTGCTGAAAAATCACTCCTGAAACATGCAGAAATATCTTCAGGATAGAGATTGCCTTCACTGTACAGAGTGTGAGAATGTTAAAGGGGGCATAGGCACATTTATAGATTATTTATTTTTATATTTGATGAATCCACACCTCTTTCCCAGGCAAAAGAATCAAGATCTCACATTGTTTTCTTCTCCTTTTCCTAGTCTTCCAATTTGTGTCTGCCTATTTCTTCCTTTTTTTCTAAACTTACTGTAGTTATTACTGGCTCACTTTGATCTCTTGTAAATTATCTTTGAAGTCAATACACAGTTGTCTGTCAACATGTGATAGATTTTTTTTCTGTCTGAGGTCAAAGATAATCTACTGGTTTTGATAAATGATTTCCTAACATTTTAAAAATTGTAATGCAATCCATAGGAAGGAAAACATTTTATGTTGTCTCTATACTTACACAACACACCCTCCCCACACACAAATGTATGTATGTATGTATAGTGTGTATGTTTGTGTACATACATATATAAACTGAAACTAAAAGTAATGAACCTGTATTTACTCTTATATTCAAACACTGTCTTCTTTGTTTTTTAGTCAAACAGACTCCAGTTTAGTTTAAACTAGTCTTTTGTCTACTGGGAAAAAAGTACACAACTTAAAAGTGGAGAATTATGTTTTATATGGGGCATTGCTGAGGGCTATAGCCTGGAAACAGCCTCTCGGATAGCTCTGAGGAACTATTCCAAAGAGGTAAGGGAGGAGCCAGGATATATAGGAGTTTTTGGAAAAAAAAAAAAAGAAAAAAACCCCACATGTAGTTGAACATCAAAAGATTATTGCTGGGACTTCCCTGGTGGTCCAGTGGTTAAGATTCTGTGCTTCCACTGCAGGGGGCACGGGTTTGATCCCTGGTCAGGGAACTAAGAGCCCATGTGCCATGTGGTGTGGCAAAAAAAAAAAAAAAAAAGATTATTGCTAATCACAAAAAATAGACATCTCAAAGTTAGTGATTTTAGTGCTTTTCTATGTATGGGAAGATTCAAGAATGCAAGAGTCTGGATTTATTGAATTTAGTCCTTTGATATGCACCTTAACTATCCTAGGTCAGTAACCTGTTTTTCTCCATCCTGAATGCCCCTCAAGCACACACTCTGGAGGTGGGGGGTTTACAGTGGCTGATGGCTTTATGGCTGAAACCTTTTTGTTTACTGAAATGCCAGGCGACGTTCTTTGTCCACACTTTTCTAGTCTAGTATATGCTTTTTCATTCTATCCTATTTTTTATAATATTGGTCAAAATTCAATACCTTGATTCCAGAACCACTATTTGTTACAACCTATTTTGAGAAACACTATTCCTGGTCAAATCATGTAGAGAGAAAAAAATGATAATTTCTGTTTAAATATTAAGTAGTCAACAAAAACTTGGAATCAGTAACTTTAGATTCTCTTAGGAGGATGATATGTAAAGGAGTGAATATTATAAAATAATAAATACCGTAAAGAATGGATATATACATTTTAAAATTCTTGTCACGCCAGTATAGTGAAAGGAAAAATATGCAATGTTTTTATCTCACAAAACAAACAAAAACTATTTGGAGTACCTCATTTTATGAAAATTTAACCGTGAGATTTATTAATGAGGTGAAGAAATTATACAATTTTGATAACATATTTCTCTTACTTTAAGGGGCCCATAAACAGCTCTGTTGGTCACCAGATTAGGGTTTGTAACAAAGTAGAGTCCCATTTCAGGCCAAGACCTAATATTCTTTTCCTCTGACACAAACTCCTTCCTCAATGCATATTCAAGCCACTCTGGACATTACACTATGATGACATGACAGCAGGAGAATGTTTCTGAATTTGTTGCAGGAAAGGAGACCCCTTCCAGGGCCTGAGAGTCGGCTCTTGTCTAACATTTGGAAGTGAATTGTCCTAGGACACACACGTGCTGTCAAAGCAAGAGACTTTATTGGGAAGGGGCGCCCAGGTGGAGAACAGGAGGGTAAGGGAACCCAGGAGGACTGCTCTGCCAGGTGGCTCACAGTCTTGGGTTTATGGTGATGGGATTAGTTTCCGGGTTGTCCCTGGCAAATCACTCTGACTCAGGGTCCTTCCTGGTGGCACATGCATCGCTCAGCCAAGATGGATTCCAGCGAAGAGGATTCTGGGAGGTTTGGTGGGACATATGGACTGGTGTCTACTTTTGACCTTCCCCAAATTCTTCTGGTTGGTGGTGGCTTGTTAGTTCCATGTTCCTTACCAGGACCTCCTGTTTAAGATAATTCATGCAAATGGTTACTGTGATGCCTGGCCAGGGTGGGCGGTGTCAGTCAGTGTTTCCCCTAACAAATTCATTGCTGCCTAGAGCATTAGGAGATGAACAACTAATTTAGGAAAACGTTTTGACAATAAATATAAGATAT
Organism: Physeter macrocephalus; assembly: GCF_002837175.3. Lineage (NCBI taxonomy): Eukaryota > Metazoa > Chordata > Mammalia > Artiodactyla > Physeteridae > Physeter > Physeter macrocephalus. The sequence continues at coordinate 137,357,487 of NC_041220.1, read as the reverse complement.
AGACTTGTAAGAGTTGTAAAGAAGTTAGACTTCAGAAAGAAACATCAGGAAACATAGGTATTTTTTTGCATCATTATTTGCAATTGCTAAGATATGGAAACAACCTATCTGTGGACAGATGAATGGATAAAGAAATCGTGGTATATACATACAGTGGAATATTATTCTGCTTTTAAAAAAAAGGAGGAAATCCTGACATTTGCAAGAACATAGATAAGACTGGAGGACATTAGGCTAAGCAAAATTAGCCAGAGGTTGGGGAGTGGGGGAAATAGGGAGAAGTTGGTAAAAGTGTACCAACTTTCAGCTCTAAGATGAATAAGGTCTGAGGATCTAATGTATAATATAGTGACTGTACATAGTTGATAACATGGTATTGTATAATTGAAATTTTCTGAAAGTAGAACTTAAATGTTTGTTGTAGAACTGAAGTTTGTGTCTCCCATGCACAGTGAGGCCAAACAAACCAAAATGTTGCAGTTTGGAGCAGAGCAGTTTATTGCAGGGCCAACCAAGGAGAAAGAGTAGCTTATGTCCAAAAGACGCAAACTCCTGGATGGTTTTGGGGGAAGAGATTTTGTAGGCAAAGTTTGCAGGTAGGTCTGCAGGATGTGGACCTTCCTCTGATTGGTTGGTGGTGACGTAATAGGATGTTGCTCCTGGAATCTCAGTCATCAGCCTTCTGGTTCCAGCCAATCCGGGGTCCACATGCTTGTGCTCAGCCTGAACTTACCAACCTCCACCTGGGCGGGGGCCTTTGTTCCTATAGAGTTCAGAGGTACGTGTCAGATTTCTATGCACATCCCTGGAGGAGAAACCAGGCCCCTGCCCCATCACTGCACTCTTGTTTCTTGACAGCCTTTCCTTTGTTTTTGCATCCCCTCACCCCTCTAAATCAGTAACTGAATCTGCCGTTTGGAACTCAGGGAAGGTCTAGGAGGCTAAAGCCTTTTTTCTACAAACAAGAAATGAGGGACCCAGAAAGGCTTTTGTGCCTGGGAGGGCCCCACAGGGGTCTAACATACGCTCACTTTAATCTTAGTGTTTTTGGAAGAAAGATCTGTAAATACTGTCATCTATTTAACTTAAGCATGATTATGTAAAATCAACTACAAATGACAGAGGAGTTATTGTCTTGATAAATGAAAATTCTTAGGCAGTGAGGCCGAGAGAATTTTTCTGTTCTAGTGTGGCCAAGGTTCTTCTTTATCTCGTGTTACTCAAGTATTGTTGATCCTCTTCTACGTTGTCCACATTCTCTTCCTCACACCAAATGATTTAAACAGAAAACGTTATTACCTTGAAACAGGACATTCACACTTATGAGTGAACAATTCTTTCTGTGCATATCTAATTCCTCAAAGAACACTTTAACCGGGACATCTTCATCAGTATTATTTTTAAAAAGGTTTTATTTTCCTCCAGCATGCTCTTCAGAATACATTTCTCCCTCTCCCCCAGTTATTTTGGTATACTGCCGCAGTAAAGTGGTTTTCCTTTTTGCTGCTTATATATAGTCTGCGTGTCCATGGCCCTGATCTCTAATAGGGTTATTCGTTCCCTCTGAACTTATTTTTTTCGGTACGCGGGCCTCTCACTGCTGCGGCCTCTCCCGTTGCGGAGCACAGGCTCCGGACGCGCAGGCTCAGCGGCCACGGCTCACGGGCCCAGCCGCTCCGCGGCACGTGGGATCCTCCCGGACCGGGGCACGAACCCGCGTCCCCTGCATCGGCAGGCGGACGCGCAACCACTGCGCCACCAGGGAAGCCCTGAACTTATTTTATATTTCCTCCAAACACAGTAAGTTTAACTTCCAGATTGAAATCCCAGCTAAAATCAGATTTCCTTCTTCCTCTCCCTGATGCCAAAACCTCGTCCTCTGTGCACCAGTGCTGAAGCAAATCTCGGACACAGAGTTTTGGGTGAAGTAGAAAAGAATAGTTTTATTGCTTTGCCAGGCAAAGGGGGCCACAGTGGGCTTGTGTCCTCAAAACTGTGTGTCCCAACCCGGGGGGATTTGCTGAGGAGTTTTAGAGCAGTAGTTCAAGGGCCAGATTGCTGATAAGGATTAGGGTGTGTGTAGAGCCTGCATTCCTTTAATCTGGCCTCAGGTGATCTCCTGATGAGCTTCTGTGGTTTTGGGGGTTATCAAGCTGTGACCTCTGTGGCACGCAGAATGCTTCATCAAGGAGTTAACATCTTCCGTTTGTCAGAGGGTTTTGTTCTGCGGAAGAGCTCAAAGGTATTGTTATGTGTATCCCTTGAGGTGGAAGCGGGACCAAGTCCCAAGGCCGCACTCTCGTTTCTGGATTACTTCTCCCTTGTCTCTATATTCCCTCCCTTCTCTGGTTAGCAACCGTTTGATCCTGCCCTTTGGAACTCGGGGAAGGTCATGGAGGCTGAAGCCTATTTCCTACGAACAAGAAACAAGGGCTACAGAGAGGATTTGGGGCCCAGGAGCCTCCCAGGGTACTGCTCGGTTTCATCCCTATATTCAAGAATGTACAGAAATATGGCTGCCATGGTATTTTCTGAGTTCTCTCTTCTCAGTACTCCCTCTCAATCTCTTTTCAGTTCAGAGCCATATTATGTGCAATATCATGTGTGTTATACTTTAAAAATCCACTTTATTTTATTCATTTAGATAATGCTACTCAGCCGCAATTGTTCTAGAAAGAGTATATCTTAACCTCAAAATCTATCCATATTAAATGCTATAAAATGAATGTCTTGAAGAGTCTGAATAAATCAATATAATTCACTACAAGAATCTCTAAAAAGTGTAAATAGAATTCATATTAATATTTATGTGCATCAAGTACTTGGTAAAATTTAATAAAAGTCATGATAAAAATAAGTGTCATAAAGGAAGATGCTCTCATACTCAACAGATATTTATTTACAGATTTATAGAGCAGTGAAATCCAATGGGCAGATAGTCAATATAAATGTATTTTATTACATTGGCTGTTTGTAGCAGATTTGTTGCTAGATGACACATTTATATTTACTGATAGTACTAAAAGTGAAATGGATAAACAGAATGTGAAGGGATTTTTAATAAGTTTTATTGGTTTATAGGACATTTGGAATTTTAAAATTGCATTATTTTATGGGCACTGAGTGCAAATTTTCCCAACAGCATTATAAATATATAGCAAAGACTTTAAAGTAAGGCACAGAAATTAATAAATATTTATGGCTTATTGAAATATAATATTTAAAAACAGTAATTAAAGAAGATAATGGCGTTCTTACAACTACTGACAGATCTTATTTCTTATTTTTGTGCTTGAATTTTGACTTACATTAGATTCTTATACAATTATTTTATAGCTTTATTTAAAAACTTCAGATTTTAGGTGGCTATGAAAAAATATGGAATAAAGATGATTAGTGCTTCCTGATAATCCCATTATAATTCTATATATAAGAATTTTTCATGGAGAGTTTCAAGGCAAATTTCTAAGAAACAGAACGTAGGCAAATTCCTTTTCCGAAATCTGGGGTGAGAATATGGAATGGCAGACAAGAATTTTAAGTTTACTCAACTTTTGAGTTTGTGAGAAAAGTTTTATAACATTTTTTTGGAATAAGATACTGAAGATAAAGTAGAGTGGGTTAAAGAGTAAGAGAAACCAGAGGAAAAGAAAATAGATTTTAGTTCCTTTTGCTACCCCAACTCAGAAAACATAAATAACTCATTTACATGTGAGAGACAGTAAGATTTACTCACTAGTACTGGAATTGCATCTAAGATGCAAGTCAGAGGACAAGGGGTCTTAATATTCACAACTTAGAAAGAGGAGTCAAGGAGCTTCCAAAAATGTAGAGCCAAATTGCCCCCTCCCAGCCTTCCCCCCACATCTTTATCCACCAGTCTGCCAACTGCCCATCCTGTCCTCCTCATGGCAGGCCCCCCAAAATAGCAAAAAACATTTTTGTGTTTAGTAACTTCTAGAAAACAGAGTATATTCATTATAGCAGAATGATTAAAAACAAAATAATAATGAAACTGCCTTATCACTGAACTGCCTGATTTATTATCTTGTATCAGGGAAAAAAATTCCCCTATTAGACACATTTTGAGGGAATAGTGGGGTACAAAGTTAGTTCATGATCGTGCCTCACAAGTAATCTTCATCTACAGCCTAGTAACCTGTGTCCTCTACAGGGAGCCCACAACATCCAGAGAGAAAACTAGCATCACAGAGGGAAAGGGACAACACTGTAGATGAGACAAGGACACAGGCGCTCAGCGAAATATGACTGGTTATGTATGTAAGAGGATGTTTGTATTGCCTTTTATCCCATCCTGCTCCACACCAGGGGATCTGGGTAGAGCTGGGGTCTCAGAGCTAGGCAAGGCCCCCTCCATTCCAGAGATGGCTGTGCTGTAGAAACTGGAGTTACGAAAACTCTGAAATAGATTTGAGATTAGAATTTTAAACTAGTCTGGATTAAGTTTGAATAAACCACATAACCAAAAAATAATGAAATTTAAGTATTAAGAGGACCACTTCTTGGTGCAAATGAAAGGTTGACATTAGCACAAGAAAGGGATGGTTTATGGAAAGTGGCATTTTTGTGATACTTCACTAAGTGGAAACTACCCAATAAACTAATTATATATATTTTGAACTTCAGAATTCAAAGTGATTGAATGGATGTCTCTATGATTAAAATTTTCCTTGACTATCATGTATGTCTGTACTCAAAACAAAAATGAACATTAAAAATTAGTGTCTTATATCTGGAGGTAAATTCCCCTGATGTTTTGCAGTCACACATTTCTTTTCACTTAAAAGGTGATGTTGCCTTTGACTGTTTAAATCGAATACTGCACTTCCTTAAATGGAAAAAAATTATGGAAGATTTATGACACTTCATATATTGTAAGATAGTTCACTTCAACTTTGTAATTTTTTACAGGTAACATTTTAAGTAAATACTTTATTGTACTTTGCCAAATTTATATGTGAAGGAGCATTTTATGAAGATTATTTCTAGTTGTAAATTATTCTGTCTGACACAACTTGCTTCAACTTATCTGCAATCAATTTTATTGAATTGCTGAACCATCTAGATATGTTATGTTTGATTGCAGCTAGACAATGTCTTTGTTGAAAAATATTATTTTTTCGTAAGCATTACTTACTGTTTTCCCAAGAACAAGCAGTGCCATTTATATGATATATATGAAATGATATAAGCCAAAGTTACAAGCCTTAAGTTATCCTAGACATTTTACTACCCTCAAGACATCTTATTTTTGATTCACTGTTTTCATTAAGTTCCCTTTTCAACAATAGTGTTTAACTTTAATGTCATTTATTTTTACTTCCGTCTGCTCTGAAGGGATTCATTTCTAGTTGGTACCTAGTTGTTTTCTTTCAGTTCTATCTTGATGAAAAGTAAACATAAATATATTTTACCACCCAGAAAATTTTACAAAAATATACTGGAAAAAAAAAGCTGTGTGGCATAGAGAAGGGTTAATGTACAATTTCATTCTATATGAAATTATTAGAAGATATTCAATGCGCATAAAAATTATCTCTGTTTATGCGTAAGTAAGAGAAGTGAACCAGACTGATAGAAAGTTTCAAGACCCCTATTAGGGACTTCCCTGGTGGCACAGTGGTTAAGAATCTGCCTGCCAATGCAGCGGACACGGGTTCGATCCCTAGTCTGGGAAGATCCCACATGCCATGAAGCAACTAAGCCCATGTGCCATAACTACAGAGCCTGTGCTCTAGAGCCTGTGAGCCACACCTACTGAGCCTACATGCCACAACTACTGAAGCTTGCGCGCCTAGAGCCCGAGCTCCAAAACAAGAGAAGCCAGCACAATGAGAAGCCTGTGCATCGCAATAAAGAGTAGCCCCCACTCACTGCAACTAGAGAAAGCCTGCGTGCAGCAACAAAGACCCAATGCAGCCAAAAATAAATAAATAAATAAATAAATTTTTAAAAAGACCCCTACTAAATGATAAATTGAAATTAGTTTTGCTTAGAACATTTTGTTTCTCTGTATAAGAGAATATTTCCTATATATATATATATAATATATATTTCAAGTATATTTCCTATCTATTAGAAGAAAGGAGCCATATTGAAATGGATCTTTAGAAGAAAATATGTTTCAGTTTATAATAACGATATAGTTGGGGAAAAATGCTGTATTTTAGGTAACAGAAAACACATCCTTATATTCATGTTCATATTTTGTAAAAGTTAAGTATAACTTAAAATATGTTATTGATGAGATGAGATGATTGATTACTATGATAAAATAAACTCTATTCAAAAGTCAGGATGACACTCTCAGGCCCTCAGTAGCCACTTCTTGTGTTCATTTCTTAAAAACCACTTGTAAGTAATTTGGAGGTATAGGAAACAAAAGACTCACCAATTTCATCAGACACCATCAAACTGTCATTGTTACGGTTGGGAAGGCAGATTCTCTGAGTTGCTGACCCAACAGAGATATTATACATTCTTGCTAGCAGAACTGAAATTTTTGGTGGGGACAGAACTGAAATTTTTCAATGTACTCAAAAGTAGGAAATGGCTCATGATTTCTAGTCACTCTAAATTGTCTTTGGCCCCTTTGCTGGGTCCTGGCAATTAGACTTAAGAGAAATTATATCGGAGGATCTGGGAAGGAATTTGCTTTCTCATAAAAGAAATGGGCTCCCAGAGAAGCAAGAGGCAATTGGAGCTCACCCTGGAGACATAGACAGTTCTGGTGGCCATTAACGGAAATTCTTCCTACCAGGAAGACACTGGTCCTGGCAAGCACCATTTTGGAATCCTCCCTCTAGCTTATCGGCACCAGAACTGGCCCAGACCACCAGCCTGTCAGCACCAGTAATCAGGCACCTCAGGCCATGCAGCTAGCTGGGCTGGTATGCAGCCCCACCCACCAGTAGGCCTGCTTCCTTAGGACCCCCTGAGCCCCCAGCCACTCTAGGACCTGGCCCTACCTACCAGAGGGCCCAGGAACCAACCCCGCCTATTAGTGTCCCAGCACTAGCCCTGGGACACCCTAAGTTCCTGCATCCAGAAACCCCAGGTCCCAGCTCTACCCACCACTAGCCCCAGGACCCTCAGGGCCCAGGCCCCACCCACCAGTGAGCTCATGCCAGCTCTGGAATCACCTATTACAGAAGCCAGAGACCCAGGCATCTACCTCCCCACACCAGTGGGTAGGCCACAGCCCCATGCACCAGAGGCCAACACCAGCTTTGTGACCCCAGGACCAGGCTCTGCCCATGTGCCAGTTGACGCTAATCCCCAGATCCCCTGAGCACTGGCCATGCCCAAAAGAGAGCTGACACCAGCCCCGGGATGACCACACCCAGAAGCCTGCTGTGCCAGGAACCAGCTCCACCTACCAAGAGGCCAAACTGCAGGGTCCTGCAGCCAGAGACCTCCAAACATGTCTCTGCCCACCAGCAGGCCAATACTGCCTCCAAGATACCTTGGACCCTTCAGCCAGCCACCCCAGGGTCTACCCCCACTCACCAGCAGGCTGACACCAACTTAGGGACAACTCAGACCCTACAGCCAGCCATGTCAAGAACTGGACCTTCCTACCAGCAGGCCAACACTAGATTTGGGACCCCTGTCCCTGCAACTAGAAACCCCTGGACTTGGCTCCAGGCAGTGGGCTAGCACTAGACCCAGTATGTCCCAGAGCTCTGCAGCCAGTAGCCACCCCACAAGGCAGGGCCTGGCAACCATTCAGACCAGAGGCCAGTCATGCCTACCAGAACAGTCATAGTACTCAGACAAGTAAGAGAAATAAAAGAATCCAAAGTAGAAAGGAAGAATGAAAACTGTCCCTATTTACAGATGACATGATACTATATATAGAAAAGCCTAAAAATGCCACCATAAAACTACTAAAGCTCATCAGTGAATTAAGTAAAGTTGCAGGATACAAAATCAATATACAGAAATCTGCTGTATTTTTTTACACTAACAATGAATGATCAGAAAGGGAAATTAAGACAACAAGCCCATTCACAGTTGCATCAAAAAGAATAAAATACCTAGGAATAAATCTAAAGAAGGAGGTAAAATCCTATACTCCAAAAATTATAAGACACTGATGAATAAAACTGAAGAGGAGACAAGCAGATGGAAAGATATACTGTGTTCTTGGATTGGCAGAATTAATATTGTTAAATGACCCTACTACCCAAGGCAATCTACAGATCATGCAATCCCTATCAAATTACCAAAGACATTTTTCACAGAACTGAAACAAGTAATCCTAAAATTTGTATGAAAATACAAAGGACCCTCATTAGAAAAAGTAATCTCAAGAAAGAAGACAGAGCTGGAGGTATCACAGTCTATGATTTCAAACTCTACTACAAAACCACGGTAATCAAAACAGTATAGTACTGGCACAAAAACAGACACATAGATCAATGGAACTGAATAGAGAGCCCAGAAATGTACCCAAACTTATATGGGCAATTAATCTATGACAAAGGAGTCAAGAATACACGATGAAGAAAAGACAGTCTCCTGTAAATGGTGTTGGGAAAACTGGACAGCCACATATGAAAGAATCATACTGGATTAGTTTCTCACATCATGCACAAAAATAAATTCAAAATGGATTAAAGACTTAAATGGAAGACCTGAAGCCATAAAACTTCTAGAAGAAAACATAGGCAGTATGCTCTTTGACATTGGTTTTAGCAATATTTTTTTGACTAGGTCTTCTCAGGCGAGGGAAACAAAGCAAAAATAAACAAATGGGACTACACCAACTAAAAAGCTTTTGCAGGCAAAGGAAACTATCAACAATGAAAAGGCCACCTACTGAATGGGAGAAGGTATTTGCAAATGATACATCTGATAAGGGGTTAATATCCAAAATATACAAAAACTCACAGTTCAATGTCCCCAAAACACAACTCAATTAAAAAATAGGTAGAGGATCTGAATAGACATTTTTCCAAAGAAGACATACAGACGGCCAGCAGGCACGTGAAAAGATGCTCAACATCACTAATCATCAGGAAAATGCAAATCAAAATCACAAAATCACAGCTGTCAGAATAGCTATTATCAAAATACAACAAATACTAAGTGTTTGTGAGGATGTGGAGAAAAGAGAACCCTCCTATACTGTTGGGGGGAATGTAAATTGGTGCAGTCACTCTGGAAAGCAGTACGGAGATTCCTCAAAAGTTTAAAAATAGAACTGCCATATGGCCCAGATATTCCACTGCTGGGTATTTATTCAAAGAAAATAAAAACAATAATTTGAAGAAATATATACACTACTATGTTCATTGCAGCATTATTTACAATTAATTTCAATGGCCAATATATCAAAGCAACCTAAGTACCTGTGAATAGATGAATAGAAAGAAGATGTGGGAGATATATATATATATATATAATTCAGCCATAAAAAATGAATGAAATCTTGTCATTTGAGACATGATTGGACTCAGAGGGTATTATGCTGAGCAAAATAAGTCTGACAGAGAAAGACAAATACAGTATGATTTCACTTATATGTGGAATCTAAAAACAAAACAAATGAACAAACATAACAAAACAGTAATAGAGTCATAGATTTAGAGAACAAACATGTGGTTTCCAGAGGGGAAGGGAGTGGAGGGAAGAGAGAAGTAAGTGAGGGAGATTAAGAGGTGCAAACTTCGAGTTGCAAAATAAGTGAGTCACAGGTATGAAATGTACAGTGTAGGGAATATAGTTAATAATTATGTATTATCTTCCTATGGTCACAGATGGTAACTACTTACCATGGTGATCATCTGGAAATGTGCAGAAATGCTGAGACACAATGGTTTATAACAGGAACTAACGTAGTGTTGTAGATCAACTACACATCAAGAACAAAGAGGCGACAAACCCACAGAATAAGTGATAAGATCTGTGGTTGCCAGAGGTGGTGGGTGAGGACGGAGGGAATTGGATGAAGGCAGTCAAAAGTTAAAAACTTTGCAGTTATAAGATAAACAAGCATTAGGGATGTAATGTAAACCATGATAAATATAATTAACAAGGCTGTATGTTATAGATGAAAGTTTAAGAGAGTAGATACTAAGAATTCTCACAAGGAAATCATGGTTTTTTTTTTTCTAGTTCTTTAATTTTGTATCTATATGAGATGATGGATGTCCACTAAGCTTATTATGGTAATCACTTCATGATGTTTGTAAATAAAATCATTATGCTGTACACCTTACAGTGCTATATGTCAATTATCTCTCAATAAAACTAGAAGAAAACAATTTTTTTAAAGTGATTAAAATAAAAAAGTAGAGAAATCGATAGTCTCTTCCATAACGAGATGTTTTGCCTTTAGTTACAAAGGCCATAGAATGAACATGAAAGAGTGTGAAAAGCAAAAGTCAGTATGTTATAGGTGCCACATATTCAGAATGAGTCAGTCTTTGGTGGTTGCTTCATTAAAATTTCAGTTGAAAAGGTAGAATAAATTTGATTATGATTGCCATGAAATCTGGGGGCAATTACAATGGGATAAGTAGTAAGAAGAAGCAATACTTGTGTCCCCCAAAATAATATGTTGGAGTACTGTCTTAGTCCTTTCAGGCTGCTATAACATAATATCATAAACTGGGTGGGATATAGGAATAAAGAAAGGAAAACATTATTTCTTAATGTTCTGGAAGCTGTAAGTCCAAGATCAAGTTGCCACCAGATCCGGCACCTTGTGAGATCTCACTTCATAATTCATAATAGCCTTCTTTTGTGTTCTCACATGGCAGAAGGGGCAAGGGATCTCTGCCGGGTCCCTTGTAAGAGGATTAATCCAATTCATGAGAGCACCAGCCTCATGACCTCATCACTTCCCAAAGGTCCCACCTCCAAATACTATCACAATGAGGTTAAGTTTCAGCATTGAATTTTGGAAGGATAGATTCAGTTATAGCAAGTACTAAACCCTAGTACCTCAGAATGTGACTTTATTTTGAGATAGAGACTACAGATGTAATCAAGTTAAAATGAGGTTATTAGGATGAGCCTTAATACAATATGACTGGTATATTTATAAAAAGGGGGAAATTGAGACCTAAACACAGACGAGCACACACGGAGAACTCAGGTGAGGACTGGAGTTATGCTACCACAAGCCAAGGAACCACCAAAAGCTAGAGCAGAGCCCTGGAATATATCCTCTCTAGTGCCTTCATAGGGAGCATAGTCCTACCGTTGCCTTGATTTTAGAACTCTGGCCTCCAGAACCGTGAGACAATATATTTCTATTATTTTAAAGCACCGGTTTTTGGTACTTTGTTATTGCAGCCCTAGGAAACTAATGCAATATTTAAGTATTCAAAGTGCAATAATTTTTATTTAATCAAATAACAGATAAAGTGAAAACATTTTAAAATAAATCTTACTAGAAAAAATTATTTAGTTGAGCATATTACTCAATATGTAATGAGGGTAATAAATATAACAAACTTTCTAAAATAAGGCTCACATTAATTCTCAGTCTTCTGAAAGTCTATAACAGAAAATCAGCCTTTGTTCATTAGATTCCCAATAGACTTAGGTAGCAATGTAATATCTTTAAATTTCAGTCCATTCACAGTGCACCCTTTAGATCAGTTTACTTTGATATTTTTATAGTGCAATCACCTAATCTATTCTTAATCCATACTTTTGTATTCATTCAGCATAACAATATCACATGATTTATCTTTTGAATAAGGTAATACTTTTCTCAAATTGTATATGAGTCACAGATTGCTTTCTTCAGCAGAGGGAAATGTGAGCTCATTTCCTGCCAAAGTAACTGCATAAAAAAGGGAAGAAGCATATTAAGATGGAAGATTTACTTTTTAAAGAAAATGGCATTAAAGGCATTTTTGTTATGAAGGTTGAAAAGGCAAAGACCTAATGTTCATCCATTTAAGGATGACAGGCTAACAGCTAAACAAATAATGAAGACATCGTATTCTGTTCAACGTTGGCTGGAATAAATTCTGGGGGAGTTTACCAGCAAATCATGTGATTCTACATAAATCAGAAATTTTTAGACAGATTATTTTGTTCAGTTTCCTTGACGGTGAAAAATTCTACTACATTGTGTTACTATATTAAGCATATTAAATTAATAGACATGCTTTGCAAATGAATTATTAAATTATAACAAATGAAAGAACAGATATATCCCAAAATTGGGATAATCAAAGCTACAATGATATTCATAATAATTTAAGGATTTTATTTGGCTATATGCTATTTCAAACTGTACTGAAGAAAAAAAATGGCTGAACCCTCAAAGACTTTTACTTCCCTTGTAAGTTTTTAATGTCCCGTATAGTTGTTTCTCTGTCAGATTCCACAGAATACAACATAGCATAAACAAGACTTTGTGGTTAAATAAAGTTAGAAATGCTATGCACAATATTCTGCACTGAAAATTCACAAAACATATGGGCATATCAAAAGCAAGGAAACATTCTACAGTGAAAACTTTTGTAACCTCACTTAACCCTAAGTTTTCCAAACTTACTCTATTAAGAAATACTAATTTCATGAAACACCTATCAATATCACTAAGAACTGTTTCCCCAAATATGATAATGTGATATATGAAACTTCAAGAAACTGAAGTCCTTTTTACTGAGCAATAACAGATCATCCCCATAAAATGGATTTACAGAAAAAACTTAAAATTACATATGCCGTTCAATAAGAAAAGAATTGGATAGATATTGCCATAGTATATTCTAGGCCAGGCCAAATAGCAAATATTTTAGACTGTAGTGGGAGCTATTCAATTGTCAGAACTACTCAACTTTGCCATAGACAATATGTAAATGAATGACTGTGCCATGTTCCAGTTAAACTTTATTTGTGGACAGAGCAATTTGAATTTCACATCATTTTCATGTCCGCTAAATTTTATTCTGAATTTCTTTCAACCATTAAAAAATTTCTTAGCTCACAGTACAACAAGTACAAAAAGTAGCAACAGGCCAGATTTCACCTGTGGGCTGTAGTTTACCAGCCATTATCCTAGAATATTAATCCAATGGATTTTATTTCCCATTTATTTGTGCCTTTTAGAAAGAAATGGAACATTCTTGCATTCAGGCTTAGATTATTTGGGCCAAAAGTTCATGTTCCTTTAGGAAGAACAAAGAAGAAAAATAGAAGGAAGAGAATTTGGTATGATGTATACATCTATATTCAAATCTATATTTTGCAATGCCATGCTATTGAAATTATAGTGTGGTTTAATGAATTATATTTATGTCTCCCTATTCTTTGCTAGGTGTATATTCAGACAAGGTCTATTCTTTTATTTTCTTAACATATATGCAGTCTCATGACTTCATGAAAAATAAAATAATACACTGTACCATGGAAAACAAAAGAAAGGGAAACGTAATTTGTGACTTTACTATAATCACATTTAAAATTATGTAGAAGAGCTATTTATTACATGTTAGAAAAATCAGTGTGGAAAAAGATGCATTAATTAAGCTATGAGTCCTGTGTATTTTTCTGGGAATTGATACTTTAACTCAACCTTATGTTTTAAAAATAATCCAAGTTGAAAACTCTTATTAATAGTGTGTTCATTTTCATTCCTCTGTAGTATTCCAGTATTTTAATATATTATTTATTTATTCCTTCTCCATTACTGGTACTTGTTTGCTTCTCATTTGGTGCCATTATATACAATATTTCTATGAACATTTTGTACATGGATTCCGGTATATCTGTGCAAACATGCCTCAAAACATGTATGTCTAGTATAAGACTACAGGATATGTATACAGTCCTTGACTGTATTGAAAATAATTTAAAATGAAAGTTTCCCATAGTTGTATGAAGTTATCCTCACAAGATTAGCAAATGCATCTCTCTGTTTTCCCTTGCTAACAATCAGTATTTTCATGACTCATAGTTTTAAAAGTCAGAGAGTCCATCTCTCACTGTATATTTTTTTCCTTGCATTTAATGTATACATAGGTATTTCTTAAGTTTCAGGAACAGCTCTATGTAGAGATCTTACAAGCTTATTTCATCTCAACAACATTGTAATGAGATGTGCACGGTCCTTAACCATTTTTATAGATGTAGCAAAGGAAAATAAAATTTCAATGAGGAGAGAGTGCTCAGCAATATCAGGGACTGTCTCTAGGCCCAGAAAGATGAAGTCTGAAAAGAGTCCCTTGGCTTTGGCAACAAAACTTGGATGATCTTTGTTAGAGCGTTTTGATGAGATCTGAAACCAAATTGCAGCAGGCTGAAGAGGAGATGGAAAGGGAGAAAGAGAGCATGTAGGTGACACTTTGAAGTTAGTCCATGGGGAAGAGGAAGAGAGTGAGAAGATGGAAAAAAAAAAAAAAAAAAAGGTGGATTGGGCTTCCCTGGTGGCGCAGTGGTTGAGAGTCCGCCTGCCGATGCAG
>NC_041220.1:137312887-137342922 GCF_002837175.3 Physeter macrocephalus | reverse complement strand
CAAAAATAAATAAATAAAGAAATAAAAATGAATAATTAAATAAATAGAATATTGTGAGCAGCCAAGAAAGCCTCTACTGCCCCCTTGCAGTCCATGCCACCTTCAAGGGTAACAATTATCCTAAACCTTATCACCATAGTTATTTTTTGCCCTGTATTTTTTGAAACTTCATATAAATGGAATCATAAAAATGCATACATTTTGTCTTATTTCACTCCATATTATGTTTAAGTGACTTGTCTATGTAACAAGTGTAAAAATTGTATACTTTTTCAATAAATAGGCTAGATTTATTTTTAGAACAGTTTTAATATACAGAAAAATAGAACAGATAATACAGAGTGTTCTCCTATTACTCCCCTGCCTTCCCACACACACCCACACACAGTTTTCCCTTTCCTTAACACCTTACCTTAGTATGGTATACTTGTTATAATTAATGAGCCAATGTTGATGCGTTATTATTAACGAAAATCCATAGCTTATTCAGAATTCCTTATTTTTAGTCCTTTTTCCGTTCCAGGATCCCAACCAGGATACTACATTACATTTAGTTGTCATGTCTTCGTAGGCTCTTCTTGGTTGCAAAAGATTCTAAAACTTTCCTTGTTTTGGATAATCTTGATAGTTTTGAGGAATATTGATCAGGGATATTGTAAGATGCCCTTCTATTGGAATTTTTTATGATTAGACTGGGGTTATGTTTTCTTGAGAGGAAGGCCACAGAAGGAAAGTGTCAGTTTCATCACATCACATTAAGGGTACATACTATCAATATGACATCTATTGAAGTTAACTTTGGTCATCTGGCTGGTTTAGCGTTTGTTAGGTCTCTTCCCTGTAAAGTTACTGTTCCCCCCCTCCAACTCTTTTGATAATATACTCTTTGAAAGGCAGTCACTGTGTACAGCTTAAGGAATGGGAAATTATGCTTCCCCTTCTTTAGAGTGGATTACCTACATCATTGATTTGGGATTCTCCTGAGTGGGACATTTTTCTCTCCTGTTCCATTTATTAACTGATTTAATCATTTATTTATATCAGGATGGACTCATGGATATAATTTTATACTCTGAGTTATAATCCAATAGTACTTTATTTATTTTGTTCAAATTGTTCTAGCTTTGGCCATTGGGAATTCTTTTAGTTGGCTCCTTGTACCCTTTAACATACTTCCATCGTTGGGATTTTTTTTGTTTGTTCATTTGTTTCTTTGAAGACTTTCTTACTCACTTGTGCTTAAAAATGCTCCAGGATCATCTTGTTTATTACTTGTCCTAGTCCTATAATCAGCCATTTCTCCCAAGAGTGTTGTTCCTTTCATTGGATAATGGTATTAGAAGCTAACTTTAAGGCAGTAGGCATGTTCATTGCTATTGGTTGTCATTTCTTTGAGGCTCTCTTAGCTGACAGAGCAAGGGGATATATGTGTGCGCACTAACCCATGTATATATACATATTTATAAATATGTCAATTTATAACCATCTGTATCTATATTAAGTAAAATATGAGTTCTTACAGATGTCTTCAACTCTAATCTGTTACCCTATGAGTAACTCTAGCTTTCTCCCCTTGCTTTTCCCACTCGACAGTGAGAAACCTGATTCTTACCATCTGCCTTTCATTTATTTAACTGTTCAGTTTCAGCATACATGTATATCAGTGTCTGAATTGTTAACCCACAAGGCCATGGGAAACAACTTTATCCAGTAAAGTGTGGTACTTAGGTGAAGTCCCTTTTGTCTTTAATCTTACTGACTCCACCTGTTTCCAAAGTTAACTAGGTCAGCGCATTTCCCCCGACCCCTTCAGTGAGGTTGTTTCATATATTTATAGTACAGTTAGATTCTCTCAGCACAGTCTGCATTCTTTCCTGGGATCCTATAGCCTTCTAAATGATTTTTTAAATTTTCATATATTAAGGGTCACTCCTTATGTTATAAAGTTCTATTGGTCTTTAGAAATTAATAATGTCATGTGTCCATAATTAGAGTATCATACAGAATATTTACACCACCTTAAAATTCCATATGTTCCAACTTTTCATCTCTCCCTCCCTCCCTTCCCCTGAATCCCTTGAAACCACTGCTTCTATAGTTCTGCTGATTTTTTTCTTTACTGATTCTATAGTTTTGCCTTTTTCAGAATGTTATATAATTGGAGTCATAGCTTAAGTATCCTTTTCATACTAGTTACTTTTAATAGAAGTACGCATTTAAGGTTTGTCCATATTTTTACCTGGCTTTATAGCTCATTTCTTTTATTGCTGAATTTTTTTTGTTGTTTGGATGTACCACAATTTTTTTAAACATTTATCTATTGGAGGACATCTTGGTTGCTTCCAGTTTTGAGCAGTTATGGAAAAAGTTGCTGCAAGCATTCATTTTAGTTTTGTGTGTGTGTGTGGATGTAAGTTTTCAACTCAATTGGGTATATACCTAGGACTGTGATTGTTGGATCATATGGTGATACTATATTTAGTTTTGTAACTGTCAAACTGTCTTCCAAACTGTACAACTTTGCAGTCCTACCAGCAATGAATGAAAGTTCCTGTTGCTCTGCATCCTTACTAGCCTTTGGATTGTCAGGTTTTTTGGATTTTAGCCATTCTAACAGTTACGTAGTGGTATCTCTGAGTTAATTTGCAATTCCCTAATAACAAAAGATGAACATATTTTCATATTCTTATTTGACATATACATATATATGTATTCTTTGATGAGTTTTTGCTCATTTTAAAATTTGGTTGTATGTTTTCTTATTGCTAAGTTTTAAGAGTTCTCTGTATATTTTGGATGCAAGTCCTTTATTAGATATGTATCTTGCAAATATTTTTTTGTCTTAGGATCCCGTGATAAAGGCTGCCTCTCTCTCTAAATTCACTTGAGTAACAGGAAGGACTCAATAAATTTTTCCTAAGCAAAATGGTCTATTCCAGATGATTGGAACATCTACCACTAAGCATAAAATAAGGGGCAACCATTTAATATATTTGTATAGGAACTAATAGAAGTGGAAGAAGAAAATGTTTAAAATAAGTATTGATACAAATCTTTATCCTGAATGCACCATTCGAGTTTTTATTAAGGGACAGGAAGAACAGCCATTGTGGGAGAAATATTACAGGCTCAGTTTTTAGGGGATGATAATAGATCTATGTGAATATGTTTAGGTGGCATTTAAATACAGAAATGAAGCTCAGAATGTGATAATAATAGAAATGTACATTAGGTAATCATCCCCTCAACGTGAAATTTTTAAACTCTTTTTAAATTTTTAAAATCTTAGTCTACATCTTGTCTTAAATTTCTTTCTAAGGTCTACTTAAAAAAAGAATCAACAATTAAAGCTTCTCAAATAGCTTCGTATAATTTTTATCTTAAAGTCTATTTACCATAGACTACAAGTTAAAAAAAATCACAAAAATTGAGTTCATCTTTTCTCAAAATCATTTTGATAATTTTCTTATTATGAATCGTAATAGCATTCTATTTTTAAATATTTCTTTTTCACAAAGTAATATTCTTTTCATAAAGACTAATATGTATACTAGCTAGCGTATTCATTTGAGCCAAAAGGGAATCATATCAATTTGTGCTTAGCTTAGGTAATTATTTCATTTACTTTATAATTATTATTTTTGAGTATGGAATATTCATCATCCAAGAAAAAGTTAAAGCCCATGAAATTCAATTATCATTTGAGCTTCAGATATGCTGCAGCTAGTGGATTGAAACTGTTTTCTATTTCGTGTGTGTGTGTGCGTGTGTGTGTGTGTGTGTGTGTTTAACTTTGAACTTCGTAGACAGAAAATACTAGCTTAGTACATGTTGTTAATTCTCTTTGTCTTATTTCCCTAATGATAACAAATTAATATCCTCAAGGAAAGCATATAGAAAAGTGCCAACATTTCAAAATAAAATAATAAGTACAATAAATGTGAGACATATAAAATAAAACTATAGCAGTGTTTTTGATAATGGAGGTTATCTCTATGTACTGTACCAAATGAAGTACCAAGAAGGTAGTCTCTGATTTGAGGAAGAGAATTTTAATGCAGGAAATAGAGAAAAAATCCTATTCAATCCCTTTTCCACTTCATATAGGGCTTCTCAAATGCCTTCAGATATGTTTTGTTTGGCTAGGGAAGTATTCCACTTTGTTATCACTATAAACGTTATCAGGTTGGGACTGTACTCCCCAAGATCTCCAATGGCTTGAGCATTCCATTTATCTCTGTGGCTTCTTCAGACATAAACCTTGCCTTTCTGACACCTAGAAGCAATTGGGACAAATGTTACCCAATCCCATGTGGGAATTTTTCACCTTCTATTACCACACCATTTATACCTCCTTTACATTCTATCTGAGGCTTTTTTTTTTTTTTAAAGAAGGAAGTCTTGGGACAGAAAAGAAAATTACCTTTTCAAAAATTAAGATTTTGGTGGTATTCGTCAATCTTCCACCTTCGAAATGTTTTTTCTTACTTTCTACTATTTCTGTATCTCTTCTTTCCTCTCAATTTCTTATATTGAAATGAACCACACAAATGTTTTCTTACCAACTTCTTACCCATTCTCTCCTCTTTATTCTGTTTTTAGTTTTTACTTGTTTTAATGAAATTGCTAAGCCTTTAAATAAGTTGAAAATTTGCTCTCATTTTCTTCCCATTCCATGGATTTTACTGGTCTATATGGTGCTTTCATAACACCAGCACAAATCTTTGAAACGTGAAAACATTACCAACTCCTGTTTTTCATATAACTTGGATTATAATGAATAATTTCACTTAAAATCAATAAAGAAAAAAGGTAAGAAACAACAATTTATAATTTATCGGTTGACCATCTCACGGAGTTGGTTGGTATAATATAAGCTTCTTACCTGCTTACTGCCAAATGATCTCTTACCATCCGTAAAACATTATATGTACAATGAATATAACACAGAAGTTTTCCTCTCATTCATTATTAACATCAGTCCATTAAATTAGAAAGACCATATCTTTCTTTCCCTTTCACATCCATATCTTCCCCTTTCACATCCACGACTTCTCTTCAGAGCTAACCCCCACCTTGCTCTGCAGAGGGCAGGTAAGATTACATACATGACACCACTCCATGCCCCCATCAGAGTTGTTCACAAGAGAGATGCCAGATTCAACCTGAGTAACTCCCTCTCACATAATATGAAGTCCATAGATGAAAAAAATGGGTTTGAATGCTGTAGGTTCTACACAGAAAAAATTCATGCAGACTTAGGGTCTAAAGCTACCATTTTAGAGCATACTTGGTAAAACCTAAACAGGCAGGTACATTTGCCCTTTACCAGTCTGAAGTTTTCTATGAGACTTGTAATTCCTTCCCTTATTTGTGGAGGATATTTCTTAATGACTATGAATTCTCCAGTAACAGGGATATCTAACAAAACAAAATTGTCTGAAATGGCTAATCACAATGTTCAACTGGTTTCAAATTGAAAATGATAGGTAAAATAGAAAATAAATAATAATATTTGGGGAAAAAAAATAATATAGATGTTGCTCATTAGAATGTGTTCCCTAACTCTAGTCCTGAAATATATCTTCCTCCTGAAAAAGTGGGCACTTGGCTTAAATCAATTATGAGATATTCCATAATCTATGTCACTCCCAGAGACTGTAGAAGGGCTAAAGTAGACATGATAGAGGGTGACCAGTTGGGAAAACTCCCTTGGCCTTCAGTCATCTCCCCTTTTTCTTTCTTCTTGGCTGTGTATCTCCTAATGCTCAGGGAATTTTGAGCAGGTAACAAGCCACAACACTTGTCAAAACTGTTCTCAGGAAAACACTGTTCTGATGCTTACTGAGATCCTAAGCAAATAGCATGAAAACAGGAATAATCCGAAACCATGGTTTAGCTTAATGTCAAAGACAGGTGCCTAAACCAAAACTGCAAGGACACATACTCAGCTCTTCCTCATCCTGTAAAGACCTTGCTAAATTCACTAATTGTTCACAGTTATTTTCGTGTTTTTTACTTTGTATATGCCTTATGATTTCTAAGTAATACATGTGTCATCAAAAAAAATATATATGAGTTTTATTTCTTTCCCAAAATGACACTACACATAGACATTTTACTGATGAAGGAAAAGGAGTTAATTAAATGGTTTAACAGTAAAAGGGATGTCTCAGTATAA
Source organism: Physeter macrocephalus (assembly GCF_002837175.3). NCBI lineage: Eukaryota > Metazoa > Chordata > Mammalia > Artiodactyla > Physeteridae > Physeter > Physeter macrocephalus. The sequence continues at coordinate 137,336,741 of NC_041220.1, read as the reverse complement.
ATATAAAATATTATGAGATTTTATGAAAAGTACATACAACTTTGGTAGGCAACACATAAAATAATTCTTACTTTTTATATACTCCTAATTATGTCTTAACAACTAGTGATATGCTGCTAATATCTACAAGGAGAATTTCCTTGTAGATGTGTGTGGTCCTGTTTATTACTGTAAAGAAACAAACAAAAAATCAGGAAACAATAATTTCATTCAAAGCTTATAAACTAAAGAAAACACTTGCAGAAGTTAAGGAAATAGGCAGTTGCAAATCTGCCTATTCAGACCTGTTAGATCTATTTCCCATTCTGGGTCAGAGGTAAAAACACTCTCTTATCTATGATTCCACCATAGATAAGGTTCAAATGGTTGACTTATTAGATAATTCTAATAGTTTCTAAGTAGACCTAAAGTTACTCCTTTTTATGGTACTACATTTTGTCCTACAAAATGCAATTACACTGAAGAGCAACAATGAATGATAGTACTCCGAAGGCAAAGAGTAATGGGCTCCCTCCCTCCTCCGCCCCATGGTATATTGCCCTGTTGTCAAAATATGAATTGTCTTTTCCCATCCGGCCCCTTTTTACGGGGTCTCTCTTTGAGAAAGAAGGATTCCCTTCCCTACTGATGGCAGACCTGGGCATGTGGCATGCTTTAGACAATAAAAAGTGAAGAGGAGCGAAGTGTGCGCTTCTGGCTTAAAAGTCAGCATGTAGTTCACCCTTATTCTTGTTCACACTGTGCCATTTCTCATATGTAAGCTGCTCCCTTAGCTCTAGGCCCAGCCTGAAGATGATGTGAGGCAGAGCTGACACTGAACTAGAAAGGCCGTTCAACGTAGAAAAGAAATATTTTTTTTATTGGTGCACTGGTAAGACTTTGTTAACTATAGCATAACCTAGACTAAGTAGGCTGAGAGATGCCCACTCCAATTAATTAGCTTTGCCATAGCAGTGATTGGTTTATGAATCCCCATCTGATTCTATTCAGAAACTCTGCTGGAAGCCTCCTGGGGAAGATTCCTTTGTTCCCGTTAGAAGACACTGAAGATAAAGGAAAAGACCCTCTGTCCTTCTGGTGTTTCTGATGTAGTGCCTGTAACTGCTAAAACTGTCCCACATAATCACCGAGGAAGGCAAAACCCAGAGGATCCTAGAAACCAGAACCAGGGCCCTAATTTGCTGGCCCTGAGGTCGATCTTATCTCTGGACATCTTTAAAGTAAAATAATCAATCCTTTTATTTTTCAAGCCAATTTGATTCAAGTTTGACATTTCTTTTTTAGAGTACGATAAGAGAATTACATGCATTCTAACTAGAGTAATGGAAATTTATATATATATATGCAAGAGAATACATCTTTAAAATGTTACTTGTAGGTCTGTTGTTACATGTTATAATGTAAAAATAACAAGAAAAACCTATTTTTACAAAATACCACTTTGCCTCAGTTCCTATGGTTGAGGGTCTCCTGTTTCCATTGTAGCTGGGTGCATAAAATCTAATAACTACGAGAAAGCAGCTTTCAGAGAAGCTTAGCAGCATTGCCAGATGATTTATTTCTGAAAATAGTGTGCAAAGTCACTACATCTTTGTTTCTTTCTTTTTGTTCTTTTTTGAGGTAAAACACTTTAAAGGTGTTCCTGTTTCATAATCAGAGCATTAAGGATTTTGTTGCTGGAACTCTTTGTGAGGATTTTCAGTTTTGCAGCAGCTGATAAGTGATTGGCAATGAGTCTTGCAGAGCCCTGCAACTCTGAGAACATACAGCATTGCACTTGGCAGAGGTAGATGCTATACTTCAAAAAAATGTCCTGAGTTAAAAATGCAAATTAGCGTAATAGTTTTCTGACTTCAAATTAATTTAACAAGTTGTTGAATATTCAAAAAACAGATAAAATGAAGAACATAGTTTTTTTTTTAAAGCACAGAATTCATCTAAATTATGGCTTTCTATATACCATCTAATTTGTTCTATATTTGTATAACACATGGTTGTTGGTGACGTTGGTGTTTGTATATTATATACACACTCATGCACATTCCCTGTGAGAGAGTGCAGTGTGAGTAGTTTGGGCATCCTTAAGGCCCTGGAGATAGAAGATGTAGTTCTTTGTGAAAGAATGCTTGTTCCAGTGTATTTGGAAATGGGTTGCAAGGAATATGATGCTGGGAAAAGGCACCTTAGAGGCAATTAGCACCAGTCGTCAGCAGGCTGGAGAGCCACTGGAGGAAAGGAATGTGCTGTTCATTGAGAATAAACCACAAATTATGTCTGTTTTGGTCTATAACCATGAAGCGTCAGTGTCAGCTTCAAGGGTGTGTGAGGGGTGTGCTGTCACACAAGCCTCCACACTTAGAGGCCTTATGCTCGACTTAATGCCCCGCAGTTGCCATCTTGAAATTCTTGATGCTTTTTGTCCGTGGGGCCCCACATTCTCACTTGCACTGAGCCTTTAAAATTTTGGAGCTAGTCCTACCTGACTTTGACATGCTTCAGTTTTAAAATCTAATGCTCAGGCAACAGAGTTGAAGGTAATACTTTAAGGTCTAAAGGGTAAAAAGAGATTAGTGCATTCAATACTGTCCTAATGGTATACCTATGTATATATAGGTCCTAATACCTACCTAATGGTAAGATGGAGGTTAATTAATGTTTGTATTATAATGTATGATGTGAAATTTGTAAGAAAGCATATATTCCAGGTTCTTAGGTGCCATTCTGGTCAAGAGAAGTGATACACTTACAAAAGGTATCCTGATTTTTTTTCCCCTGTTACATACATTTACGGTAATAAGCTTACTTTATTTTTTTGATGTAGCTATCCTTTCAAGTAAGGATTTTTAGTAAGCATTTTATTAACTAATATTTATTCAATGATTTTTGTATGAATTTGCTAGTGTTGCCATAACAAAATACCACAGACTGAATGCTTTAAACAACAGAAATTATTTTCTCACAGATTTGGAGGCTGGTAGTCCAAGGTCAAGGTGCGGACAGGTTTAATTTCCCCTGAGACCGCCCTCCTTGGCTTACAGATGGCTGCCTTCTAGCTATGTCCTCACAAGATCTTTCCTCTGTGTGTTAGAGCCCCTGGTCTCTCTCTGGGTGTCCAAATTTCCTCTTATTATAAGGACACCAGTCAGATTGGATTACAGCCTACTCCAATAACCTCATTTTAACTTAACACCTCCTTAAAGGCCCATTTTCCCAAAACAGTCACTTTCTAAGGTACAGGGGCTTCAACATATGAATTTGGGAGTGGGGAACACAGTCAGTTCATAGCAACTTCTATGCGGCAAATACTTTTGTATGCTCTAGAAATGGAAAGAGAAGAATAGTGGAAATTGACCTCTAAAATAATCATGGCTACAAAAAGTTTAAATGGCTCTGCGAGGTGGGCATACAATGGAGGAAATCATTCTTTTTCTTGGAGAATCTAAACAAGAACGTCCCTAAAGATGGATGAATACAAATACATCGCATAGGAAAAGCATCCCTGTAGTAGAATTTACAGGAGAAAAAGCAGAGTGTGAAAGCGTTGGAGTTTTTAAGTGAGTGGCACTAGATTCTCTCTGATTAAAAATATACTGCAGAAATATAAATATAAATATGATGAGATGAAAAGCAGGGATGGAATAAAATATAGGTTAGAGTCAAAATTTATTCAAAATTTACCTGGAAATGGGAGACTACATGCTGTAGAAATAAGAGTAAGGCTGTGTAGTCAGAACATCCTAAATTCAAAATGAACTGATACCACTCAGTTGTGTAAAAGTGCCCAAATATTTGAATGTCTATGAGCCTTGGTTTCCTTTACTGAATAAAGCAAAACAGTAGTACCGTGGCAGAGGTGCCACTCCTTTCAAACGTCCATTCTCCTGCTTCTTCCGTAATAAGGACTTTATTTTTTAGGTTAAAAATTGCTGCCCAAGTAAAACACTGCTTTCTCTAGGTTCTCTTGCAGTTAGTCTGGTCCATGTTTAAGATTCAGCTGCTCTCATGTGTAATTTTCTGGAAAAGCTCTTAGAGGAGGGCCTGTGCTTTTCACCCCTGCTTCCAACTTTAAAGTGTAAGGCAGATATGATGGCTGGTACTCCAGCAGTCTCTTGGACCATGAGGATAAAAGCCATATTTTAGGGATTATAGGTTGGAGAAATGGAAGTATAGGTGACCCATGAACAACAGGGTTTGAACTGTGCAGGTCCATTCATATGCAGACTTTTCCAATAGCAAATACTACACTGCTTACATGATCCACAGTTGGTTGAATGTGTGAATGTGGAGCTGTAGATTCAGAGGAACCTTGGAAACGGAGGGCCCATGATGAATTATGTGTGGATTTTTGACTGTGGAGAGGCTTGGTCCCCTAAGTTCCCAGCTGTTCAAGGGTCAGTTGTAGTCTGGGTCCTGTAGAGTGTGTGGAGCCAAGCCAGTATAACACACTTGGTTTGTCTACCGCTACACTTCTTTTGGGTGTAAGAGACATATTTTATTTGTATTAAGGCTCTGTTATTTTGCATTTTCTAACACTTCAGTAGTATTGAATCCTTTTGGGGGTTCACAGTCTTGTTACAAGGATGCATTAAGAATAAAAATGGCTAGTATACAAGTTCTTTTACTGTCTTTATTAGTAAAAGGGGCCATCAAATTCTGATTTTTTTTTGTTTTTAAAGTCAGATACCAGCATGATAGCAAATCAGTTAAAGAAAAATAACTTTTGTAATGCTCAAAAATATAACCAAGTGGGAAAAGAAGAGGCAACGAGATATTTAGAATATCTCAGAGTCTAAGATATAAAAATATAGAATAACATATTTTTAGATAGATCACTCAGGAATACACAGAAGGAACCAGCAAAAACTTCAACTCCTGAGGCAGCAGGGACGAGGACCAAGTCTGGGGAACCACAGCATTAAGACTAGAAACATCCATCTGGGATTCAAATTTTGTGACTGGGTTTAGGTAGGTTAGAAGACTTGTTACATTTAAGGAGCAGTAGACATATTTCTATTACTCAAGTACACAATCTTTTGAAATATTTATAGGCATGATTTTCTATCTGAATAATAGTTCTTTTTTGATGATCCAGTATTCTGGAAGCTGCCTAATTATCATCTTTATTGCCCTCTGATTATTTAATATATCACCAAAAGAATGTACTCTATATTTGATTAGAAACTCAAGATGAAATTTTGTTTTATGTATATTTATTTAGATGCCTGGGCAATTTATTGCTAATAAATAACCCTCAGGTTGCCCTAGAAATTGAAAAAATTCCACAAATACCTCACAGAATTAGTGATAGGATCAAGAGAGACAGTCAGAGAAATTGTATTGTAAATTGGAAAGTACTAAAGCAAAGTAAAATATCTCTATTACTACCTATCTCTCTCAAATGCAGTTTCGTCCTTGTAAACGTTGACTAGTCCAATTTGTTGGATATTCGTGATTGTCAAATTATTCAATACCTATTAAAGTGACATGAAATAGTATATGCGATGCCACGCAGCTGCTTGGAAAGGTTTTTAAACATGTTGACTATGATTTACTCTAGTAGAAAATATACTAATTATTTTGTTTATCTTTAATGCAATATATTATCCTCAGCAAGCTTGAAGAGGGAGAATGTCAGCTAATCTGTTCAGTGGTAATGATTTACAAGATTTAGAGTAAAATACAAATACTACAACAACAGCACTGCTAGCCTTTGGTTACAAGGAGAGATTTTTATCAACCAATGAAAATAAAAGGGATTCCTCCAAGGAAACTACTGATTAATTAATTAATTAATTTATTTATTTTTACTGAAGGAAGAAGGAATCATTGAGAAATTATTTGCAAAGCAAGCAGGAAGATTACCCTCTGCCTATATATAATAGGTAGAAGGGACATTTCACCAAAGGGGTCCACATTTAAGAACCCTTTGGAAAAATAAAATGGAAAAAAATCAAGACACAACAGCATCAGTAAACTTTATAAATTTAAGATTCTGCACAACATATATTAAAATAATTTTCAGAAGTACTGAAGGACACAAAAATTAGATCAATTGGAATTCAACAAAATTAAGAAAGTCTACGCTTCAAAAAACACCATCAAGAAAGTAAAAGGACAACCTACAGGCTTAGAGAAAATATTTGTAAGTCATATACCTAAGGAACTTGTATCCAGATTGTAAAAAGGACTCTTAACAACTAAACAGTAAAAACAAATATAACTCAATTTTTTAAAATGGGTAAATGATCCAAATAGATATTTCTCTGAAGAAGATACACAAACGACCAATAAGCACGTGAAAAACAGCATCAATAGACTCAGGGAAATGCAAGTCAGGACCACCATGAGAAAACCCTTCACACCTGTTAGAATGACTATAATCAAAAAGGCAGGGCTTCCCTGGTGGCGCAGTGGTTGAGAGTCCGCCTGCCGATGCAGGGGACACGGGTTCGCGCCCCGGTCCGGGAAGATCCCACATGCCGCGGAGCGGACGGGCCCGTGAGCCGTGGCCGCTGAGCCTGCGCGTCCGGAGCCTGTGCTCCGCAACGGGAGAGGCCACAACGGTGAGAGGCCCGCGTACCGCCAAAAAAAAAAAAAAAAAAAAAAAAAAAAAGCAGATAATAACAAGCCCTACAGAGGACATGGGGAAATAGGAACCCTGGTGGGAATTTTTTTTTTTTTTAAAGTGGATAAGGTGAAAATTCTCAGCATTCAGTGAAAGTAAAACAAGAAGATAATCTTATTTAAATGTGAAAGCATGAATAGGAGTACCAATTTTAAATAGATCTTTCTGGGACTAATTGGCAGCTAGTTTGAAATACAAAAAAGAAAAGGTTTAATTTAGATAATTAGTTGAAATGATATATGTGAAGACTATTCAAACTAAAGATTGGCCTCCTCCCAAAAAGGTTCAGGGTCAAGAGGGAACATGTTTAAGAACTATACAATAGGAAATGAAGGTAGAATCAGCTCAGATTACTCTTATCTGGAGATGAAAGATTTGAAATAATTAGTAGGGCAGCTGTTAATAGAATTTTTTATTTTTTTTGTTATAACAAGCTGTTGGTAACAGGGATGTGCACATTTGGTGAGGTTCTATAAGGTAAACTTTAGGAACAAAGTTTACCTTATAACAAAGTTTACCTTACAATGGCAGGATACTGCTCTTCCAGTTTATTAAAGGAATTTTTTTTTTTTTTTTTTTTTTTTGTTGCGGTACGTGGGCCTCTCACCGCTGTGGCCTCTCCCGCCGCGGAGCACAGGCTCCAGACGCGCAGGCCCAGTGGCCACGGCCCACGGGCCCAGCCGCTCCACTGCACGCGGGATCTTCCCGGACTGGGGCACGAACCCGCGCACCCTGCATCGGCAGGCAGACTCTCAACCACTGAGCCCCCAGTGAAGCCCCTATTAAAGGGATTTTTTAAAAATATTTATTTATTTATTTATTTATTTATTTACGTGGTTGCACTGGGTCTTAGTTGTACCATGCAAACTCTTAGTTGTGGTTTGCATGTGGGATCTATTTCCCTGACCAGGGATCAAAACCAGGCACCCTGCTTTGGGAGCACAGAGTCTTAACCACTGCACCATCGGGGAAGTCCCTAAAAGGATGTTTTTAAATCTAACTTTCCAGCCCTCATTTTCAGTAAATGCTCATTTGCAAGAAAGCATTGTCTTTCTAAAACTTCTCTTCCTTGGCCAGACTGGAATGTTGGTGGATTCATAGCCTCACAAACTATCCAGTCTCTCTGCCTGGTTCTTGATTATATGTCAATGGCTCAGAGCTAAAAATGGAATAATAAATAATGAATCATCCTGACAGGTAGAAATGCATGCAGTGATTTATAATGGTATTTGTTTATGACAAATTCTTTCCAGATTTGGCCCTTACTCAGTTGTTTTGATTGAGTGTTAAGTCTCATGAAGAAAAACAACACTGCTTAGAAACATTAAATTTCTTTTGCAGAATGTTGATGTCATCCAGTACTTCGTTACATGACTGAAAATATGCGGAATTTATATTACTTATAACTTGATTAAGAAGCACAGTTCAAGAAACTATCTTCAAAGAAAAGGCAACTAATACTTTTTAGTTTATTAATATATCATAGTAGCTAAGAAAAATGGAGCATTTTATCATGCTGCAACTATTGTAATATAATTAAATATGAAGTGCTTTTGGCCTGAGTATTATTAGTACTAAACAAAGATGTCTTTCTTCACACTTCCCAGGTGCCAGTTGAAATAAATAATGAGATATACATTCCCTTATGTGTTAAGGGAAATCATAAAAATGTGTTTGTATTAACTAGAAATCTCTCCATGTGACAAAAATACATCTTGAACTAAATTAAGCAATAAAAAGGAGAATTGGGTGGCTCTGCAAAACTAAACCATGAAAAGATAGAGCTGAATAAGAGTCAGGTTCAATTGGCTGAGAGGCTATGAATAGTTACAGGATTTCTCCTTCATTTCTAATCTGTATTGTTCTCCGTATTTTATCACCTTTCTCTCCTGGTACAGAGAGATAGTCCAGTCCTGTTGAATGTGTGTAACAATGGCAACTGGTAGCTCTGAATTTTACTAAGGCAGCTTAGAGACACAAAGTAGAGAAGACTTCTCTCTTGAAGCACTGATATAAAATTCTGGGGATAGACCCTGATTAGCTTTGTAGGAATCATGCTACTCAGCCTGTGTCAATCTCTGTGGCTTATAATGTTTGGCCCAGCTTAATTATATGGAATTCATCTGAAAAGTCAAGAAACCCAGAAAAAGAAAGCAGAATTGAAGGACTTAGTTTTCCTAGTTGCATCACTTACTATAAAACTGCGGTAATGAAGACAGTATGGTCCTGGCATATGGACAGACATATGATCAGTGGTACAGAATTGAGGGTCAAAAAATAAACCCTTACATTTATAGTCGGCTGACTTTCAACAAAGATGTTAAGAAAATTCAGTGGGAAAGAAATTGTCTTTTCAACAAATTGTGCTGATACATTTGGTTATCCACATGCGAAATAAAGTAGAAATTGAAGCTGTACTTTACACCATACAAAAAAGTTAACTCAAAGTGTATGGCAGACCTAAATATAAAAGCTAAAACCATAACTCTTAGAAGAAAATATAGAAGTAAATATTTATGATCTTAGGTTTGGCAATGGTTTCTTAAATATGAAGACAGTAGTGCAAGCAATAATAGAAAAGAATGATAAAGTAGACTTCATCAAAAAGAAATATGTTTTCTGTTCAAAAGCTACCATCCAGGGCTTCCTTGGTGGTGCAGTGGTTGAGAGTCCGCCTGCCGATGCAGGGGACACGGGTTCGTGCCCTGGTCCGGGAAGATCCCACATGCCGTGGAGCGGCTGGGCCCGTGAGCCATGGCCGCTGAGCCTGCACGTCTGGAGCCTGTGCTCCGCAACGGGAGAGGCCACAGCGGTGAGAGGCCTGCGTATCGCAAAAAAAAATAAAATAAAAATAAAAAAGCTACCATCCAGAAAGTGAAAAGATGACAGGTAGAAAATAATTGCACCAACCCAGAAAGAGAGAAAAAAACAGATAGAAAAAAAATGCACCCTATATATATATATATATATATATATATATATATATGTATATATATAAACTATCTTTTTATTATCAGTAGGAAAACACCAAAATCACAAACTGGAGGTAAAATGCAGATGAAAAGTGGAAAACATTATGTTGTCACAGTCTCCCCCTTTGGAATGCTACTTTACTAGGGAAGTTATTTTACTGGGGCAAACAGAAGGTTAAATACTGTATCTTTGATCAGTTTGGAGTCTCTAATTTTTGTAAAATGGAGAGTACAAAATTTGCCAATAAATAAACAAAAAGAGCAGCAAAAATCCCTGGTAAAGCTCTACATTACCAATTAAAGATGGCAAGGGGAACAAAAGAGATGCTAGAAACTGGTGGCAAACCAAAGTAAAGGATGAAGCCTTTGGTGCTTTTTCTAAATTTCTGTCCTAAAGTGGTGTTTGTCAATATTTTTCAAGATAAAGATTACTATGAATTTGCCCTGTCATCCCAATTCATCTCTACCTTTCGCTATTTCTCACCACTTCCAAGAAATAAAAGGGAAGCTATAGTTCTGTCTGATATCTGTCATATGATATATATATCATAACTGAATTATATCCAGATAAAAAAACCTCTTACAAGTTAACAATAAAAAGTCAATTCAATTAAAAATGGGCAAAAGAGCTCAAGAAACATTTTTTTCTAAGGAAGATATACTATGGCCAATATACACATGAAGAAGATACTCAATTAGAAAATGAAAATCAAAACCACAATGAGATATGACTTCACACTCATCAAGGTGACTATAATAATAAAAAAAAAATAGCAGGTGTTGACAAGATTGTGAAGAAATCAGAACCCTCATGCACTGTTGGAGGGAATATGAAATACTATTCCATTGGAAAACAATCAAAATGGTAAATATTTTCTTATCATAGGAGCCAACCATTTTACATCTAAGTGTATATACAAGAGAAATGAAAGCATATGTCCACACAAAGACTTACACTTGAGTTTTCATTACAGCATTATTCACAATACCCAAAAAGTGGAAACATCCCAACTATCCATCAAGTGATGAATAGGTAAACAAAAGGTAGTATACTTGAATAATAGTCACCAATAAAAAGAATGAAGTATTGATACATCTTACAACATGGCTGACCCAAAAACCATTATGCCAAGTGAAAGAAGCCAGACACATACACAGACACAAAAAAACATAATGTAGAATTCCAATTGTATAAAATTTAAAAAGAGCAAATATAAAGAGGCAGAAAGTTAGTGAGATTAGTGGTTGCTGAGGGCTTTAAGCATGTTTTTTAGGGTGGTGGAAATGGTGGAAATGTAGATTATTATAATGATTGTACAACCTTATCAATATACTAAAATTCATTGCACTGTACATTTAAACAGTCAAAATGTATGATACGTTAATTCTAACTCAATAACACTGTTTTTACAAAAAAGCAAAGTAGATCTAAATGAAACAATTTTTACAGTATCTATTGCCACAACAATGTGCTAATATGCCACAAGAATACCGCCTCAAATGCACTGGCTTAAAGCAATAACCATTAATTTAGGTCATGAGTCTATAGGCCAACTATGTGGGTCTTCTGGTCTCAGGTTGGCTCATTCCTGCATCTGTGGTCAGCTTGATCCAGCTAGGTGGCTGTAGATTTGGGCTGTGTGCTCAACACCAAGTGTGAGGGTGGACTAACTTTCAGCTTGTCTAGGATGGCCTCAGATTTGCATTCTTGTTCCTTCTGCACATTAGTCCAAGCACATTTTAATAACAGAGAGAGGAAAGCACAAAGAGAAGTGGAAATACATGAACGGTTTTCAAGCTTCTGCTTCTGTCACAACTGCAAACATCTCATTGGCCCAAGCAAATCACGTGGCTAAATTTAAAAACAACGGTGTAAGAAGATATACCCTTCTTTCCTTAGAGGAATGGAGGAAGTTGAAAAGTAACTTAAGAAAGCTAACGATAAGACTGGAGAGGAAGACTCAGGACAGGCGACCAGGGGACAAATTAAGGAAAAAAAAAAAAAAGAAAGCTACTCCCAAGTTAACTTTCAAGTAGATTGCAAAATAACATCACAAAGTATTTTCTTATTCATAGATTCCTCTCTCTCACACACATACATACACTTACACATACACAGTAAAAACAGAGTAAAAAGGCAAAATTATGTGCCAGAGTGGTCATTTCCAGGGAGAGTATCTAAGATAAATTTTAGTTTCTATTGTATTCAAATTTTCTTCAATGAATGTATGTTTATATGTTTTTTAAATAAATTTTGTAATTATATTTAGTAATTATATAGTAATTTAACAGTAAATAGTAAATATAATTAAAATGTTTTTAGTTTTTACAAAAAAATATTTTTGCAATAATTTTAAGTAAAAAGACTCAAAATATAGTTACCCTTAATGACTAAAAAATCACCTAAAATATTAGACATGGAAAGAACTTCAGCACTTCCAATAACTCAATTTATAGGTGAGGAAACTGCACCAAGAAACTTAAGAGATTTAACTTAGATAAGACAACTAAAAATCTTTCAAAAGGGCCATCTAGATTCCCAAATCATTGATTTTTTTGTTGTCATTATAGTAGTTTATTTTTCCTGTACTCTGACAGGCTATTGGGATTAATTTTTAATTAGGCCTATATAAGGATAGTAGGAGTTGGTTTACATCATAAGATCCATCTTCTATATTTTTCCAAATTATTATGGTCTAATAAACTCTAGATAAAGCAGATGGTTTTATATCTTGAAGTTTATACTATCATTTTAATGTATTTTCTTAGTATAATTAAAATGATGTAAGTAACACCATGTCTCTTTCATTTCCCACCTAAACTGGCAGAGAAACCCAATAAAAAACTTAGAATATAATCTTCCATTTAAAAAAAGTTTTCAGCACTGGGTCATCAAAACATCTGATACAATATGAAAATCATTAAAATCAATGGTTATACATTAAACAGTGAAGGTGGTCATATAAATATTTATTTTTTTCCTTTTAGAGACTACCAAGAAATCATTAACTGATCACATTCCTTAGCTCTGGTAAGTCATTGGTAATATTTGCTTTCTGCAGTTTGGATGTTTTAGACAGCATTTATGATTTTTCATTCAGCATTACAATAACATTCATTTGATGATTCATTCATTCATAAATTCTGAAAATATTTATGAGATATCTACCATTTTTCTGGCACTATGTGAGGACCTGGGTCATGAATATAACACACTTACCCCTTAACCCATGGTGCTTATAGCCGTCACTTAAGGACTTCATTAAAAAGAAACACTGTATTTGTTTAGCCAGGGAGGCTTGACTTTCAGGGGAGGAATTTTGTTAGGTAGTATTTCAAGGAGGCCAACACTACTTACAGTAAAGGTAATAATAATTATATGTGTGTGTGTATATAATTACCATATTAAGCCTTTAATAATAAACTTGTATTCAAAGTAATCGTATATATTTATAAATTTATACATATCCAATCAAATAATTTTAACTTTAGAGTCTTATCTCTTTTGGCTCTTGGACTTGTTTTTGTATTTTAGCATCAGATTTAGATTCTGATTCTAAATTGTATTAGAATTTTGTATTTGCCATAATTTTTAAAAATATCTTTCTGCAAAATATGTATTGAGTGTTCTCTCAGTACAGTAGCTAATGTGACATAAGTGAACATTTCAACTTTGTCACTCAAGCATCTAGAATAATATTTATTATGACATCAATGTGTTTTTTCTTTTTTTTTTTTTTAATTGAAGAAATGAATGACCTGCATTCTAGGCATACCTTTGACTCTTAACATTGATGAAGTTATTTGTTATTAAAGCAGTGAACTAAGGTCCCTTCAAATCTTCATGCCCATGGCTACAAATCCAAGAAAAAAGTGAAATCTAATCTAGGAAGTAAATTAGTTGTTTCAAGGTTCCAAGTGAAAGTTTCTTTGTTCTTTCATTTCATGATCCTTGCAGAGTTCTCTTCTCAAATAACACAACAGGAGGTCCCATTACATGGACAGATTCCGTTTTGAGCAATGGCCTAGGCATTGGATAATTGCTCATAAGATAAAGATCTACATTATGAACACTACATAAATCTTTTGTGTAATATTTTACAGAGTATGTTTTGTACTTTATTATCTTTCAGCACCCTATGGATATTTTTCAAAACACTTACCTCCCCTTATATTTTCAGGGATCTAAAGTATATAAAGGCTTCTCTGTTGGATGTCCATTATGCAATTCTCATTTAAAAATATTTTTCCAGTCCTTGTTTTGATTTATTTCAAGTCACCTAGGTATCAAATGATAAACCAGTTGGTTGCTGACCTTTAAAAATTCCCAGAGCTTTAAGAGAAAACCATAGGGAAACTGTCCAAAATACTGTTCATTTTATTATAAGACTACAGCAATTTTCTTTTGCAAACAATTTGTAAGACTGCAAGCATTTTCAAAAACATTATATAACTAGAATACATACTATTTTGTTAAGTTATATATTTTTTATATGTTCCATACTTCTGTCTTCTACTTTTCTGTGACTATTTTATGTATGTATGTACGTATGTATGTATGTATGTATATGTAATTGAAAAGATAAAAAAGCAGTATTATACATTGATAAACTATATTTAAATAATACCAAAAATAGATGACATCTTAACTTGTAAAAATATTTTTTTTAGAAAACAAAATGAAGAGATTGACTTCCAGAATGATGAAACAAGAATCTCTCTCGGAGAGGTGATCCATTCTCTCACAAAAATAATGGAAATACTGGCAAAACAACTAAAATTAAACATTTCATAAATTTGCGAATTGACTGAACAATAGGAAAAACAATAATGAATCACGGGTACATGCTACAACATGGGTGAACCTTGAAAGTATCATGCGAAGTGATGGAAAGCCCCTCATAAAACCACATGCATAATGGTTCCATTTCCATAAAATGTCCAGAATAGGCAACTCTATTGAAACAGAAAGTAGATTATTGATTTCCCGGAGCCAGAAGTTGGGAGTGGATATGAGAAGGAGCATGTCTGCTAATGTGTATAGTGTTTCATTTTGGAATGAGGAAAATGTTCTAAAATCAGATTTGGGTGGTAGTTGCACATCTCTGTGAATAGAATGTTTTTAAATTGTACTGTATACTTTAAATAAGTGTGCTATATCGTATGTAAATGTTATCTCAATAAAACTGTTAAAAGAAAAGGAAAAAAGCAAGATGATATTCCTAAACTAGCAGGACTTTAAGAACTTTATCACATATCAGGAAATGATATGCATATGCATATGCATATTCCAACTTTGAGATATCATTTCCATAATAACTATTTATATTCATTTGATATTAATCCTTTGATAGATGAACACATTGACACTTTCTTCTTTCCTCAGTAGCCCTGATGCTAACAAGGCACTAATTTTTTTGTTGTTTTAGTCTGGATCTGAACCTTCCAGTCCTTACCCATACTGTATTGCGGTGTTCTTATTTGTGTAGTTAGCTACCCCAAATCTGTCCTCCATTGAGATTCTTTTGAAATGATGCTTATAAAAGTAGTGTTTTCAGCAGACCTTGTACATAAATACTACTTCATTTCTACTCCCAGGCAATATAAGGAATGAAATAGAATAATGGATTTATAGAATCTTAAGGAACAATCTTTTATATTCCAGATACAGAGCTTTTTATATAATATTTTGTGTAAAATCATCGGGCTATATTATATAATAGGTTTAAGAAAACAATTGCACACACACAAACAGGATTTTAAATACAGTGTCCCACAAAGCACTGTTTGACAAGAAAAATTTTAAGCTAAAAAAAGAAGTGTTCTAGGCTTAAAATGTGTTTGTGAAAAAAATGGATCAAACAAAATTGAAATGCTTTTTTCCTTGTGGACTCAATAATCATCTACAGTAAATGTGTTGAAGTGAGCTGTGATTCTCAAGAAGGAAAATACAGTAGTTTCTAAAGTATATTTGAACACAGAAACCCCTCTCATGAACATCAACATTCTTAGATGTTATAAAGCACAGTTTTGGAAATGATGAAGAAATAACTTTTTTTAGTACGTTGTTTACACAATGAATTCAGGAGTCTCAGATTCCTTAACATCTAAGAGGGAATCTATGTATTCATCACTTCAGTTTAATACTAATACTATATTCGACATTGCTTTATTTAATTTTATTTGTATAACATAATACAAATACATTATTTTATTTATGTATAGAAAGTAAAATTGTAAAACAAGGCAAACCAACAGCAAATTTTTCCTTCTCTTTACCTTTTACCTCTTCATTCATACTACTTGATAACAACTACTAGCAATAATTTTACCTCTTTCTTCTACTTTCATATTTCTAAAATGCATGCTACATAGCTATCCTGCTCTTATCTTTTCCTAAAATGTGGTTGTTTATGTTGACCTGTCTGTCGCTTTCACTTTTACACACATACAGTTCTTCTCTCCACATGTTGTGATTATTGTTACATCTCAGTGTGTTGTCAAATATCCATTGCTTACATTATTGTGACTATGCAAATTTTTCTTGTTGCTAAGCCACCTAGTAAAATAAGATTACATTTTCTTTCTTATAGATCTTTTTGCTTATATTACAGTTAATGATTGTGTGTGTGTGTGTGTGTGTGTGTGTGTGTGTTGCTTAGTTTTCTATATACTCTTTTCCTGTTTATTCAAAACTTTCAAGCTGAGCTGGAAAATTTCTCTGAATGTATTTAAACATCCAGTATTCCATAAATTCTTCTTATCCTCCTGTCTATCTATCCTCATCATTTTCTCTAGAACTGCCAGGTTAGTAAGCATTTGGTCTGTTTTTCCAAATATTGCAAGTAACAGTTTTACAAAATATTTTGCCCAACATGTGTCAAGCAATTTCCATGTAGGAATTTAGGTACCGAGGCTCCTTCCACCTCTGGTGCCCTCATTTTTAATTACATGGCCTGCAGTCATTCCTAAATGAAAACAGAGAATGGAGAACCACTGACAGGAAGTGTTTTCTAAGCCAAAAAGTGTGGTGTATCATTTATACCGCCATTCTGTTTGACGCAACCCAGTCATATGGTTCAGCCAAACTATGAGAGGGTAGGAAAATACATTAGATGTGGGCCAGTAAATGGTAGGAAAGCAAATGTGAGCAGAGCACTAGGCTTCCTTGCCTCCTTGAATTTCAATGATAAAAAAGAACAATACAAGCATTCCAGAAGATTAAGCAAGTAATTTAGAAGGTGGTTGTGAGGAAACCTTGATCTTCTTCAATGCTATAATTTAAACCAGAAAACAGTGAAGCAACAGCTGTAGTTTCACATGTAAGAGACTGTGACACAAGAATTTCATAATAAACTAAAACTAAATTGGAAACCAAGACACATTTTCAAGTACACAAACTCCAAACTCTTTGATTTACTCTTTTGGCAAAAATCCATTTGAAGATGCATACTAACTAATTAAAGATGAATTAAAATAAGGAATTCACGAAATGGGAGACTAAAAGTAAGAAAATACTGACAATGGGTGTTGTCACCAGTTAAATGTGTAATTAAATTAATGAAATTTATATAGTTATTAACTAATGAATTTGTTCTAGTTAATTAAATATAATGTTATTATGTAGTAATATCACTTTAAAAATAATAAACCCAGATAAAAATCATTGAAAAATATGAACAAGCATGTTAGGGGTTTTGAAAGGCAGAAAAAAGGCTGTGATGGTATAATATTTTTCTTATCATTCACATGGGATCAACAGATTGAATTTAGACCTTTGTATATGGAAAACAGGTTTGAGCATATTATATAATGTTAAATATGTTAGCACTTACAGAATTAATGCAAACAATGTATTTAGTAAATCAGGCAGTATTATAAAAACAATCAAAAAACAACATATATCTAATATAGGATATAGAAAGCTATTAAAATATATTTAATAAAGAAAATAGAAACCTGTTGTCTATATTTATTCTTTATGAATAGTATAATTCAGATCATATATCTCAAAGTCAATTAAACCAATTGAACATGTTTAGCTTTTAACAGGAAATATAAACTCATAGTATTAAACACACACACACACACACACACACACACACACACAGAAATTGAACTAAGGGCCATGCTTGGAACACAGTGCCTCAAAAGGCTGAAGTTGAACAATGGACAATGTTCAACCTTGAAATGCAAAATCAAGGGAAACAAAGTTTTAAAATATGAAATACTTGAATTAAAAGAGAAGTGAAAGTTTATCAGGACAAAGAAGGTGACTTAATAATGATAGAAAATATAATGATAGATCACGAATGTAACTTTTTCTGGTTATATCGTAAATATATGCTATATACAAAATATTTATATAAGGAGTATCCAAGTTTAAATGACAGAAAAACTAAATGAAATAAAAGGTTAAAAAAAGCCTATCGATTTTAATTTGCCTCTTTCAATGTATGACAGATTCACAAATATAAAAGAGTAAGACCATAAAGTGCCCATTTGTTTTACTCTGTATATAATTTTTTTTTTTTTTTTAGCGTTTACACTATATTCAATACTCTGCTATGTCAGGATGATGCAATAAGCATTTTATTTCATGGAGTATATTGTCTAACTGGGGAAGTGATCATTAATTAAATAAGTAACACATTGCAATGTATACTTTCAAAAGGATATAAGAGCCACAGAGGAATGGAACCTAGTTAAAAGAGAACAGATAACAAAAGCACCTGACTCAGAATACAGAGAGAGTCTCAGAAGTGCTTTTGTTTATATCTGAAAGATGAGTAGTAACTAAAGGGAAAAGATGAAGCCTCTTTATAGTCGGAAAGAAAGAACTGCAGGTATACGCTCCAAAGCTGGAACAAACATACAAATACACCCGAGGACAAACAAAGAAATCCGAGGAGCTGATTCACATAAGGCAGCAAGGTGAGCAAGAAACAGAGCATGTGGGGCCTCATAGTACTAGTTAAGTTAGTTTTGCCTTTATCCTCAGAGGCATGAAGAACTTGATGAAGGATGAATAATGCTCAGTTTTGCATCTTGAAGATATCACTGAATGACACTGAATGGAGAGGGTTGCAATATGTGCAGAGACTCAGGTAGGAGGTCATCATAGTAGAGCAGTGAGGAATGATGTTTGACTTCACAATGGAGATGAAGAGGTATGGAGACAAATTAGAGCTACTTTTAGTGGAATTGGAAATGCATTGGGTTTTGGAGGCAAAGGAGAGATGCGTGTCTGAAGGATGGAGCCTACAGGAATGTACTTTTGCAACTCAGAGATATACATCAAACACTGTGGATCTGTGCTAGAAGGCACCATCTACCTGGCAAGAGTGAAAGGCTCTTCTGGGGGCTGGGAATATGCAGGAAGTGCATTGAATTTGGTTTGATTCAGCTTGAGAAGCATAGAAAGTGTAACAAGAGAAGTAAATACCTAAAATAATGTAGCAAAGCATAAATTGACAACTAAGTGTAACAGAAAAGAAAAACCAAGAAATGGAATTAATTGTATGTAAGAATTCAGTATATCAAACATATATCATTTCAAAACATTAAGCAAGGATGGCATATTTAAATAGCAAAACTCCCATCATCAGTTAATAATTTCATTTGTTGAGGGAAGAAGCATTGAGATATTTATATTAACATCACTCCATTACACTTTTAAATATTAATACAAGAAAAAAAAACCTTCCCAGAAATTATTGGGAAAAAATATCTGCATAATAAAGTTTTCTTTAGATGGGAAAGGTCTTTGTAAGCAAGGCACTGAAAGGAAAAATTAGAAGGAATATTTTAATGCATAAGAAATATTTTTAAAATAAATACAGAGATGCTGTAAACAAATCACAAATTTAGATATCTAAAGGAAATATCCAGTTAATCTACTAACAATGTTATTTATTTTCAAACAGCAATTAAAAAGAAATTAAAATATAATTAAAAATAAAACTACATATATATCCACAAAAACTTACTTGAAAAAATAGTGATTTGGATAGTTATCTTCTGAAAATCATATGTGAACAAATTAGCAATGCAGATTTTGCATTGCAGTGGAAGGTGGAAAATACTTTACTTAGGGCAGCATGAATATTTTCATGGAAATTTCATGAGTTTTCCAGCCAAACAGACACATTTGATTGTAATTTCAATGAAATTAATAATTAAACATTTGTACCTATATAACTTATTTGACACTCATCTATGTGATGGAACATGTAAAATGTTTTGTAAGTAAACATTTCATTTGTTTAAAAAGTTAATTCAGTGTTTATGTAGCTGCAAATACCATAAGCATTTCACACCTCTAACTTCAGCTGTGAGGGTGTGATACAGGAAGGAGCTCTGAAAACAATTACTGAAATTGGAAAAAAAAAAACAAAAACCTGGGTATTAAGAGATCTGGATCCTTTTCCTCACTTTATCCTTTTGTAACCTTGGCAAAGCACTTAGCATCTTTAATTCCAGCCATAATCATGCAAGCTGAAGGATCAAAATACATTTTTCCTAAAGTCACCAGCTGTTGCAAAACTCAATAATTTTCTGAAGTTACTTAGGGCCTTAGTGACCTAAACACCTGTTTATAACCTCCAATTGAGGGTTCTTTCTAATAATTCTTCTGACTTCCAGAAGTCGATAGAATTTCCCTTTTTTCTTTTTTTTTTTTACTTCTGTTGTATATACTTAGCCTGCAATAGTCAAAATTATTGTTAAATCAATAATAGTCTCTGGGTAGACTGTGCTTATGAAGGTTAAAATTCCATCAATGCCCCAACAGATTCTGTGTTGGCAGCCATTGCATAAAAGCATCCATACTGGGAAAACAAGAACAATGGTCAAGTAGGACCCACACCAGCCTACTGGAGCAGTGGCCCTTGAGAGGAACACTGGGAGGCATAAATGGTCTCAGATGTAAAGCTCTCTCTCTGCCCATTGCATTCTAGGCGAGCACACAGAAGTCTAGCTGAGCCAGGCTACTTACTAAGACTTTGGAGGAAGGACTCTTAAGAGTTGGGGTGGGTGCTTAAGCTATTATACATGAAAAGTGGAGCACTGACCCAGCTCCACTGGGTCAGTATTTTGATTTGGAACCTGGACACACTGGCAATACTTTATGGAAAAATCTTGGCTTGTGCTCTATCACATAGCTCAGTGAATGTGATTACAAGTGGCATTAGCCCTTCAGCCACAACTTGTTTCCACGGAGTTTTCAGAAGAACAACTCCTTTGTGGGTAGTCCCGGATGCATATTGGATTTTCAATATGCATATTCTGTATAGATGTGTAGCTACACTATATATGCTAGCATAGGTGTATGTGTGCAGAGGTGTATGTTGGAGTGGGGAGGGGTAACTGAGAAAATGAAACTTTCCCTTCAACCTGAGATACACTGGAGAAAAGATGGTGTTCTCTGAAAGCTTAATTGAGGTCTTTACAGAGGTAATTCTTTTTTGTTGTTTTTTTAAAATTTATTTATTTATTTATTATTGGCTGTGTTGGGTCTTCGTTTCTGTGTGAAGGCTTTCTCTAGTTGTGGCGAGCGGGGGCCACTCTCCATCGCGGTGCGCGGGCCTCTCACTGTCACAGCCTCTCCCGTTGCGGAGCACAGGCTCCGGACGCGCAGGCTCAGCAGCCATGGCTCACAGGCCCAGCTGCTCTGCGGCAGGTGGGATCGTCACAGACCAGGGCTCGAACCCGTGTCCCCTGCATTGGCAGGCAGACTCTCAACCACTGCGCCACCAGGGAAGCCCTACAGAGGTAATTCGTTTATTTTTATTTTTATTGAAGTAAAGTTGATTTACAATGTTGTATTAATTACTGCTGTGCAGCAAAGTGATTCAGTTATATATACATTCTTTTTTTTAAATATTCTTTTCCACTGTGATTTATCATAGGATATTGAATATAGTTCTCTGTGCTATACAGTAGGACCTTGTGGTTCATCCATTTTATATATAAAATGGATATTAATTTTACATCTGCTAACCCCAACCTTGCACTCTATCCCTCCCCCAACCCCCTCCCTCTAGGCAACCACCAGTCTGTTCTCTATGTCCATGATTCTGTTTCTGCTTCATAGGTAGGTTCATTTGTGTCATATTTTAGATTCCACATATAAGTGATATCATACAGTATTTGTCTTTCCCTTTCTGACTTACTTCACTTAGTATGATAACCTCTAGTTGCATTCATGTTGCTGCAAATGGCATTATTTCATTCTTTTTTATGGCTGAATAGTATTCTATTGTATATATCTACCACATCTTCTTTATCTATTCATCTGTCGATGGACAACCTTGTGGTTCATCCATTTTATATATAAAATGGATATTAATTTTACATCTGCTAACCCCAACCTTGCACTCTATCCCTCCCCCAACCCCCTCCCTCTAGGCAACCACCAGTCTGTTCTCTATGTCCATGATTCTGTTTCTGCTTCATAGGTAGGTTCATTTGTGTCATATTTTAGATTCCACATATAAGTGATATCATACAGTATTTGTCTTTCCCTTTCTGACTTACTTCACTTAGTATGATAACCTCTAGTTGCATTCATGTTGCTGCAAATGGCATTATTTCATTCTTTTTTATGGCTGAGTACTATTCTATTGTATATATCTACCACATCTTCTTTATCTATTCATCTGTCGATGGACATTTAGGTTGTTTCCATGCCTTAGCTATTGTGAATAGATAGTGCTTCTATGAACATAGGGGTGCATATATCTTTTTGAATTATAGTTTTTTTCTGGATATATGCCTTGGAGTGGGATTGCTGGATCATATGGTAATTTTAGAGGTAATTCTTATCTCCAACTAGGACATCACGGTTACCTTATCATTGTTTTTTGGGGGCCTACTGGTTGTATCTTCACATCTTTTCTAACATCACTTTCAGCCACCCACCTCTCATTCATCTAATTTCAGCTGCACTGGCTTCCCTTCTCTCACTTTTTCTTCCTCCAGAGTTTGCTCTTTAAAACTACCAAACTTGAAATACTCTTTTGTATGATCTTCATGTGCTTCCTTCTACTTGTCATTTAATTCTCACCTCACACGTCACCTTCACAGGGTGTCCCTACCAGTCTCTCCAACCTCTAATGTTCTTTACTGTGCTTTTTGCGATCTGAAATGATCTTCAATATTTATACATTTTCTGTCTCCACCTCCAAAAATAGTAATTTCATGAGGAAAGTGATGATATTCACTATGTTATCCCTGTGATCTGCAAGTCTTAGTTACTTATTCAATATATTGTTTATTGTCTGAACACATGAGAAGGTGTTCTAGAGGATAGTGAGGGTCTGAAGACTCAAATAGGGATGGGATGACCTCACCTGAACATAAACAGTGGGGTTCTTTACCAGCTGAGAAAGATTGTACAACATGAGGCTGACAACTGTCACCCAGCGTTTGAATCCACAGGAGGCCAGCATGGCCAGGTAGCACACGTAAAGGAGTAGGAGTCCAGTGCAGAGCCTTGGGGTGATTGGTGACTTTCATCTCTTCTCAAATCTCCCTTAGGTGTAAGCAAAGTGAGAGGTGACAGGAACAGGAGCTACAGCAGGAGGAGCCAATGGAGATATCAAAGTTCTTCCATAGCCAAAGAAGTACAAAGCATTCTAAACCATTAATAATAAAGAAAAGAGAGGGCAGGGTCAAAATGGCAGTGTGGGAAGACACCGAGTTAACGTCTCCCCACATCTAGGGCACCTGCCGGCTGTTGGTGGGGGACCCTGATGCCAAGGAGACGGGGGGAGCCCCCAAGTGAACCGGTAGGATGTGGGGGGACAGAGGGGGGAGGAGAAGTGGAGGCCAGACAGGATCGGCACCCCTGAGGCCAGGGAGATGAGGGGAGGTAGGCAGGAGGGGCCCTCCTGGAGGAGCGGGAGAGGAGTGGAGGGCAATCGTGCGGCCCACTCGGCCTGGGGAGGCTGCTGAGCTCCCAGGCTGGTCCCCTGCCCTCCAAACACCTTCCAGGCCTTGTGGGCCCTGGGGCATAGGAAGGAGGCCTAGGGGAGAACGGGAGAGGCAGGTGGGAGGGACCCTCCCAGACAGGAGGAGCAGGGGAGGAGAGGAGGGCATTTGCCCTGCCCACACGAGCCCAGGAAGCCTGCTGGGCTCCCAGGTGAGGTCTGCTGCCCTCTGAGACCAGGGGTGGGGGGCACGCCTGGGCCTCTTCTGTTCCTTGAGCCTAAGCCCCACCCCCCACAGCCCCCAGGGCCTTTTCCAGCCCTGTGGG
>NC_041220.1:137311668-137312791 GCF_002837175.3 Physeter macrocephalus | reverse complement strand
CCAGGGGTGGGGGGCATGCCTGGGCCTCTTCTGTTCCTTGAGCCTAAGCCCCACCCCCCACAGCCCCCAGGGCCTTTTCCAGCCCTGTGGGCCCTGAGCCTAGGCCCCACCCACCACCCAAACTTTGCCGTTGTTTAGGCCCTGACTTCCACAGCCAAGGCCTTTTCCCCATTTTTATTTTATTTTATTTTGTTTTTTTCTCTTTTCCCTCCTCCTCTTTTTTACTATTCTGTACTGTTGTACCTTCTGGTTGTTGATTCATCTATATTTTTATTTTTATATTCTTTCTAACATAGCTGTTAGTTTCCTAGTCTAATTTTATTTTTTACTTTGTTATTGTTCTCTGTTTTTGTTTTTTGCCACCCCACATGTCTTGCGGGATCTTGCTTCACGAGCCGGGGGTCGGGCCGAAGCTCCTGTGGTGGGAGCTCTGAGTCCGAACCACTGGACTAACAGAGCACCTCAGACCCCAGGGAATATTCCTTGGAGTTAGGTCTCACGAAGGTCCTCATCTCAACACCAAGACCCAGCTCTACCCACAGCCTACAAATTCCAGTTTTGGAAACCTCAGGCCAAACAACCAGTAAGACATGAATATAATTCCACTCACAGTAAAAAAGAAAAAAAAAGAGATGACAAGCAAAAGCTAAGAGAATTCAGCACCACCACACCAGCTTTACAACGAATTCTAAAGAAACTTCTCTAGGCCAAATTCCAGTTTTGGAAACCTCAGGCCAAACAACCAGTAAGACATGAATACAATTCCACTCACAGTAAAAAAGAAAAAAAAAGAGACGGCAAACAATATGTCACAGATGAAGGAGCAAGGTAAAAACCTACAAGACGAAATAAATGAAGAGGAAATCATCAATCTACCTGAAAAAGATTTCAGAGTAATGATAGTAAAGATGATCCAAAATCTTGGAAATAGAATGGAGGGACAGATGGAGAAAATACACGAAATGTTTAACAAAGATCTAGAATAACTAAAGAACAAATAAACAGAGATGAACAACACAATGACTGAAATGAAAAATACACTAGAAGGAATCAGTAACAGAATAACTGAGGCAGAAGAACGAATAAGTGAGCTGGAAGACAAAATGGTGGAAATAACTGCCAA
>NC_041220.1:137309011-137311597 GCF_002837175.3 Physeter macrocephalus | reverse complement strand
ACAAGAGACCCACTTCAGACCTAGGGACACATAAAGACTGAAGGTGAAGGCATGGAAAAAGATATTCCATGCAAATGGAAATCAAAAGAAAGCTGGAGTAGCAATACTCATATCCAAAAAAATAGACTTTGAAATAAAGACTGTTACAAGAGACAAAGGACACTACATAATGATCAAAGGATCAATCCAAGAAGAAGATATAACAATTATAAATGTTTATACACCCAACATAGGAGCACCTCAATACATAAGGCAAATGCTAACCACCATGAAAGGAGAAATCGACAGTAACACATAATAGTAGGGGACTTTAACACGCCATTTACACCAATGGACAGATTATTGAAGCAGAAAATAAATAAGGAAACACAAGCTTTAAATGACACAAAAGACCAGATAGATTTAATTGAAATTTATAGAACATTCCACCCAAAAGTGGCAGAATACACTTTCTTCTCAAGTGCACATGGAACATTCTCCAGGATAGATCACATCTTGGGTCACAAATCAAGCCTTGGAAAATTTAAGAAAATTGAAATTGTATCAAGATCTTTTCTGATCACAACGCTATGAGATTGGAAATCAATTACAGGAAAAAAACTGTAAAAAACACAAATATATGGAAGCTAACCAGTGCACTACTAAATAAAGAGATCGCTGAAGAAATCAAAGAAGAAATAAAAAAAACATAGAAACAAATGACAATGAAAACACAATAACCCAAATCCTATGGGACGCAGCAAAAGCAGTTCTAAGAGGGAAGTTTAGAGCAATTCAATCTCACCTCAAGAAACAAGAAAAATCTCAAATAAACAATCTAACCCTACACTTAAAACAACTAGAGAAAGAAGAACAAAGAAAATCCAAAGTCAGTGGAAGGAAAGAAATTATAAAAATCAGAGCAGAAATAAATGAAATAGAAATGAAGAAAACAATAGCAAAGATCACTAAAACTAAAAGCTTGTTCTTTGAGAAGATAAACAAAATTGATAAACCATTAGCCAGACTAATCACAAAAAAGAGGGAGCGGACTCAAATCAATAAAATTAGAGGAGAAATCACAACTGACACTGCAGAAATACAAAGAATTATAAGAGACTACTACAAACAACTATATTCCAATAATATGGACAACCATGAACAAATGGAAAAATTCTTGGAAAGGTACAATTTTCTAAGACTGAACCAGGAAGAATTAGAAAACATAAACAGACCTATCACAAATAATGAAATTGAAACCATAATTAAAAATCTTCCAACAAACAAAAGTCCAGGACCAGATGGCTTCACAGGTGAATTCTATGAAACATTTAAAGAATAGCTAACACTGATCCTTCTCAAACTCTTCCAAAAAATTGCAGAGGGAGAAACACTACCAAATTCATTCTATGAAGCCACCATCAGCCTGATACCAAAACCAGAAAAAGATATAACAGAAAAAAGAAAATTATAGACCAATATCACTGATGAACATAGATGCAAAAATCCTCAACAAAATACTAGCAAACAGAATCCAACAACACATTAAAAGGATCATACACCATGATCAAGTGGGATTTATCCCAAGTATGCAAGGCTTCTTCAATATACACAAATAAATCAATGTAATACACCACATTAACAAATTAAGGAATAAAAACCATATGATCATCTCAATAGATGCAGAAAAAGCTTTTGACAAAATTCAACACCGATTTATGATAAAAACTCCAGGAAATGGGCACAGAGGGAACCTACCTCAACATAAAAAGGCCATATATGACAAACCCACAGCAAGCATCATACGCAATGGTGAAAACTGAAAGCATTTCCATTAAGATCAAGAACAAGACAAGGTTGCCCACTCTTGCCAGTCTTATTCAACTTAGTTTTGCAAGTCCTAGCCATGGCAGTCAGAGAAGAAATAGAAATAAAAGGAATACAAATTGGAAAAGAAGAAGTAAAACTGTCACTGTTTGCTGATGACATGATACTGTACATAGAAAATTCTAAAAGTGCCACCAGAAAACTACTAGAACTAATCAATGAATTTGGTAAGGTTGCAGGATACAAAATTAATGCACAGAAATCTCTGGCATTCCTATATACCAACAACGAAAAATCAGAGAGAAATTAAGGAAACAATCCCATTTACCATCACAACAAAAAGGATAAGATACCTATGAATAAACCTCCCTAAGGAGGCAGAAGTCTTGTACTCAGAAAACTATAAGACATTGGTGAAAGAACTTAAAGATGACATAAACCGATGGAGAAATATACCATGTTCTTGGATTGGAAGAACCAATACTGTGAAAATGACTGTACTACCCAAAGCAATCTACAGATTCAATGCAATCCCTATCAAACTACCAATGGCATTCTTCACACAATTAGAACAAAAATTTTTATAATTCGTATGGAAACACAAAAGACCGCGAATAGCCAGAGCAATCTTGAGAAAGAAAAATGGAACTGGAGGAATCAGGCTCCCCAACTTCAAACTATACCACAAAGCTACAGTGATCAAGACAGCATGGTACTGGCACAAAAACAGAAATATAGATCAATGGTACAGGATAGAATGCCCAGAGATAAACCCACGCA
>NC_041220.1:137187941-137308939 GCF_002837175.3 Physeter macrocephalus | reverse complement strand
AGCAATCTTGAGAAAGAAAAATGGAACTGGAGGAATCAGGCTCCCCAACTTCAAACTATACCACAAAGCTACAGTGATCAAGACAGCATGGTACTGGCACAAAAACAGAAATATAGATCAATGGTACAGGATAGAATGCCCAGAGATAAACCCACGCACATACTGTCACCTAATTTATGACAAGGGAGGCAAGAACACACAATGGAGAAAGGACAGCCTCTTCAATAAGTGGTGCTGGGAAAATTGGACAGCTACATGTAAAAGAATGAACATATAAAAGAATGAAATTAGAACACTCCCTAACACCATACACAAAAATAAACTCAAAATGGATTAAAGACCTAAATGTAAGACCAGACACTATAAAACTCTCAGAGGAAAACAGGAAAAATACTCTTTGACGTAAACCACAGCAAGATCTTTTTTGACCCACCTCCTAGAGTAATGGAAATTAAAACAAAAATAAACAAATGGGACCTAATGAAACTGAAAAGCTTTTGCACAGCAAAGGAAACCATAAATAAGACAAAAAGACAACACTCAGAATGGGAGACAATATTTGCAAATGAAATGACAAAGGATTAATCTCCAAAATATACAAACAGCTCATGGAGCTCAATATCCAAGAAACAAACAATCCAGTTAAAAAATGGGGAAAAGATGCTCAACATCACTAATTATTAGGGAAATGCAAATCAAAACTAAAATGAGGTATCACCTCACGCTGGTCAGAATGACTATTATCAAAAAATCTGGAAAGAATAAATGCTGGAAAGGGTGTGGTGAAAAGGGAACCCTCCTGCACTGTTGGTGGAAATGTAAATTGATACAACCACTGTGGAAAACAGTATGGAGGTTCCTTAAAAAACTAAAAATAGAGCTACCATATGACCCAGCAATCCCACTACTGGACATATACCCTGAGGAAACCATAACTGAAACATAGAAATGCACCACAATGTTCATTGCAGCATTCTTTACAATAGCCAGGACATGGAACCAACCTAAATGTCCAACAACAGATGAATGGATAAAGAAGATGTGGCATATATATATATAGTAGAATATTACTCAGCCATAAAAAGAAATGGAGTTGAGTTATTTGTACTGAGGTGGACCTAGAGTGTCATACTGAGTGAAGTAAGACAGAAAGAGAAAAACAAATACCGTATGCTAACGCATATATATGGAATCTAAAAAAAATTGATGTGGAGAAAAGGGAACCCTCTTGCACTGTTGGTGGGAATGTAAGTTGATACAACCACTATGGAAAACAGTATGGAGGTTCCTTAAAAAACTAAAAATAGAATTACCATATGATCCAGCTATCCCACTACTGGGCATATACCCTGAGAAAACCATAATTCAAAATGAGCCATGTACCACAATGATAACTGCAGCACTATTTACAACAGCCAGGACATGGAACCAACCTAAATGTCCAACAACAGATGAATGGATAAAGAAGATGTGGCATATATATATATAGTAGAATATTACTCAGCCATAAAAAGAAATGGAGTTGAGTTATTTGTACTGAGGTGGATGGACCTAGAGTGTCATACTGAGTGAAGTAAGACAGAAAGAGAAAAACAAATACCGTATGCTAACGCATATATATGGAATCTAAAAAAAATTTAAAAATTGTACTGATGAACCTAATTGCAGGGCACGAATAAAGATGTAGACATCAAGAATGGACTTGTGGAGACGGGGTGGGAGGGGGAACCTGGGGCGAAGTGAGAGTGGCATGGACATATATACACTACCAAATATGAAATGGATAGAGTTATTTGTACTGAGGTGGATGGACCTAGAGTGTCATACAGAGTGAAGTAAGTCAGAAAGAGAAAAAAAATACTGTATGCTAACGCATATATATGGAATCTAAAAAAAATTTTAAAATTGTACTGATGAACCTAATTGCAGGGCAGGAATAAAGATGTAGACATGAAGAATGGACTTGTGGACACGGGGTGGGAGGGGGAACCTGGGGCGAAGTGAGAGTGGCATGGGCATATATACACTACCAAATATGAAATGGATAGCTAGTGGGAAGCAGCCGCATAGCACAGGGAGATCAGCTTGGTGCTTTGGTGGGAAGCAGCAACATAGCACAGAGAGATCATCTTGATGTTCTGTGATAACCTAGAGGGGTGGGATAGGGAGGGTGGGAGGGAGGCTCAAGAGGGAGGGAATATGGAGACATATGTATGCATGTGGCTGATTCACTTTGGTGTACAACAGAAACTAACACAGCATTGTGAAGCAATTATACTCCAATAAAGATCTATTAAAAATAAATAAATAAAATAAAATGTTTGAGATCAGCTTTGTTCAGAGGAAGCATATTACAGCTGACCAAGCAGAAAGGACTTTGGAAATCTCTTTGACTCCACTCTGTAATCCCATTGTCCAGTTCTCGTCTCATGAGGAAAGAATTTACCCTTCAGGAAGGATGGTCTGGAAATTTTCAATGCATCATATCGGTGATTTTACCAGATGTGGTCTTGCCTCCCTTACTTGCTAAATGGCAGGATATACAGTTTTTACGTGTATCTGAAGCCTCCAAGGAGGGTCCTGAATACTCTCAATGTAAATAAAGAGTAGACAGGGATGCCCCCCTTGTTCTGGGTGGGCAGAGCTGCCCCCAGATGCTCTCATCACTGATCTCATTTGCATGGCTGCCTCCTGCCCTGTTAGGAGAAGTACCTGAAGGCCTCCTGGGCTGTCAGGGAGGGAATTTGATCACAAACTCTCTGGTGACTTGAGAGATTGAACTGTTTGTATATTTACTGGCTAATGGCACATTATCTTCTACATAGTGTCTGTTCAGATCTTGCCTATTTTTTAACTGGTTTGTGTTTTCCAGAGAGTGTCTCATGAACAAGGGTCAGAAAACTACAGCTTGCTGACTGCCTGCCTATTTTTGTAAATAATGTTGAATCAAAAGATGCCTGTTAAGAACCCTCATGCACTGTTGGTAGGAATGTAAATTGGTGCAGCCACTATGGAAAACAATATGGAGGTTCCATAAAAAACTAAAAATAGAGTTGCCATTATGATCCAGCAATCCCATTCCTGGGCATATATCCAGACAAAACTCTAATTCAAAAAGATACATGCACCCCAATGTTCACAGCAGCACTATTCACAATAGCTAAGACATGGGAACAACCTAAATGTGCATTGACAGATGAATGGATAAAGAAGATGTGGTATATATATATATACAGTGGAATATTACTCTTCCATAAAAAGAACAAAATAATGCCATTTGCAGCAACATAGATGGGCCTCAAGATTTTCATACTAAGCGAAGTAAGCCAGACAGAGAAAGAGAAATACCATATGATAACACTTATATGTGGAATCTAAAATATGACACAAAGGAACTTATCTACAAAACGGAAACGGTCTCACAGACATAGAGAACAGACTTGTGGTTTCCAAGGGGGAGGGGACGAGGAGGAGGGATGGAGTGGGAGTTTGGGATTAGCAGATGCAAACTATTACATATAGAATAGTTAAACAACAAGGTCCTACTGTAGAGCATAGGTAACTATATTCAATATCCTGCGATAAACCGTGATGAAAAAGAATGTATATATATAACTGAATCACTTTGCTGTACAGTAGAAATTAACAACACTGTAAATCAGCTATACATCAATAAAATAATGTTTTTAAAAATTTAAAAAAATAATAAAGAAAACTGTTCTCAAACCATAGAAGTTTTTCAGTTATTATCTTCTGTCTTCACTAAGTAACACAAGAACATATTATTTTATAGTTTTCTTTTTTTTTTCCTCCTGGTGATCTTTAAAACAATGTAAAAAATAAAGCAGTTTAAACAAAAATATTCAAGCAGCTGAACAAAGCCAAATGATTTATTTCCATAGTTCCAATGGAATGGAAGTAATTAATTGCTGAGTAAGAATGATATTGTACATTTACATCATGAATTTTTAATCACCAGTTGCGTCTTAAAGTTCCTATATGTGTCACAGCTCACTTAACATTTTGGTAGCATCTTTGGAAGATAGTTTTTTATATCTATGGCTATTCATTGATCTCTTGTCAATTTACACTAGGTTACATTAGCCAGAAAACGCTAAAAAGCATAATTCTGCAAAGTAGGAGAAACACTAAATACTTAGTGTTTAGTGTTTGGAATAATGGAAGTAGGAGAAACACTAAATACTTAATTTACATATTAAGTATTTCATTTTAGTGCAAATTGTAAGGTTTTGCCTTTTAAACAGGGTCTTCTCTGATTCAGTTTTATTTATTTACAGAATCCCAATGAGCAATTAATTGAGCAAGTTTTCTAGGTTTACCTACTGTCTGAATATATTGATACCCACTGATTTTTCATTTTTTTTTTAAATTTCAAGGGTAATTTACAACATTTATTTATAAGTTGGTAAAGAAACATTTCCATGTCTGATTATAACTTTTTTCTTTTTCTTTCCTATATTTAGTTTAAAATATTAATATTTTTCTGACACTAAAATAATCACCAAGAATTTTGACCCCTGTCATATAATAACAATATAATTTTCATCTTTAAATTCATATTTGTATGTCCTTTTCATAAATTCGTGTTCGACTATAACCTAAATGTGATGGGAATAGATAGTTGAACAATAAAAAACCCCTAACTGCTATAGAAGAGATAGGAATTTGTACAGAGTCTAGAATGAGAGGACTTTCCTTGTAATACTTTCCTTGATTTAGAAGCTTCTCTTTTCTCAGGAGGTATCAGAATACTCTTAAAACTCTGCCTCATCAGCAAAATCCAGGGTAGAAAGTACCCAGATTAGAGAGAACCATCCTTGAAAACAGATAAAATTGAAATTGAGCAGAAAAGAAGGTAAACCTCTTTAAAATATATTCTTGGGCTTAAAATATAAACTTTGAGCACTTCAGATAGAGAATGGCAATTCTTTCATTTTGCATAATAGCTCAGTAACACTGCAACCATCAAAACTGTGGGGAAAATGCAACAGCAGAAAGAAGAAGGAAAAGACCAAGAGCCAAGACGATGAAAGAAAGGCAACTTAGACAGAAGTTGAATGTTACTATTCCTCACAGCAACAATTCAACATTTGGTTGCATATTTCAAAAATGCCATTCCTGTCATTCTTAAATAACCTGTTTGCTTTCTATGAAGATACAAAATAAAGATCACCTAGAGTCAGGTACTTTGACAGCAGAAACCATGTTAGTCTTTTCAGCACTGACTACCTAAAGCACAGTGCCTGGCCTGTAATATATATTCAAATATATTTATGGAATAAATGGAAAAAAAGCGCTTGAATGAATGGATGAATTAAAGAAAGAAAAAGAAATCCAGCCGGTATTGGAAAGAGAAATATTTTTCTTCATCTCAACTTATCAAGATTCCAGTGCCACAAACTGGCCAATCTAGATAATAGGACACCCTTATGGATGTTCTGTGAAACGATTATTTTATTATCTAAGATTTTGTAATCCAGCATTTCTATTCATTTTATCAGAAAAGATACGTACGAGTTACTTGTTTATTTTAATAATCTGTTTAATATAAATAAGATGATATTTATTTAGTAAGAATTGATATGGCATGCCTCAAGAATAAGAGGACTCAGGAAAACCTTCATTGCTCTTGAGTCCAATATTTGGCTTCACTTCCTGGCTATGCCAATTAAGTTGATATGTTCCCTTTGGTAATAATTCATCATTCTGAGACTCCAATTCTTCATCTCTGAAATGGGAATACAAATACGAACTGCTTTAGAGGGTTGTTGTGAGGAATGAATGTGATAATATTGGTAAAATGAATAAATACATATGTACGTGTATATCAGGAGTTTAAATGCAGCCATAGTTTTGTTGCTAATTTTAGATGTCCATGCTTGAGACAAAGTTGATTGAAGAATAGTTGGCTTTTAAAAATTATAAATTTATGGGCTGCCCTGGTGGCGCAGTGGTTGAGAATCCGCCTGCCGATGCAGGGGACACGGGTTCGTGCCCCGGTCTGGGAGGATCCTGGTCCGGGAAGATCCCACATGCCATGGAGCAGCTGGGCCCGTGAGCCACGGCCGCTGAGCCTGCGCGTCCGGAGCCTGTGCTCCGCAACGGGAGAGGCCACAACAGTGAGAGGCCCGCGTACCACAAAAAAAAAAAAAAAAAAAAAAAAATTATAAATTTATAGCCATTTCCATGCATATTTCATTTAAGTGGTAAAAAGCCTTTAAAAAGAGTGATGATTAGGTTAGGTGGATCGTTTTTCTCTTCCCAATTTCTACATTTGCGAATGTTAAAATAATGCAATCCTTCAGATGTCTAATGTGAGGGATCAGGTATAGCATTTGAAAGTAAGAATATGGTTTACAAATCATGCTGTTAAAAATCTATCTAAAATGCAGTCATAAAATGAAAAATTACCTTCATAAACCCTATACTTCAGTAGGATTTGTAAAGGTAATTTGTGCTTAAAATAATACTTTGAATGAATTTTACCAAAATAAACCTTAATATAATGAAGACATGAAAGAGTAAATCTATATCCCAATTGAAATATTTTCAATTTTAGAATGGGCAAAACACCATTCCCAAAAATTTTTATTTAATTTTTTGATAAACTTAATTCAATTTTCTGAAATAGGACAACTTTTCAAATTTGATAATCTGTCTTCCTTAGAAGGTACCTGCTTCACACCCCAAGTGTCCAGTCACCCTAGGTCAGCCATCACAAGGGTCTCATAGTACCCACTGCACATTAAGTAGTTATAATTGATCTGTTTCCTTGTGTATCCTAAATTCCTATTTGATCCAAGCTATATATTTAATCTAATAAATTAGGCTCAAGGCAGTGCATACTTGTTATAGTTGTAGCCTCTATTCGAATCAATATCCTTAATTTTGTATTGTAAACTAAAAATTTAATAATTGCAGTATAGGTGATAGGTTTAGGTACATTAAATTTTGGTCTTATTTAAACCTCACCTGATCATTCATTTCAGTTATTATACTCTTCGTCTCTGTTTGGTTGTTCTTTGTATTTTCTAACTCTTTGTTAAAAACCTCTAACTTCTTGCTCTCTGCATCCATTCTCTTCCTGAGTTTTTTGATCATCTTTACAATTACTCTGAACTCTTTCTTGTGTAGGTTGCCCATCTCGACTTCACTTAGCTCTTCTTCTTGGGTTTTATCTTGGTCTTTCATCTGAAACATATTCCTCTGTCGCCTAATTTTGTCTAAGTTGCTATTTGTATTTTTATGTATATGGTAAGTTAGTTATGATTCTCAAACTTGGAGGAGTGGCCTTCTGTAGGAGGCGTCCTACGCATCCCAGCAATGCACTCCCCTCTCATCACCCAAGCTGTATGCTCTAGGGGTCCCCCCTAAGAGGGCTACATGGGTCCTTCTGTTGTGGTGGCCTAACTATGCTGGTGGTCTGTTAGGCCCCTAGTCCGGTTGGTTGCCAGGTCCTGCCCTATGTGGATGCTGCTGGCTGCTGTTTAGCGGTGGCTGGTTGCAGAATCCTAGGGTGCCCTTGGGGCTAGTGCTGGCTCACTGGTGGCAGGGTCCTGAAGACTCCGGGGCTGTTGCCCACCCACTAGCAGATGAAGCCAGATCCTGGGGTTAGCTCTGGGCGATTGGCAGGCAGAGCTGGCTCCTGTAATCTGGCTGCAGGGCCCAGGGATCCTAGAGCTCCTTTCGGATCGTTGGTGGTGGGGGCATTGGTTCCTGACACAGTTGGGTATGGGGTCCTGGGTGTCCCTAAGGTGTCCCAGGCGTCCGCCTGCTAGTGGTCCAAGCCAGAGCCCCGCTGGCCCCAGGGTTGGGTCTGGCCTGTGTTGCAGGATCATCGTTTTCTTTCTGGTGGCTGCCCCCTGGTGGATGAGGCTGGTCTAGAGGCTTGTGCGGGTTTCCTGGTGGGAGGGGCCAGTGCCTGTGCACTGGCTGGGTGGAGCTGGGCCAGCCCAGATGCAGCTGTAGTCTCTTTAGTCTTTAGGCAGCCTGTCTGCTGCTGGGTGGGGCTGTGACCCCGCCCAGGTAGTTGTTTGCCCTGAGGCGTCCCGGCACCAAGCTTGCAGGCTGTTGCGTGGGGCCGGGTCTTGGAGCTCATGAGCCAAGATGTCTGCCGCCAGTACCTATGTTCCCAGGATGAGCCCCAGACGCTGCCCGCTCCCTCCCTGGAGACTCTCCAAGACCAGCCGGTAGGTCTGGCCCAGGCTCCTATCAAATTACTTCTTTCGCCCTGGGTCCCGGTGCGCATGAGATTTTGTGTGCGCCCTTAAGGGTGAGGTCTCTTATTTCCCCCAGTCTTGCGAGGCTCCTGCAATTAAGCTCCACCAGCCTTCAAAGCCAAATGCTCTGGGGGCTCATCTTCCTGGTGCGGTACCCAAGGCTGGGGAGCCTGACATGGGGCTCAGAACTCTTGCTTCTGTGGGAGAACCTCTGCAATATAATTATTCTCCAGTGTGTGGGTCGGTCACGCATGGGGGGGCGATGGGATTTGATTATATCGCTAGTGCGCCCCCCCCCCCCGCCCCCGCGAACTCTTGCTTCTGTGGGAGAACCTCTGCAATATAATTATTCTCCAGTGTGTGGGTCGGTCACGCATGGGGGGGCGATGGGATTTGATTATATCGCTAGTGCGCCGCCCCCCCGCCACCGGTCTTGTTGTGGTTCCTTCTTTATGTCTTCAGCTGTAGAAGATCTTTTCTGGTAGGTTCCAGTGTTTTTAATCAATGGTTGTTTTGCTGATAGTTGTGATTTTGGTGTGCTCATGAGAGGAGGTGAGCTCAGGCTCTTTTCACTTCAGCAAAATTGGCCTCTCGTTCGATAATTCATTTATAATCAGACAGTTTATTCCTTATTGAGGCATTAACTATAGTGATTCTTCGTAAGGGCGTTGAAGTATGATTGCCTGAGTTTAAATACTCTACAGCTCTCTATGCTTTAGTTTCCTCACCTGTAAAATAGGGATAATAGAAAAGAACTCAGAAAGTTGGTGTTAGGATTCGGTATGTTAACATCACAAAGCATACCAGCTGCCTCACCGTTAGTGATCAATAAACCTATTATTGTTATTATTATTAATAGGCACTATATTAGGTACTAAAAAGTTAAAAATCGTAGTTACAATAGTGAAAATGACAAAAAATATCACTACTACTATAGGAAGCACCTTGCATGATGAGCATTTTTCTAACTAATTTGCATAGATACAATTAAAGAATGTTACAGGCCTATAAGATATGTACTATTAATTTCCCTATTTTGCAGGTGAGGTATTTGAGGTCTGAAGAAGTAATTTCTTCCGAATTACCCAGTTAATATATATTCTGGTCAGAAGTGGGATTTAATCATTGTAATCTAGAAACTATGCTTTTATCTATTTTCCTATCCACCTTTCTCCTGTGGTCTGTGCCCTCAGCTGGTTCACAGTCTAGATTAGAGAAGGGGTGGGCTAAAAAAAGAAATTACAGTAGAAAGTAAAAATACACACAAGTTTATGTTTAAAGCAATAGTCTTCAAAGGCATATGAAAGAAAATTAACTGTGAGCTGGGTCTTACAGGATGACAGGCGTTCTCCACATGAATAAGAAGGGCATTTGTACACCAGGAAGGGAGACGTACTGTGCAAGGTACATGCAGGTATACACTGGATGCCAGAGTAAAGGCCGAAAATGATGTGAGCTGAGAGCAGAGGAGGCTAGGAGGACCACTTGGTGACATGACATAAAGGTCTTTAAGATTCATGAAAAAATATTGTACATGCTACACAGAACAATACATTGGCAAAATCTCGTAATACTAGCATAAGAAATGAAAAAGTGTGTATTCTTGTTTTCCTTTTTTTCAATTAGCAAGCAAAAAATACTGTCTATTATTACTCAACCCACAACAAAGTGGATGGGATTGGATGGTCTAGGACTGAGATAAGAGTAAGAAGACAAAGCAACTGTTCAAATAAAAACCTAAAGCAATTGCAGTGGAGCTACAATGAAAGAAATAGACTATAGTGCAATTTAGGCTTTAAAATTAATAAGATGTTTTATACCAATTCTCTGTAAGATTCTCTGTGAGAGATTGGAAGGAGTCTTGGGTCACTCTGAAGTTTCTAGTATGAATGTTTGGATGGATATTTATAGAAGGAATATAGAATTAAGATGTTTTGGAAAGGTGATAATGAGTTAGATTTTGAGCATTTGGAACCGTAAGTTTTTAGAGACTATAAGTATGGAAACATCAAGTACATAGCAGGAAACAAGTTTTGAAGCCTAGGGAAAACAAAATAAGAAAAAAAAGGTGAAGATTGTAGAATAAATGATCTATTATGTACATAGCTGTTGTGTCACATAGAGTAACTCTAATAATTGGAATTACTAAAAAAAAATATTGTCACCTTCTATTTAGCATGAACTACTAAATAATCCCTGCTACACAGCTATTTTACTTTAACAAATCATTTTCATTGAAATACAGATGAGAGTGTTGAACTTTATCTGAGCCTGGGGTTTCTAGAAAGCAGAGATGGTCAGGAACTGCCCCTACCCTTTTGTGTTCTGGAAAAGAGCTAACAAAAGGACCGTCCTGCCCTGGCATAGTCTGCAGAGTAACTGCCTGCACCCTTCAACTAAGCTTTGCTCTTCATCATTCATTATGACCCCTATAAGACTCACTCATGACTCCCTTGTTTATCTGCTCTTTAAAGCCCAGTCCTTCCTCCTTTCCTTTCAAATGATACTTAATATCAAGAGTACTTCCTATTGTAGCAGCCTGAATAAAGTCACCTCCTTAACTGTTTGATGCTTTTCATCTTTCACACAGCAGACAATCCATAGTAATTAATTTCCACGGAGAGTAATGGATCTGGATTCACCTCTTAGTTTACGCATTTATTAGCCACATAACACTCAGAAATTTCTTTATTCCTGAATGTTCTTACCTGGAAATTAAGCTTGTACCTTGCCTCATGTTTAAAGTTTTATTTATTTTGGGAGTTTAAATCAAATCATCTACACTAGAGAGCATGCCTAAATCCTCCCCAAATGAGGAGCCTGTTATGTCCAAGACAGTTTGCATGGGACAGTAAGACAGAAAAAGATGACATCCTCATTCCATCAATTGTGAAAGTTCAAAGTCTGATATTAATCTTTGCTTCCTCCCTTCATCGCTCATTTTCAATAAGTCACCATATCAGGTTGATTCTTCCATTTCTTTTCTGACCTAATGCAACAATCTTAGTGTAGTGCTCATAATTTTTGGTTTACTAAAATAGCATTCTAACTGCTGTTTCTACTGGGAAAAAAACCTCCCCCTCATCCGTATGTATCTTCACGCTCTTCTCAAAGATGATTTTGTTTGAATGACCGTATGAATTTGTCACTCTTCTGCTACATGTTTTTATGTCCATTAACATTTAGGAAAAAGTTGACATTCTTAACACAATATTAAGCCCCTTCATGATCTGGCCAATGCTAACATGTTTAGCTTCATTTTTCACGATCTCCATGCCCGTCTTGTCTACGTCTGCAAAATCTAATCAATCACATCCTGTACTACAGTCATAATAAACCACGCTGGAGCCTCCAAATGAAAATTGTTACAACTCTGATTTTACAAAGGGAGAAAACAATCCTTTCCAATATTCAACTGGCTGACTCTTTTTGGTCCTGAAAAGTTTTCATGGATAAATTACTCCTCTCAATTTATACACTTATCAAACGGCACTGTTATTTTTTGTTGTTGCGGTTTCTCCCAATAG
This sequence comes from Physeter macrocephalus, assembly GCF_002837175.3. Taxonomy (NCBI): domain Eukaryota; kingdom Metazoa; phylum Chordata; class Mammalia; order Artiodactyla; family Physeteridae; genus Physeter; species Physeter macrocephalus. The sequence continues at coordinate 137,297,172 of NC_041220.1, read as the reverse complement.
ACCAAACGTACAGAAAGTAGAACTATTTGCTTTACTTATATTTGCATACATAACACCTAGGTGCTTATCACAAAGTAGATGCATTCTGTATAAGAGAGATGTCATGATCTAAAACAACAGGTTAAGCAGAATAAACCTTGATCTACCTTTCATTAATCAAGCAATAAATTATCAAGTTAAGTTTTTGTCTGAATAATATGTTCAGAAAACACCATCAAAATCCTTTACTATGCATACGAATGTTATTCACTATGGAAGAAAACATTCAAATATTGGTTTTCAGTTTTTAGCCTACATACAGAAGCTGCATAAGTTTTAACCTAATTTATGTAAACACAATTACATTCTCTCTGTTTGTCTGCACTATGTCACATAAAAGACACCAAATGGATTTCACTAAATTTGGAGGCTGTATTTGATATTGTTTGACTTAAACTGTGTATTGAATAAATCAGCATCCAATTTTTGAATATATGAGTAGAAACACACATTTAGGTCATCATGATTGTCCTGAGAAGTAGAACAGCTATTCATTTCACTCATGTTCAGTAACCGTCTACCCTACGAGGCAGCGTATCATATAGGTTCTTAGCAGGCTTCTGCTAAGTCCTACAGACTTTTGGTTTAAAACCCAAATCTCCCATTTACCAGCTCGGTGGCCTGCATAATTTAGGTGCCCTCTTTTTGCCTCCAGTTCCTCATTTTAAAAATAATAATAATCTTACCTATACTCAATTTATGGATTTATTCTGTGGGTTAAGTAAAATGACACATCTGCAGTGCAGAACACATGCCTGCCACCTAGTTGTAATAGGGAAGAACCTTTGTATTCTGTTACAAGTTAATCACTAAAAGGATGTTGCCTATAAGCTTAAATTACACATCATGGCCCATCTCTGGGAACCTTGCCTCCCAGGTCATGAGCATTAAGCTAAAACACCTTTGTTTAGCTCGCAGGAAACATCCTGACCAGGTCCACCTGTGAATGACTGCAGGGGGAAGAAATTAACACATCCCTTCCAGAGGCTGACGGGAAAGAGGAAATGTTTGACTTTGCTCCCTCCGCTTTTAGTATAAAAGAAGCCTGAATTCTAACTCAGGCAAGATGGTTCTTTGGGGCATGAGCCCACCATCTTTGGGTCTGCTGGCTATTCCTTGCCCCCAGCAACTCATCTCTCAGTGAACTGGCCTGTTGTGTGGAAAGCAGCATGAGCTTGGACTTGGTAACAATAGCTACTTATTGTTGTTTTGGGGTTGGATTGTTCTAGGGGATGGGTATCCTGAAAAAATCCAGCCCTCATGTACTGTATACCCTAAAGTAAGGACAGATAGTAATAACATATTTGCACATACTAATGCAATATTTCAGTGTTGAAAAAGAGAATATAGTTCTATGGAATCTTATATGAAGGTGAGAGGCAATTAATTGAATTTCAGAAAGGCTTCTCTGAGGAAAATATGAATGACCTGAGAATTTCATTTGATGATGAGAGAAGGAAAAGCATTCCACAGAGAGGTGGCACCGTAGGCAAAGTTACTGTGATGCAAGGGAGACAGATGAGAACTAAATGAAGACTATAGTGGCTGGAGGAGAGAGAGCAAAGGAAAAGCATGGGGCTGGATGAGGTTAGAGAAATAAGTAAGAGCCAAAAAATGCCATTTCCACCAGGGAAGGGTGCCAAGATCAGATCTGATTTATCTGAATGATTAATCTGACTTCACTGTGGAAAATGGATTAGGAAAGTGGCTGGAGGAAATATTGATAACCCTGTTAGGAGGTTATTGTAATAGTCCAGGAAAGAAATGGTGGTTATTTGTGGATTAGGTCATGGGTACTAAATATGGAAAGAAATGAATGGGTTGAAGAGATATTTAGGAGGCAAAAGTTGTTATTTGTTAATGAATTGTATTTAGAAGGCAAAAGAGCGGGAACAATCTGAAGTGATGCAGGGGGGAAGAAATAACTACAAGAGAGGATACTCAGGTGTGGCATCCTTTTTAAGGTATAAATTTAAGTACCGGTACAATTTTACCCATGTGTTTAAACAAGAGGATTAAAATGTGCTCTTGTTGTATGAACTTTGAGACGCTGGACACAGACTTTTCCATAGAGAATACATTTGATTCTTTTAGTCATGAAGTTAGGAGGCTTGAAAATCAGTTATCTAAAAATGAAAGGAAATAAAATGCTTATGATACACTATCAAAAAGAACCAAGAAAAAAAGTCATTAATTACGTTACAAATGGCATTCCAGTATGGATAAATGCATGTGAATGTAAATATCTGACTTATTCTTTTAATAGTAACTATGCCGATCGATCCTCATCACGACTGTGATCCAGAGTAACGGTGTATTTTTCCTATTCATTTTAATGCAGAGTGATTTTCATTAAAATGCTGTAATGGTTTGAGAAGTAAAGAAGTAAAGAGCTAAAGACTGCAACCCACCGAAATAGCCTACATTTACCAATTGGAAAAAATTCAACCCACATTTATGTCTCATACTGAATATAAATTTAGAGTCTAAATATGCTGTGTATAATAAAATAATGAATATGTAATGTTAGGGTAATAAGTTATAATTGACATAGTGCTTTCACATAAGTTATTTTATTTATGTCTTATAACAGTATTATAAATAGTTACTTTTGACATAATTTTAGAGATTAAAGGACCAACTGGAATTAAAACATCTAAAATCAAGGAGCATATTGTCCCTTGAGACTAAGTCTTCTGGTTTAGATCAATTCTTTATTATTATTATTTTTGCTGCACCAAACTAGAACTTGTGATATCAACAGGAAATCATAGGCTGTCTGTAAAAGAAACAATTTAAGTCCGTGATTTATAGTTTACAAGGCTAGCAAATGCTCAGCCCTATTGGACACTTAGACATCACTAATTAATCATCATATTCTCTCCTGCTGAACTTGAAAGAAGCTGTGCTCACAACTTTTCTCATTGCAATTTTGTTGGCAATAACTATTACTGGAGCAGAGTTGATGAGGGTGGAGTGTCTTCTGTAGCCCAAAGAAGGTTGAGAAAATTTTAAGTACTCTACAAATTTCCTCTTTGCTTAATTGAATCTTAGAAGTTTAATTTAAAAATATTCTAATATGAATGGTTAAGGGCAATTTAAGAGAATTTAAGTGAATCCTTTCCAAATTTTCCATTTTCTTTAACAGAAAAAAGGACACCAAACTGATAAAGGTCACAGATCTCATCTAAGATTACGTAGCATTGTGACAGCGAAGGTAGGATTTGCACTCAGTTCTATTTGACTTATGAACGAATGTGTCATTCGCTTCTCACTTTGCCTAGAGGAGAAGTGCAGGTGCCCAAGCACAGTAATTCTGCAGCCTGTCTCCTCGGTTGTTCTTCACACTTAGCAATATTGCTTCATGCCAGAGGCGTGTAGAGAATGGATTTGGCAACGTTCACCATAGTTAAGGCTAAAGGTGGCATATTCAAGCCAAAATGGAAAATTTGCTATGTTCTAATAAATATAAAGACTATCTACATTTTTGAATTACAAACTTTATAACTTTCCTTGCTTGCATTTTATTTATAGTAATGGGCAGGTTGACTTTACTGCAGATTTAAAGAGACTGTAAGATAAATGAAATCTTAAAACATTTAATTCCACCAAGTCACCCTTCAACACTGTGTGTTCATTCAGTACTGTAGGAGTAGATTTGAGATTAATGAGAAATATTTACTTTTCAGTTCACTCTTTTTTAACAGTACTTTTCAGGGCTTGGCTGATTTCCAAGAACCAATATTAATTCTAAGTATTTTTAAACATTTTCTAAAACTAGATCAAGTTTACAGAGGTATCCAATTCTAGCGCCTCATATGCGTGTTTAATGAGATGCAAATATAGAGGTTGTGTTTCTTTGTGTACCAATTACAAAAAAAAAGTGAGTGCGTGACAGTAGGCTAATTGGAGATCAAAAAATTATTTTATCATGCTAGCCTTGCAAATCAATACTTTTTTTAAACAGACTCTATCTCAGCATCTGAATCTAACTTTGCTTGACTTCTTTCTCTTTCCCAAGTGATTTTTATTTGCTAGTAAAGGGAAATTTGATTTGCCACCTTGCACTTCCTTCCTGTCTTTAAAGTTTTCTTGTATATAGTTGCTGCTGTCATTGTTATTAACATTATTACTCATGCACTAAAATAATGTGCTTAATGCAGGCACACACACAGTGACCGGTTATGTCCGGTTTTAATCTAGCATAATAAGAAATACAAATGCAAACTCACTCAAAGCAACGTAGCTCATATTTTGTATTCAAAATAATACTGCTGACAATGTTAGCATGTTCACATGAGAACAATTAGGGGTGAAATTACAATGTGTGAACTATTCTTCAATCCAAAGAACACTGTCCTTTATGAGCAAAAACATGTAATAATAACAACAACAACAACAATAATAATAATAAATGTAAGAAGTCAGTATCAATCATGAATGATTGAGTGGTCAGTATTGAAGAGCAGAGGGGCTATTTTCAGAGAGGGAATCTACCGTGTACAGAGAAACTCAATGATGAAACTTGTATCAAAGATGAGGGAGTAATCAACTTGACAGTATCACTGCTTGGCCAGAATCATCATCTGGAAAATTGCAGACCATTCTGTTGTACGCGTGTCAGTGGCAGGGGCAGAAATGGGAAATATGCAGGTTACCTCAAGATTAAATGACTCATTTCCTTACTCTAGTCCAAGAGGGCTTGAAATCCACTGAGAAAAATTGGGTGGACCAGAGGGAGGCTAAAGGAGCTGAGAACCCAGAGAATCCAAATTCTTATATTTTGTAGTATTTTAAATGAAAAACTGATTGTCCCCCACCCCCTTTTACCACTAATTTTTGAATGATTTTATGTAGCTTGTTCTGTTCCATATTACACAACCCTGAGGGTAAGTTTATGGACCCAATAGACGAATAGAAAGTACTTGTTTATCTTTGTCATCATTAATTCTTACAGGACAGGCAGCCATTCTTCAAAATACACTCCCAACCTCATGTCTAATCTATACTCAGTGGCGTTTTAATGGCATCCACAATCAGCCTTCTTAGACACTGAATGATTGTCACTCTTCTCTTCTGCTCTTGTGGCTTGAGGGGGACCTAATGCCAAGATCCATGGTGCTCACACAGGTCGGTCTCACATTGCTACAGCTGCTGCCGCTTCTAAAGAGAGGCTGTGCTAGCCAAATACTGCCTTGAAGCTGAGCTCATTTGGTAAAACCAATCTCCAAATCTATGTTACTGTTGAACTGACCTGAGCTCTCTAGAACCCTTGATAAAGCCATACAGTATTGTGTGCTTCCTCATACACCCAGCTTCTCAAGGGAGAGAATTTTGGTCGTTATGTTTCACTCACTCCTTTCTCATACTTAAGATAAAATCCAAATACTTCAGCGATTCATAGAGCTCTTCAAGAATTTCTGCCTAGCTCTTTAGTCTTAATTCTGTCTAATTGTATTTAATAGGACAAACATGCTAAACAGCTTATAAGTTCCCAAATATACCATGAACTTTCTTATCTCCAAGTTTTTCAGACTGTTACTTTTACCAAGAATATTTTCTCAACTTTTTTCACATTGTATGATCAATATGTTTTATTTTTAGAATTTTTTTAAGTTTACAGAAAAATTGAGCAGACTACTGAGAGTTCCCACTATCCTATTATATTTTTTAAAATGTTTATAATGCTAAAAATACAAAAAAACATAATCTTCAGAATCTCCACCATCCAGAATTAACCAGTATTGATATTTTATTATTTTCCTGTAGACTTTTTAAAAAGAAAAATCATTCTAGTTTCTGCTTTTTTTGTAAATATGATACAAGGACACTGACAATTATTTAAGCAATTTAGAATACACAGATGCAAAAGTAAAACATAAAACAACACCCCAAATTACAGTACAAGTGACCACTCTTAATATTAGGTGGACTTCATTTTATATCTTTACTTCCAATATAGTAGATACTAGCCATGTTTGATTATTGAGCACTTGAGTTGTGGCTAGTGAAAGTGTAAAATTGCATTTCTAATTTTATTTGATTTCATTAATTTTAATGTAAATAGCCAAATGTGGCTTATGTCTACTGTGTTGGAGAGAGAGCTATAGACATTATTCAGTGTATACATGCAGATAAAAACAAAGAAACACTTCCAAAAAAGAAACACTTCCAAAAAATGCTGTAGATATTATCTTGAATATTATAGCATACACTTTATGTTTGGTAAAATGAAAAGGGGAAAAATTGTTGATATTCAAATAGATGTGTCTACTAAATAAGGAATACTACTTTCTGACAGATCTTACTAAGGTTAATAATGTTTGAAAGTTGTTAAGGTACTATAGTCAATTACAGTTCTTGTAAGCTCTGTGGTTTAATTGGCTCCTTACTAAAAGTGATGATAATAGCAATTGCCTAAATCTCCAATCTCCTCTGCCCTCACTATCATTTTGCTTAGTTATGTCATTATTTTAACATTGTCCAAGTTCATATAAATTCTGTTTTGCATCAGAAGTAAATTTTTCAGTAGCAACATTATTTCTGAATAAATTTAATGCTTATAACTAATCAGTTTTTATCATGGTTTTTCCATTTCTAAGTGCTTTAATTCAGTCTTGATTGGATAATAGTTTTACCAAGAATGATTAATAGATATTGAGTTCATTCATTTAAAAGAAAATAGTTGAGAATGTTCGTTGCTGTTTATTTTAAATAGCGTTTTGATTAAGTAAACTGTTCTAAAGTTCTGTTACAATATAAACAACCCTAAAACTTAGTGGCTTAAAAGAGTAAACATTTAGGGGCTTCCCTGGTGGCGCAGTGGTTGCGCGTCCGCCTGCCGATGCAGGGGAACCGGGTTCGCGCCCCGGTCTGGGAGGATCCCACATGCCGCGGAGCGGCTGGGCCCGTGAGCCATGGCCGCTGAGCCTGTGCTCCGCAACGGGAGAGGCCGCAGCAGAGGGAGGCCCGCATACCACAAAAAAAAAAAAAAAAAAAAGAGTAAACATTTAATTTTCTTTTCTCACCATTCTGTGGACCAGGAATGGAGATTTAGAGTCTAGCAGGATGGGTATCTGGGGCCTCATGGAGATGATGGTAACTGAAGATGGCTCTTCACTCATACGCCTGGTGCCTCAATGATACCCCACTTGGTCTCTCTCTCCAAGATCGCCTGGACTTCTTACATTTCAGCAGAACACTCAAAAAGGGAAGAAGTGGTAATGTCAGCCCTTATGTAGGCTAAGTTTAGATCTGACACATCATCACTTGCCCTCTTGCTCAAAGGGGTGATGGCATAGACTCTGCTTAGAGGAACTTGCATTTGTGCACAGGGAAGGGATTGATGGCAGCCTAATTTGACAGATGCTCTCATGTATACTACTAATTTCCAGTCACATTTTTCTTCAAAATAAGATTTCTTCCCACGTATTACTTCATTATATGTGGTTAAGAAATTTTAAGTCAAGCTGAAATCCTGTCATACCATGCTCCCTGCCCCACATACACATTCTATTTATTTTCTTTGTTAGTATATGTATTTGACAAATTCGTCTTTGATCCTTAAAAATTGATAGATTAATTAGTGTACATAGCTCCATTTCTTCTGGAACTCAGTACTCCTACTGTCTGCAAAGTCATTGTTTCCCTACACGCTGGAAATTCTCTTGCATTATGTCTTTGAAGAGATCTCTATTCCATTTGTTGATTCCCTGACTGTTGGATGGTATCTCTAAATGCTTTAACCTTTATCTTTTCCAGGTGTATGTTATTATTATCTTAATCTTTTCCTATATGATTCCATTGTAGTGCTCTTTTCAATTTTTTCAATAATTGCACAGTCATGCTGTTTTGGCCCTCTGTTCTGTTTGCAGTCCCCCTCCTTATCTCATTCTGCTGTTCTATCATCTCCTCTAATTGCTCTTCATATTAAGATAATGTTCTAATGAATTTATTCTTTGTATCATGCAGTGATATAGGATTATCTTCTCTGTATTGAGCTATGTTTTTGTCTAGTTTTCATTCTTTATTTACTGCAGGCAGGGTAAGTTACTTTCTTCCTGTAGAATGCATGCATCACTGCCAACCTGTTTATGTTCATCTTGCTCAGCTTTAACTCTTCCCTTAAATGTCTGAGAACATCCTCATTCTACCCTCAAGTTGTGATTTAAGAACAATATATTCCTCTTCTACCAATTTTCTGTTGCCTGAAGGAATGGCAGAGGAGAAAATTTGGGGGAAGTAGTATGCTCTGTTCTCTCTTTGAGATTTTGTTAAAGCTTTTGTACAAATATTCACACTAATTATTTGGTGGAAGGATGAATAATTTTTTGCGGGGATACCCTTGGGCTTAAAATCATTTTGTCATTTTATTCTATAACTCTGGAATCACCTCCATTGTCCACATTCTCTGTTTTTCTATTTTCCTATTTCCCCCTAGAGTTTTTTCTACTTTTCCTATGTGAAGAGAAAACAAATACACGTAACTACTTAGATTTACCATGTTGGAGGTATAGATGAAAATACTGAGTATTGTGTTCACTTATTAGTATAGGTGCTGATGTATGGAAATAGATTAGAGCTGTTGCTCTCTTCCATATTCTCAGCTATATAATCTATGTCTTTACTTATTAAATTGAATAATCTCCATTTTCTTGTACAGTTGCTATTAATTAGCTATTGGGGGAAGAGGAAGGAAATCCTACTGGAAGGATTAATTCACTATTTTAATTCAGAAACACCTTTCTGCATTTTAGCTGAATAATGTTGGACCATCTTTCAGAAATCGTGCTAGTATTATATCAGATTCCACTCAGTATGGATTGTGTAGCCCCTTTAGTTTCCCGCAATACAACGAACCACTGATTTTCTATTTGTTTATCTGTCTTACACAGTATATACTGTGAGTACTGTAGGGCCTACGTCTTACTTGTCTCTGATTGCCAGTGCCTACTATGTAATTTAGACTCTGTTAGTTTCTCTCAATCTCTCTCTCTCTCTCACTTTATCTCTCAAATTTCCTATTGCCACTTCCCTACATTTCCAGGAGGGAAACAGCAGGATGGCTGACACCGTGGTGGTGTTCCAATCTGTTCCGTCACTCTGCCTCTGAGGCCTTTCCTTGGAAATAAGCCATGTACCTTACATTTTTGTTTTCCGAAGATGATGGAACTTTTCCATGTAACTAATAAGGTTGCCTCAGAGAAAGCCTGGAGATAGACCTTTTGCACCAATTTCGGAGTTTACAAAAAATATACAAATTTTAAATAAATACAGTTACTTTCAAGCTAGGTTCCAACTGTATATAGATATAGATATATACAGATATATATATCCAACTATATATATATTACATACATACATATACATACATACATAAAATACATATATATGTGTGTATGTATTTAGATATATTTTTTCCTGAATAAAATATTTAAACTGAGGCGTCTCCACAAAGTAAGCTCCAAGGCATTCTGACGGATTATAATGGAAATTACCCATTAATATAGTTTTTGTTTTTGTTATTGTTTTGTTTTACTTTTCTCCAACTCTTTATTTGGAAAATGTTCAAACTTATAAAAACGTTGGAAGAATAGTGCAATGAACATTCAAATATGCTTCGTTTGGATACACCGATTTGCCACATTTGCATTCTGTCTCTCTCACCCCTCCTCTCTTTCTCATTCTCTCTCCAAACTACTTGAAAATACTTTGCATACAGCATAACCCTTCCTCCCTAAAATTTTAACATGACCTTGTTAAAATTAAGAGTATTTTTAAAAAGAACCATAATTCCATTTTTTACATCTAGTTTTTTCTCAAAGTTTCAACCCAGGTGCAAAACTTATACTTAGCTGTTTTTGCCTTTTAAATTTCTTTTAATTTAGAATAGTCCTCCAGCTTTTTGGTCTTGTTTTTTATCATACTGACTTTAAAAAAAAAAAAAAAAAAAAAAGAGTCCAGGCTAGTTGTCTTGTGGACATTTTGAATTTGTCTCTTTGTGTTCTCATGCTTAGATTCAGGTTAAACATTTCCAGCAAGATTAATTTATAGGAGCTATTGTGTAGTTAATGCATTACATCAGAGGACGTATAATGCCATACAACTACTACTGTCAATGCTAAGTTAATTACTTGATTAAGACAATGACCACTGGCACTCTTTATTTAAAGTTATAGTTCCCCTTTATGTTCAGTAGGTAATCTATGAGTGATATTTTGCAACTATGTGAATATCCTCTTTCCCTACAATCCCATATCCCAATTTTAGCATTCATTGATGGTGTTTACCTAGATAAGTTATTACACTGGAGATGGCAAAATGGCTAATCCTATCTGTTAACTGGAATTTTTCTCAAAGAACTACCCCTCCCTCCTATTTCTGCTCCTTTTGAATATCACAATGGACTTATTTTAAAATTTAATGTATTATAATCTATTACAATATTTATACTTTTCAATGCTCCAACTATATCACATTTGGTCAAGAGGAGCCCCTTTAAGTATGCTCCTCTGTCCTTTTGATATGACCCCATTAGTGTTTGAGTACCTCTTTGCTAGTAGGGTGCCATTTTTTCTAGTCTACTCTAATGGATAGAGCTAGGAAACATACTTTTAAAATAAATTCATGTTGATATTTCCAATTCAAATTTAACATTACCTCATTTTTCCTTAGCTCTTTAAATGCTGTATTTCTGTTTCTTTTTCTCTCATAGCGAAAATCTTGATCCCTTACAATAATATATTTATTTGTCATCTTATATTGTAAATTCAACAGTTTAAGAATTAAAATAGTTTTACAACTAACAATAAACCTATTAGATAAAGTTTAACATTTCCTTGCAGTTCTCTTTCTTCTTAGAATTGATCCCACTAGGATTTTATAGTTAAGACACTGTTTCCAAAGGTACTTGAATTAATTCTTCTTCCTGTGTGGCTATATTATCAATTTAATGTATAAGTTAGAGTCATTTGTTTCTCTTTGTATTTAATTTTAGGGTTTGCTTTTTTAATCTTTTAAAATTTATTTTTTGAATATAGAGAACATTTGCATAGCTCAAATTACAAATTATATTAAAAATTCTTTGCCCTTCTATCTAGTCCCATTTACACCCAATTGGTAACCATTTTTAGGAGTTTCTGTCTCTTTCCTCTGTTGTTGTTTTTTTGTTTTTTTGCAAGAATAAGCAAATATATGGTATCTATTCCTATTCCCCCCTTTTTTTGTACAAAAGGTAGCATACTATATACAATTTGCACCTTGAATTTTTTTTTTTTTTTTCTTAAAAATATATCCTCAAAACCACTCCATGTCAGTTCATAGACATGTTCCTCATTCTTTTTTATGGCTTCATAGAAATTCACTGTGTGTCTATACCACAGTTTATTCTATTCTTTTCCACAAATAAGCATTCTAGTTATTTCTCATTTTGCTATTGCTAACAGTGCAACATTGAATAATGTCCATTTTCCCCTCATATGTAGGGATATAGCCTCAGTATAAATTTCTAAAAGTAAGATTGCTCTGAGCTTCCCAAGTGTTCCTCTGTCCCCTGCCCCACCTTAGGTGGGACAGCATGGCTAGAGTGGGCTGGAGTTGGGTATTTCCCTTCTTCCAGGTCACTTAGGCTCTGATAATACCCCAGTAGGTTAGACCCTGATTGACTAGTTTCTCCTGAGGGCAGACCCCGTCAAAAGCAGAGTACTCTGGCATATTTCAAAATAGTTCCTTTTCCCCTTCCTCTGCCAGAAACATGAGGGGATATTTACTCTGATATTTACTATGAGTATCTGGTCAAGCTCCTGGTGGTAAATCTACAGAATTGTGGGAGACCACCTATGACTGAGTCCCCCTAGATTTTTTAACTCTCAGAGTTGTTCGTACTGAGCCTCCACAATTCATCAATTACAGTTCAGACTGGACTCTTGTGTTTTCTTGATCTTTTTTCTACTCTTATCCCCAGTACTACACTTAAGTAGTATAGCATTAATATAGTATTTGTTGCGGACCCAGCCCCTGATTCAAATTCCCGGGTGGTAGCAAACAGAAATAAAAAGGTAATAGGTAACACCAACTTCTCTTTTCTTTAAATAAGATTGTGTAAGTTTTGTATCTGTGTACCAGTCCGGAGATGAATCATGCCTTTGTTTGATTCTTTTTACCTGTGACGATAGCTTCTCTTTTCAGCATACCGCTCTCAACCCCAGGCTAGACTCTCCTTCCCAATGTGGAAACCACTCTAGATTTGTTTTGCTCTGTCTACCTATCGCATATCTCTAGGCAGAAAACATCTAGCAGCAGCTACAGCTGTTTCCAACCAAAACGGTTGCACAGTTATGTAGAGAGAAGTTGCTTTCAAACACGTGAAAATGTAGCAGTTAGATATAATCTTTGCTCTGCTGACTGGGAAAAAAAGGCAAAAAGCTTTTTTGTACAATTTTAGAGCTTTGGCTATAATTATGCACATTATAAGATGTCAGACAAAATCACCCTTGGAAGTAAAAATAAATGAGTCTGAATCATTTATTAATTAATCATTTATTAATAATCATTTATTAATCATTATTTTTTTTCTTTTGCCATTTATTGGAAAATTAACATTTCCAAAGCTGGTTAATTCATTTAAATTATTATAACTTTGAACAATACTAAGGAAAGAGGTGCATTTTATTACTGTTTATTACTATAAGATTATCCTGTTAACAGTCAAAGCAATTCTCCATATAAATTGTCTATAGATAAATGCTGTAACTGGCAGTCTTCTTATTACCTAATTCTGTTATATGAGTCGACAGTGCTTGTGTATTCTATGATCCTAATATCATAATCTCACAAAATCATAAAATTAGAAGTGATGTTAAAGATAATATAATCTAAATGCCTTCTTCTATAAGAGGAATTGGTATCCAAATAAGTAACTAGATCAAGTGATTTGGTCTTACAAGATCACAAAGCTACTTGGTAAAATGTTAGGACTAGAACATGAGTTATCCAATTCACCACTTAGTTTTCTCTCCACTAACTCACATCACCTTCCTTAAAACCCTCAGACTAGAAAATGTTTAGGTTTATTCCTATAGAATAATGGTACGAACATAGACTGTCGCCTCCTACTGGCTGTGTGACTTTGGAGGAGTTATTTAACCATCCTGTGACTCAATTTCCTCATTAGAGAAGGGACAAAAATTAAACTTACTATTTTTTCACTTATAAAATAAGAAAAATCAATTGCAGTGACAGTGTATTTTACAGTGCTTTCATGAAACTTCTCCATATATCTCCAGATATATCAACCCCTTTTCACAGACAGTGATGCCTTTATTTCACAATTTAAAATATCAGTTAAATAATGAAACCACTCTCATTTACTTGTCATAGACCAATAAAGTTATATTCTCCAGAAATAATTTTATTTCTCCTGTCCCTTCTCTTACATTTAAATGTAGCACATTAGTTGTATTTTGGAGCTTAACATTTTCTTTTTTTCTGGCGAGAGGGGCAGTTTCTAAATTCAGTTTTCCCGTTTTCTCTATCTGGTATTTAATCCTTTCCATTAGGATCTTTCCAAAATAATTTAAACTTCTCAAAAATCAAACAAACGGGGCTTCCCTGGTGGCGCAGTGGTTGAGAGCCCGCCTGCCGATGCAGGGGACAAGGGTTCGTGCCCCGGTCCGGGAAGATCCCACATGCCGCGGACGCAACGGGAGAGGCCACAACAGTGAGAGGCCCGCGTACCGCAAAAAAAAAAAAAAAAAAAAAAAAAAAAAAATCAAACAAACAAACAAAAACCCCTAAGTGATCCCAAATACCACATTTCAGCTATGGACCGTTACTGTCTTTCTCATACCTAACGTAAGAGTTTTGCACTGTTTCCTGGTCTATTTTGTCATGTTCCATTCATGCTACAAGTGATGAAACTTGGTTTCAGCTTCAGTCCCTCCGCTGTAACTCTTTTTCCTTGTTGTTTAATTCAGTGCTCAGTCTGTGCGTGATCTCATAGCAGCATTTGGCGTAGCTGACCAAGTCTCTTCCTTTATTTCTCTCCTGTTTTAGGGGGTGGTTTTTTTGTTTGTTTTCATACCAATCTAGTCAGAACACCTAAATCTCCTATTTATTATACTCTTCCTATATTTGTCCATTTAACTGTCATAGTTTTCAGAATTCTCTCCTATAGTCTTCTCTCTTTACACTTAACATACTCTCCTTGGGAAATATTATTTCTTCCCATGGTTTTAATTACCAGTTGTTTCCCATTGTCTGTATCATGCCCTGATAGAATTCCAAGCATCTGAACCAAGTATCTTTGAAACATTTCCTTGAATATCCCTCATTGTTAGCTGAATTTTCAGACAAATTTCAGGGAGGTTCTCTTTTCCATGCTAGCCTCTCAATAATTTCTTTTAATAAGTCAGAGAATGATCAGATCTCTTAGAGATAGACAGATAACTGTCAGAAACAATTTTCAACAATGTTCTTTTGTTTCTTCTCAAAATAAAAGTAAGTAAAATCATATTACTTGCATTGGTTATTCACAACACATTTGATGAGGTCATGCTTCCTTAACAGGTACAAAGTTCACAGGAAGATGGAAAGAGCCCTCCACCTCAATTCTGGAGGGATAGATGTAAATATTCATGCATTTTCAGCATTAGGGACACAATCAAGTCGAAGATTCGAACTTTGAGGTAACTCATTTCCTCTTATATTTAAGATGATTACAGCAACAGCATAAAATTACTACTTTTCTTATTAAGAAACTAAGGGATATTGCCTATATTTTTTTAGTAGATGTAGTCCAAAGCAATAAGTGTGAAAAATATTATGGCATAATGTAAACATATGAAGACTCAAGACAGTCTCATTCTTTTATTTTCTTTCCTGGTTTTATGTAGATTGTCAGTTACCTTTTAGTATATTGTATAGCCTAACTTCCAGGTAACAGTTTACTAAGTCAGTAGGTTCTCAGATGAATAAAGTATTGTACCCTGGCAACCTTCATCTACTGAAAGAGATTGCTATGAAGGCCTCTTTCCACATTTTAGTATTATTAGATCTCAAACTGAACCCATGGTCTCCTCCCACTTCTCAATCAGATCCTTCTCGAATCTCATGCAATAGCACAAAAATCTATGGAATACCAAGATACTCTATCAATAAATGCAGGTACTATTCTAGAGTCTTTCATTTCCTTTGTCCCTTAGTTCATTCATTGATTCAGTCGTTTATTTTTTATTTATCTCTACATTTTTTCTCTCTTAATTATGCTTTTATCCACCATAATTTAGACCTTATGAAGATAATTGTAAAAAGGTTACTTTAGTTGATCACCCAAGTTCACCATAGCACACATAACCTCAATAACATTTTAATGTTCTTCTGCAACACTTGATTATGTACCTCAAGTCTTTCATTTTTTTTATAAGTATTAATGTGATTTAGTGGGTAACCTTGTTTGGTTTTGTTTTTTTTTTTTTGGCTGCATTGGGTTTTCGTTGCCATGCACGGGCTTTCTCTAGTTGCGGCAAGTGGGGGCTACTCTTCATTGCAGTGAGCAGGCTTCTCATTGCGGTGGCAACACATTTGATGAGGTCATGCTTCCTTAACAGGTACAAAGTTCACAGGAAGATGGAAAGAGCCCTCCACCTCAATTCTGGAGGGATAGATGTAAATATTCATGCATTTTCAGCATTAGGGACACAATCAAGTCGAAGATTCGAACTTTGAGGTAACTCATTTCCTCTTATATTTAAGATGATTACAGCAACAGCATAAAATTACTACTTTTCTTATTAAGAAACTAAGGGATATTGCCTATATTTTTTTAGTAGATGTAGTCCAAAGCAATAAGTGTGAAAAATATTATGGCATAATGTAAACATATGAAGACTCAAGACAGTCTCATTCTTTTATTTTCTTTCCTGGTTTTATGTAGATTGTCAGTTACCTTTTAGTATATTGTATAGCCTAACTTCCAGGTAACAGTTTACTAAGTCAGTAGGTTCTCAGATGAATAAAGTATTGTACCCTGGCAACCTTCATCTACTGAAAGAGATTGCTATGAAGGCCTCTTTCCACATTTTAGTATTATTAGATCTCAAACTGAACCCATGGTCTCCTCCCACTTCTCAATCAGATCCTTCTCGAATCTCATGCAATAGCACAAAAATCTATGGAATACCAAGATACTCTATCAATAAATGCAGGTACTATTCTAGAGTCTTTCATTTCCTTTGTCCCTTAGTTCATTCATTGATTCAGTCGTTTATTTTTTATTTATCTCTACATTTTTTCTCTCTTAATTATGCTTTTATCCACCATAATTTAGACCTTATGAAGATAATTGTAAAAAGGTTACTTTAGTTGATCACCCAAGTTCACCATAGCACACATAACCTCAATAACATTTTAATGTTCTTCTGCAACACTTGATTATGTACCTCAAGTCTTTCATTTTTTTTATAAGTATTAATGTGATTTAGTGGGTAACCTTGTTTGGTTTTGTTTTTTTTTTTTTGGCTGCATTGGGTTTTCGTTGCCATGCACGGGCTTTCTCTAGTTGCGGCAAGTGGGGGCTACTCTTCATTGCAGTGAGCAGGCTTCTCATTGCGGTGGCTTCTCTTGTGGAGCACGGGCTCTAGGTGCACAGGCTTCGGTAGTTGCAGCACATGGGCTCAGTAGGTGTGGCACACGGGCTTAGTTGCTCCACGGCATGTGGGATCTTCCCAGACCAGGGATCGAACCCGCGTCCCCTGCATTAGCAGGCAGATTCTTAACCACTGTGCCACCAAGGAAGTCCCTCGAGTCTTTTAAATGCTTAAAAGACTTTATGGTGTAGAGTAATTTTCTATTGTAGATCTTAAAAATGCCTTGCAGACTCTCATCCTTGAGTAACATAAAGCTACGTTTCTTTTTTAAAATTTATTTTATTGAAGTATAATTGATTTGCAATGTTGTATTAATTTCTACTGTACAGTAAAGTGGTTCAGTTATATATGTATATTTTTCATATTCTTTTCCATTATGGTTTATTATAGGATATTGAATATAGTTCTCTGTGCTCTACAGTAGAACCTTATTGTTTATCCATTCTATATATAATAGTTTGCATCGGCTAACCCCAAACTCCCAATTTATCCCTCCACCACCTCCCTCCCACTTGGGAACCACGAGTCTGTTCTCCATATCTGTGAGTCTGTTTCAGTTTCATAGATACATTCATTTGTGTCATAATTTAGATTCCACATATAAGTGATACCATATGATATTTTTCTTTCTCTTTCCAACTCATTTCACTTAGTATGATAATCTCTAGGTTCATCTAGATTGCTGCAAATGGCATTCTTTTATTCTTTTTTATGGCTGAGTAATATTCCATTGTATATATATCAGATCTTCTTTATCCATTCATCTGTAGATGGATATTTAGGTTGTTTCTATGTCTTGGCTACTGTAAATAGTGCTGATATAAACATAGGGATGCATGTATCTTTTTGAATTATAGTTTTTTTCTGGATATATAACCAGGAAAGGGATTGCTGGATCATATGGTAACTCTATTTTTAGTTTTTTGAGGAAACACTGTACTGTTTTCCATAGTGGCTGCACCAACGTACATTCCCCCCAACAGTGCAGGAGGGTTCCCTTTTCTCCACACCCTCTCCAGCATTTGTTATTTGTAGACTTGTTAATGATGGCCATTCTGACCGGTGTTAGGTGATACCTCATTGTAGTTTTTTGTTTTTTTTTTTAACATCTTTATTGGAGTATAATTGCTTTACAATGGTGTGTTAGTTTCTGCTTTACAACAAAGTGAATCAGTTATACATATACATATGTTCCCATATTTCTTTCCTCATGCGTCTCCCTCCCTCCCACCCTCCCTATCCCATCCCTGTAGGTGGTCACAAACCACCTAGCTGATCTCCCTGTGCCATGTGGCTGCTTCCCTATAGCTATCCACCCTACGTTTGGTAGTGTATATATATCCATGCCACTCTCTCACTACCCTCTCCAGCATTTGTTATTTGTAGACTTGTTAATGATGGCCATTCTGACCGGTGTTAGGTGATACCTCATTGTAGTTCCACCCTACGTTTGGTAGTGTATATATATCCATGCCACTCTCTCACTTTGTCACAGCTTACCCTTCCCCCTCCCACCTCATTGTAGTTTTGATTTGCATTTCTCTAATAATTTATGATGATGACCATCTTTTCATGTGCCTATTGACCATCTGTATATCTTCTTTGGAGAAATTTCTGTTTAGTTTTTCTGACCATTTTTTGATTGGGTATTTTGTTTTCTGTTATTGAATTGTATGATTTGTTTGTATATTTGGAAATTAAGCCCTTGTTGGTCACATCATTTGCAAATATTTTCTCCCATTCTTTAGGTTGTCTTTTTGTTTTGTTTATGGTTTCCTTTGCTATGCAAAAGCTTGTAAATTTGATTAGGTTCCATTTGTTTATTTTTGCTTTTATTTCTATTGCCTTGGGAGACTGACCTAAGAACACATTGGTACAATTTATGTCAGAGAATATTTTGTCTATGTTCTCTTCTAGGAGTTTTATGGTGTCCTGTCTTATGTTTAAGTCTTTAAGCCATTTTGAGTTTGTTTTAGTGTATGGTGAGAGGATGTGTTCTAACTTCATTGATTTACATGTGGCTGTCCAGCTTTCCCAATACCTCTTGCTGAAGAGACTGTGTTTTTCCCATTGTATATTCTTGCCTCCTTTGTTGAAGATTTTTGACCAGAGACATATTATGGCCACTGGCATTAGTTTCTGCAAAAATCCCCCATCAAAAATGTGTTAATTGACCATAGATGTGTGGGTTTATTTCTGGGCTCTCTATTCTTTTCCATTGATCCATATGTCTGTTTTTGTGCCAGTACCATGCTGTTTTCATTACTGTAGCTTTGTAGGATTGTCTGAAGTCTGGGAGGGTTATGCCTCCTGCTTTGTTCTTTTTCCTCAGGAGTGCTTTCGCAATTCTGGGTCTTTTATGGTTCCATATAAATTTTAGGATTGTTTTAGTTCTGTGAAAAATGTCATGGGTAATTTGTTAGGGATCACATTAAATCTGTAGATTGCTTTGGGCAGTATGGCCGTTTTAACAGTGTTAACTCTTCCAATCCAAGGACATGGGATATCTTTCCATTTCTGTGAATCATCTCCAGTTTCCTTTATTAATGTTTTATAATTCTCAGCATATAAGTCTTTCACCTTCTTGGTCAGGTTTATTACTAAGTATTTTATATTTCTGGTGTGGTTTTAAAAGGGATTTTTTTTTTTTTTTTTTACTTTCCCTTTCTGATATTTCAGTGTTAGTGTAAAGAAATGCAACTGATTTCTGTATGTTAACCTTGTATCCTGCTATCTTGCTGAATTTATCAGTTTTAGTAGGTTTTGTGTGTTGTCTTTAGTGCTTTCTATATATAGTATCATGTCATCTGCGTATAATGATAATTTTACCTCTTCCCTACCAATTTGTATACATTTAATTTATTTTTCTTATCTTATTGCTTTGACTAGGACTTCCAATACTATGTTGAATAGAAGTGGTGAGAGTGGGCATCCTTGTCTTGTTCCAGATTTTACTGGGAAGGCTTTCAGTTTTTCACCATTGAGTATTATATTGGCTGTGGCTTTGTCATAAATGGCTTTTATTATGTTGACATATGTTCCCTCTATACCCACTTTGATAAGAGTTTTTATCATGAATGGATGTTGATTTTTTTTTAATGTTTAACAGTGGCTTTATTAGGTGAATGCTTGAAAGTATTCAACATTAAATTCAATTTACTTTACATGCTTGCAAACACATTATTAGCAAGTCTTAAATATTTCAAATCAGCTAATTCAAAGTACAGAAGGTTTGTTCTCAGATAACTCTTCTGAGCTGACATGAAGTCTGAAAGAAGGCTGTGACTTGAGTCCAGGTCTCTAACCAACGATCACTGTATCATCACTGGTGAACTCATATGAGGGAACTTCAAGGTTGAGAGGTGCAGACTCCTTCCTGATCCTGCCAGATGCACCATACTGTGACCCATGACAAGGGCAGTAATAACTACCAAAATCTCCTGCATTTGCAATGGGTACACAACCAAGATGAGTGCAAACACCTGTCAAGATAACCCATTCAGGTTTCTTTACTCGTTCTAAATCATGATGTATGTCCCTCAACTAGGACACTTCAATTGCAGTTTCCTCATCAATTTCCTTCTTGGTTCGATAGTGCACAAACATGGGTTTGCCTCTCCATCTGAAAGCCATGTTCTTGCCCTCTGGAATATCAGATAACTTGATTTCAATTTTCGACGTGGCCAACACATCAGCAGAAGCACTCATGATGGAAACAAACTGAGAGATGAGAGATGACATCTATCCTCACTGCTCTCTTTTGAAGACTTTGTACTATCTAACATTTCAGCATGACAATAGTCAGAGAAGTCGGGCACTTTGATGTCTGTATGGGAATAACAAACAAAAGCGGAGACATTGAGGCCCCCAGAGGCAACCAAAGGCCAGCCCATGGCCTGGCCACTCAGTGACTCAGTGGTCCACAGGAAGGACCACTTCACATCAAGCACTGGTGACTCTGAGGTGGTGGACACTGCAGCCTGCACCAGGAGCTGCAGTGTGCCCACCACCCTGAAGGAAGTGGCCAACAGGATGGGTGCAAACAGGGCCCGAGCCTGGATGTTGAATTTTATCAAATGCTTTTTCTGCATCTATTGAGATGATCATGTGGATTTTGTCTTTTTCTTTTTTTTGTGGATGTGGTGTATCACATTGATTGATTTGTGCATGTTGAACCATCCTTGTGACACGTGGATGAATCCAACTTTGTGATGGTGTATGATCTTTTTTTATGTGTTGTTGGATTCGGTTTGCTAATATTTTGTTTAGAATTTTTGCACCTATATTCATGAAAGATATTGGCCTGTAATTTTCTTTTTTGGTAGTGTCTTTGTCTGGTTTTGGTATCAGGGTGATGGTGGCTTCATAGAATATCTTTGGAAGTGTTCCCTCTTCTTCAATCATTTGGAAGAGTTTGAGAAGGATCCATATAAGTTCTTCTTTGTATGTTTGATAGAATTTGCCTGTGAAGCCATCTGGTCCTGGACTTTTGTTTGTAGGGAGTTTTTTTTAAATTACAAATTCTACTTCACTTCTAGTGATTGCTCTGATCAAATTATTTATATCTTCTTGATTCAGTTTTGGTGGGCTGTATGTTTCTAGAAACGTCTGTTTCTTCTAGGTTGTCCAATTTGTTGGCATATAATTGTTCATAGTATTCTCTTATGATTTTTTTATTTCTGCAGTATCAGTTGTGATTTCTCCTCTTTCATTTCTTCTTTTATTTATTTGGCTTCTCTCTCTTTTCTTCTTGGTGAGTGTGGCCAGAGGTCTGTCAATTTTGTCTTCCCTTTTAAAGAACCAGCTCTTGGTTTTATTGATTTTTTAAAATTCTTTTTTAAATCTCTTTTATTTATTTCTTCTCTGACCTTTATTGTTTTCTTCTTTCTGCTGACTCTAGGGTTTTTTTCCTTCTGCTGACTTTAGGTTTATTTGTTCTTCTTTTTCTAATTCTTTTAGTTGGTAGTTTAGGTTGTTTATTTGAGATTTTTCTTTTTTCTTGAAGAAGACCTATGTCACTATGAAATTCCCTCTAAGAACTTCTTTTGTTGTATCAAATATGTTTTGTGTGGTTGTGTTTTCATTGTCATTTGTCTCAAGGTATTTTTAAATTTCCTCTCTTATTTCATTGTTGAACCACTGGTTTTTTAGTAGCATGTTGTTTAGTCTCCATGTAATCATTTTTTTCTTATTTCTTTTTCTGTAGTTTCTAGTTTCATGCCATTGTGGTCAGAAAAGATGCTTGAAATTATTTCTATACTCTTAAATGTGTTGAGGCTCATTTTTTGCCGTAGTATGTGGTCATTCCTAGAGAATGTTCCATGTGCACTTGAAAAGAATGTGTATTTTGGGGGTTTTTGGATGTAATGTCCTGGAAATATCAACTAAGTCTAACTGTTCTATTGTATCATTTAGGATCTCAGTTGCCTTATTGATTTTCTGTCTAGAAGATCTGTCCATTGATGTGAGTGGTGCTGAAGTCTCCTACTATTATTGTATTCCCATCAACTTCTCACTTTATGTCTGTTAGTATTTGTTTTATGTATTTGGGTACTCCTATATTAAGTGCATATATTGATGAGTGTAATATCCACTTCTTGTGTTGATCCCTTTATCATTATGTAGTGTCTTTCTTTACCTTTCTTTATAGCATTTGTTTTAAAGTCTGTTTTGTCTGATATGAGTATTGTGACCCCTGCTTTCTTGTTATTTCTGTTTTCATGAAATATCTTTTTCCAGTCCCTCACTTTCCATCTATGTGTGTCCTTTGCCCTAAAGTGGATCTCTTGTAGGCAGCATATTGTAGGCTCTTGTTTTTTTATCCAGTCTACCACTCTGTGTCTTTTGATTGGAGCAGTTAGTCCATTGACATTTAAGGTAATAATTATTGATAGATATGTATTGCCAATTTAAATCTTGTTTTCCCATTGATTTTGTATTTGTTCTTTGTTCCTTTCTTTTTCTTTTTCCTTTTGTGGTTTGGTGATTCTCTTTTGTATTATGCTTAGGTTCTCTTATTTTTTGTGTGAATCTATTGTAAGTTTTTGATTTGTAGTTAACCTGTTTTTCAAGTATGTTAAACCCTTCCAATATATCTACTTGCTTTAGACTTGTAGTTATATAGGCTCAAACACCTTCTGAAAAAAGTCTACATTTTCTTACTCTCCTCCTCCATATTTTATGTTTTTGATGTCCTCTTTTACATCTTCATGTTTATCCTTTTGCTGTTCATTGTGGTTATCATTGCTTTCAAAGAATTTTTTTTTAATCTCTTTACTGGCTTATTTAAGTGATTTAATTTCCAAATATGATTTTTCTTTCCTATAGATTCTTTGCTTTTAGAGAAGACCTTTCAATATTTCTTTTAGTACAGGTTTAGTATTGCTGTATTCTTTTAATTTTTGCTTGTCTGAGAAATTCTTTACCTCTCCTTCTGATCTAAATGGTAATTTTGTTGGGTAGAGTATGCTAGGTTGCAGATGTTTTCCTCTCAGGACTTTGAATATATCTTGCCACTCCCTCTGGCATGCAACCTTTCTGTAGAGAAATCAGCTGATAGTCTTATAAGGGTTCCCTTGTAATTAACTCTTTGTTTTTCTCTTGCTGCCTTTAGAATCCTCTCTTTAACTTTTGCTATTTCAATTATATGTTTTGGTGTAGGTTTGTTTGGGTTCATCTTGTTTGGGACACTCTGTGCTTCCTGAACCTGGATACCTGTTTCCTTCTTTAAGTTTGGGAAGTTGTCAGCCATAATTTCTTTGATTCCCCTTTTCTCTTTCTTCTCCTTCTGGGATCCCTATTATGCGTAGATTGACACAATTTACGTTATCCCATAGGTCTCATATTGATTTCACTGTTTTTCATTTGTCTTTCTGTCTGCTGTTCTGACTGTGTGATTTCCATTATTCTATCTTCCAGATCACTTATTCTTTCTTCTGCATTATTCAATCTGCCTTTAGCTCAGCTTTCATCTTGGCAAATAATTTATTTTTTTCTGATTCCTTTTTATAGTTTCTAGTTCCTTTTTACTGTATTCTGCATTTCTATTGATAGCTCTTCTTAATTCCTTCAGTATTTTCATTATCTCCTTTTCAAACTGGTGTCTATTAGTCTGAAGAAGTCTGTTTCATTGTTTATTCTTTCAGGAGATTTCTCTTGATCTTTTAATTGGGAGTGGTTGCTCTGCTTCTTCATTTCACTTAAATTTCTTTTACTCTTTGAATTTAGGAGAAACAATTATCTACCCTGGTCTTGGAGGGCTATTTTTATGTGGGAGCATCCTTGTGTAGCTTGTGTGGTTTTAAAATTTTTGGTGTGAGGGCTGTTTTTAGTATGGATGCCTACCGCCTGTTTCCTTAGCATGTGGTGGCCATTATCCACTTGATAGGGAGTGTGCAGATGCGGCAGCTGGCACCCACTCCCAGACCCCATGGCAGTGGTGGTGGCTGGAGCCCAATTCCAGAGCCTACATTGGTGGGGGCTGGTGCCCGCCCAGGGAGCCCATGGCCGTGGCATGAATCTTGTTTTTTTATCCAGTCAGCCACTCTGTCTTTTAAAATCTTTTTTTTTTTTAATTTATGTATTTTTGGCTGCTTTGGGTCTTCTTGCTGCGTGCTGGCTTTCTCTAGTTGTAGAGAGCGGGGGCTACTCTTTGTTGTGGCGCACACGTTTCTCATTGTGGTGGCTTCTCTTGTTGCGGAGCATGGGCTCTAGGCATGCAGGCTTCAGTAGTTGTGGCACACTGTTGCCATTTTGTAAATTGTTTTCTGTCTTGTAGTTCTTTTGTCCCTCATTTCCTCTTTTAGATTTGTTTGTGTTTTGTTAGGTTGTTTTTTAATGTACAGTGACATGTTCTGATTCTTTTCTGATTTTCTTTTATGGATACTATAAATGTTTTGTTGGTGGTTATCACGGGGTTTACATAAATCATGTTATAGTTGAAGCAATATATTTTAAGATAATAATGTAATGTTCAATAACATACAAAAACATTATACTCTTACTTTTCCCTATCCACACTTCATGTTATACTTACCACAAATTACATCTTTTTAGTTCATGTATTTATTAACATATTATAGCTTTTTTGTTTTATTTTTGTGTTAGTTTATATAGTAGTATTAAAAGTGATTTATGCACTACCAGTACAGTATTACAGTATTTTGTACTTATCTGTGTTTTTACTTTTTCATTGAGCTTTCATGTTGCTGTTTAGCTTCATTTTGTTTCAACTTGATTGACTCCCTTTAGCATTTCTTGTAAGGCAGGTCTAGTAGTGATAAACTCCCTCAACTTACGTATATATGAAAAGTCTTAATCTCGCCCTCATTTTTGAAGGACAGTTTTGGTAGATAAAATATTTTAGCTTGGCAGGGTTTGTTTGTGTTTTTGTTTTTCCTTTCAGCACTTTGAATATACCATCCTACTCCTTTCTGGCCTGGTAGGTTTTACTGAGGAAATTGCTGATAGTCATATGGGCTGTCTTCATCTGTTTGAGCTGCTATAACAGAACACCGTAGATTGGGTAGATTATAAACTACAAAAATTTATTTCTCACAATTGGGAGGTTGGGAAGTCTAAGATAAAACCAGAAGAAATGAAGGATGTCCCAGGGTTTTTTTTAATAAGGGCTCTAATGCCATCTATGAGTGTTTTACACTCATGACTTAATCACCTCCCAAAGGAGCCACCTCCCAATACTATCAAATTGGGAATTAGAATTTCAACATATGAATTGTGAGGTGACACAAACATTTAATCTATAGCATGGGGGTTCCCTCATATCTGAGAGTTGCTTTTTTCTTACTGCTTTCAAAATTATTTTTCTTTGACTTTTGACAATTTGCATATAATGTGTATTGATGTGGATTTCATTAGTTTCATCATATTTGGACATTATTACATAACTATTTCCTTTTGGTGATTGATTTTATTTACTTTCTTATTTCTTTAAAAATTTTTTAAATTTTTTATTATTATTTTTAATTGAAGTATAGTTGATTTAAAATGTCATGTTAGTTTTAGGTATACAGAACAGCAATTCAGTTATACATACATATATATGCATACACACACATACATAGATACAGAGATATATAGATATAGATTCTTTTTCCTTATAGGTTATTACAAAATATTGAGTATAGTTTCCTATGCTATACAGAAGGTCTTTCTTGGTTATCTATTTTAGTATACAGTAATGTGTATGTGTCAATCCCAACCTCCTAATTTATCCCTCCCCCTCTTTCCCCTTTGGTAACCATAGGTTTGTTTTCTCTGTCTGTGAGTCTCTTTCTGTTTTGGAAGTAAGCTCATTTGTATATATATATTTTTCCTTAGATTCCACATGTAAGTGATATCATATGATATCTGTCTTTCTCTGTCTGGCTTAGTTCACTCAGTATGACAATCTCTAGGTCCATCCATGTTACTGCAAGTGGCATTATTTCATTCTTTTTCATGGCTGAGTAATATTCCATTGGATATATGTACCACATCTTCTTTATCTATTCCTCTTTTGATGGACATTTAGGTTGCTTCCATATCTTGGCTATTGTAAATAGTGCTGCAGTGAACATTGGGGTTCATGTATCTTTTTGAATTATGGTTTTCTCTGGATATATGCCTAGGAGTGGGATTGCAGGATTAATGGTATCTCTTTCCACATACCACAGGACGAGGCACATAGTAAGCATTCAGTAAATATTTGTGGAAGGAATGAGATACTGGGCTCTCCATGGGTTCTCTGATTCATCAACATTTCATGTTTTTGCAGCCATTTTCTTTTGCAGCGTTGTTGGAGAGAAGGGGGTAGGCCTTCTGCAAAGGCTCTTGTCCTTTCTGTTGAATGCTTTGTTCCATTGGGTCAGCCCTGAATTTAGAGTGCTTGGATATGTTTGTAGCCCTGAAGTGGAGAATGGATTCTTCCACAGGGTTGTGTAAGTATCCCTTCCTCAATGGTTTTCTGTACCCCAAATTTCAAATTACCTTTTAAGCACTCTTTTGAAACTAATATTTTACCCACGCCGTGTCAAGGACTTCTCGTATATGATGTTTTATATATATATATATACTTCATATATATATACTTACACTTATATACTTATATATACATATATGTACATATGTATATATACATACATATATGAATATATATATACTTCATATATATTCATATATATATTCATATATATATTCATATATATATACTTCATATATATGCTTCATATATATATACTTCATATATATATGAAGTATATATGAAGTATATATGAAGTATATGTATATATACTTCATATATATATACATCATATACTTCTCGTATATGATGTTATATACATGTAATGTATATGATGTTATTCAAACCTTGAAACAATTCACAGTTAAGATATTGAGACCCAGAGAGGTTGAGTCATTTGCTTAAGGCCACAATGGCTAATCAGTCATAGAGCTGAGACACAGGGTTCTCACCACCTGTGTCATAGGCAGAGGGAAGAATGAATTTCCATTAGGCTGTGACTTGTCGATACCCATGTATGGAGAACTGCGAACTGCAACAGAAGTCTCAGAGTTAGTTATCAGGAAAGTGCTGGGCAGAGCACAAGGGTGATGTGTTCCTTTTTGCCCCGAGATAGTCCAGCACATGAATGTGTCTTTGAGTGTGTCAACTTATTCCTGATCTTCACCCTGAATTTTTTCTAGGGTGTGCTATAGGTCAGTGACTGCAGTGGCTAATGACTAATTCTTGTATATCCAGGTGGCAGGCAACATTTCTAAATTGGTGTTTGGCTGCACTCTGCAGGTCTGCAAACCTTGTAGTTGCCCAGAGAGAATGACAAAGACATCAACCCATTATTGGGTAAGGGATCTTACAAGTGTGCAGCAAAAAGTCCTGGAAAAAGACCCCATTGTGGAGGGCAGATAGCAGGCAGGACATGGCAGGAATCTTCACTCAAATAAATGTTGAATTTTATCAAAAGTTTTTTCTGCATCCTTTCAAATGATCATGTGGTTTTTATTCTTCAATTTGTTAACATGGTTCATCACACTGATTGATTTATGGTTAGTAAAATATCCTTGCATCCCTGGAATA
The DNA here is from genome assembly GCF_002837175.3 of Physeter macrocephalus. Taxonomy (NCBI): domain Eukaryota; kingdom Metazoa; phylum Chordata; class Mammalia; order Artiodactyla; family Physeteridae; genus Physeter; species Physeter macrocephalus. The sequence goes on along the minus strand of NC_041220.1, from coordinate 137,269,398 downwards.
AATCCCACTTGATTGTGGTGTAAGATCCTTTTAAGTATTGTTGGATTCAGTTTGCTAGAATTTTGTTGAGGATTTTTTTGTCTGTATTCATCACTGATATTGGCCTATAATTTTCTTTTTTTTTTTTTTTGGTGTCCTTGTCTGGCTTTGGTATCAGGGTGATGGTGGCCTTATAGAATGAGTTTGGGGGTGTTCCTTCCTCTGCAATTTTTTGGAAAAGTTTCAGAAGGATAGGTGTTATCTCTTCTCTAAATGTTTGATATAATTCACCTTTGAAGCCATCTGGTCCTGGAGTTTTGTTTGTTGGAAGTTTTTAAATCACAGATTCAATTTTGGTACTTGTCATTGGTCTGTTCATATTTTCTATTTCTTACTGGTTCAGTCTTAGGAGATTGTACCTTTCTCAGAATTTGTCCATTTTTTCCACGTTGTCCATTTTATTGGCATATGGTTGCTGTATTAGTCTCTTATGGTCCTTTGTATTTCTGTGGTGTCCATTGTAACTTCTCCTTTTTTATTTCTAATTTTATTGATTTGGGCCCTCTCCCTTTTTTTCTTGATAAGTCTGGCTAAAGGTTTATCAATTTTGTATATCTTTTCAAAAAGCCAGTTTTTAGTTTCATTGATCTTTTCTATTGTTTTCTTTGTCTCTATTTCATTTATTTCTGCTCTCATCTTTATGACTTCTTTCCTTCTACCAACTTTGTGCTTTGTTTGTTCTTCTTTTTCTAGTTGCTTTAGGTGTAAAGTTAGGTTGTTTATTTGATATTTTTCTCGTTTCATGAGGTGAGGTTGTATCGCTATAAACTTCCCTCTTACAACTGCTTTTGCCACATCCTATAGGTTTTGGATCATTGTGTTTTCATTTGTGTCGGTATTTTTTTATTTCCTCTTTGATTTTCTTCAGTGATCCATTGGCTGTTTAGTAACATATTATTTAGCCTCCATGTGTTTGTGTTTTTACACTTTTTTTTATTGCAGTTGATTTCTAATCTCATAGCATTGTGGTTCGAGAAGATGGTTCATATAATTTCAATTTTCTAAAGTTTACCAAAATTTGCTTTATGGCCCAGCATGTGATCTATTTTGGAAAATGTTCTATGTGCACTTGGTAAGAATGTTTATTCTGCTGCTTTCAGTTATAAGGCTCTATAAATATCTATTAAATACATCTGGTCTAATGTGTCATTTAAGGCCTGTGTTTCCTTATTGATTTTCTGTCTGGATGATCTGCCCATTGATGTAAGTGGGGTATTATAGTCCCCCACTATTATTGTGTTACTATCAATTTCTCTTTTTATGGCTGTTAGCATTTGCCTATATATTGAGGTGCTCCTATTTTGGATGCATCTATGTTTATAATTGTTATATCATCTTGGATTAACTCCTTGATCATTATGTAGTGTCCTTCCTTGTCTCTTGTAACAGTCTTTATTTTAAAGTCTATTTTGTCTGATGAGTATTGCCACTTCAGCTCTCTTTTGATTTCCATTTGCATGGAATACCTTTTTCCATTCCCTCACTTTCAGTCTGTATGTGTCCCTAGATCTGAAGTGGGCCTCTTGTAGACAGCATATATACAGGTCTTATTTTTGTATCCATTCAGTCAGCCTGTGTCTTTCGGCTGAAGCGTTTAATCCATTGACATTTAAGGTAATTATTGATATGTATGTTCTTATTGTCATTTTGTTAACTGTTTTATGTTTGTTTTTGTAGGTCTTTTTTCTTCCCTTCCTCTTTTGTTCTCTTCTCTTGTGATTTGATGACTATCTTTAGTGTTGTGTTTGGTTTCCTTTTTTTGTTTTTGTGTGTATATCTATTGTAGATTTTTGGTTTGCAGTTACTATGAGGTTTTGATATTGCAGTATATATATATATATATATATATATATATATATATATATATATATACAAGATCGTTTTAAGTTGCTGGTCTCTTAAATTCAAATGCATTTCAAATATCCTGCATCTGTACTCTGGTCTTCTCACGTTTGCTGGTTTTGATATCATATTCGTGTGTGTATGATTTCCTACCTTTACTGTCTGTTTACCTTTAGTGGTGAGTTTCCCATTTCATAATTTTCTTGTTTCTAGTTGTGGCCTTTTCTTTTCCATCTAGAGAAGTTCCTTTATCATTTGTTGTAAAGCTGGTTTGGTGGTACTGAATTCTCTTAGCTGTTGCTTTTCTGTAAAGCTTTTGATTTCTCCATCAAATCTGAAGGAGAGACTTGCTGGGTAGAGTATTCTTGGTTGTAGGTTTTTCCTTTCATCTCTTTAAATATGTATGCCACTCCCTTCTGGCATGCAGAGTTTCTGCTGAAAAATTAGCTGATAGCTTTATGGGGATTCCCTTGTATGTTATTTATTGCTTTTCCCTTGTTACTTTTAATATTTTTTCTTTGTTTTTAATTTTTGTCAATTTGATTAACATGTGTCTCAGTGTGTTCTTCCTTGGGTTTATCCTGTATGTGGCTTTCTGTGCTTCCTGGACTTGGGTGACTGTTTCCTTTCCCATGTTAGGGAAGTTTTTGGCTATTATCTATTCAAATATTTTTTCAGACCTTTTTTCTCTCTCTTCTCCTTTTATGACCACTATAATGAGAAGTGTTGTCCCAGTGGTCTCTTAGACTGTGCTCATATGTCTTTTCATTCTTTTTTCTTTATTTTGTTCTACAGCAGTGATTTCCACCAGTCTGTCTTCCAGCTCACATCACATCACATCACATTCGTTCTTCTGCCTCATTATTCTACTGTTGATTCCTTCTAGTGTATTTTTCACTTCAGTTACTGTATTGTTCATCTCTGCTTATTTGTTCTTTAAAGCTTCTAGCTCTTTATTAAACATTTCTTGTAACTTCTTGGTCTGTGCCTCCATTCTTTTTCTGAGATCTTGGATCATTTTTACTATCTTTACTCTGAATTCTTTTTCTGGTAGATTGTCTATCTCTACTTCACTTAGTTGTTCTTCTGGGGTTTTATCTAGTTCTTTTGTCTGGAATATATTTCTCTGCTGTCTGATTTTGTCTATCTTTCTGTGTTTGTAGCCCCTGTTCCTCATTCTGTAGGACTGTAATTCTTCTTGGTTCTGCTGTCTGCCCCCTGGTGGATGAAGTTGGTCCAGGGGCTTGTGGAGGCTTCCTGGTGGGAGGGACCTGTGTCTTCCCACTGGTGGGTGGAGTTGGGTTTTGTCCCTCTGGGGTGCAGGGCCGTGTCAAGGGGTGTGTTTATAGGTGGCTGTTGTGTCAGGAGGACTTTAGGCAGCCTGTCTGCTGATGAGTGGGGCTGTGTCCCACCCTGTTGGTTGTTTAGTCTGAGGAGTCCCAGTACTAGAGCCTGCAGGCTGTTGGGTGGGTCCAAGTCTCGGTGCCAAAATGGCGACCTCTGGTAGAGCTCACACTGGTGAGTATTCCCTAGGGCATTCACCACCAGTATTTGCCCCCACAGTGAGCAACAGCCAACCCCTGCCTCCCCTGGAGACCCTCCAATAGTCGCAGGTAGTCTGGCCCTGAATCCTATAGAGTCACTGCTTTGCCCTGGGTCCCAGTGCATGTGAAACCTTGTGTGGGACCTCCAAGAGTGGAGTCTGTTTCCCCAGTCTTATGGAACTCCTGCACCAAGCCCCTCTGGCCTTCAAAGCCAAATGCTCTGGGGTCTCCTCCTCCCAATGCCATGCCTCTGGGCTGGGGAGCCTGACGTGAGGCTCAAAACTCTCATTTCTGTGGGAGAACCTCTGCAATATAATTATTTTCCAGTTTGTGGGTCACCCACCCAGCGGGTATGGGATTTGATTATATTGCAAAAGCGCCCCTCCTACTGTCTTGTTGTGCTTCTTGTCTTTGGATGTGGAATATCTTTTTTGGTAGGTTTTAGTCTTTTTTGTCAATGGTTGTTCAGCAGTTAGTTGTGATTTTGGTGTTTTCATGAGAGGAGATGAGCTCAAGTCCTTCTACTCTGCTATCTTGTCCCCCAAATGAGATGTTTGCATGCATTTGAAATTAAGAGATATACCCAATATAGAATAGCTTTCTACATAAAAACATCCATGGGTAATTTATCTGAAATTTTAGTTTGATCTAATAGAATTATTTGTCCTAATATGTCAACATTTTTCTGCAGTTGTTAACTTCAGTTCTTCCTTTCAAAATAGTGAAGAAAATTCTTCCTTTAATTACTCTAAAAGTTCTAGAAATGCTTGAAATCACTTTATCTTCCACTGTGCAGTGTCTGAGAAAAGGATTTTCTAAATCCTAATAATGTTCAGGTAACCTGCAGAGACAACCCTAAATTATTAGGCAAATATAATCAATTAATAGTCTTTGAGTTTCATGGATAGCCATGTTACTTCTGTTTTTTTTCTACCATGGACTGGACTGTGCCTGGAGCTCTGAGTATTTCTGGATCTTTTTAATGAAACAGAGTATTTTTCAGATCTGTTCTGCCAATGCTCAGGTAGAAAAACATTCTCCCTGTCCACTTAAAGCAATGAGGAGGCTTCTATATATTCTTTGATTTTCCTCCCTATCTAGAAGAATAAGCAAATCTTCAAATTAAAAAATACACATAGACACATCAAAATTAAGTTCCAGGCAGTATATCATTAATATAAAATGTTAAGAAATACTTGTTTTTTCTCTGATGTGTTTTTTCTTTCCCTGAATCTTTGAAACAGACAGGAAAAGGTTATAATTAAAATTGCATTTATTGAACACCAACATATGTTAATTCTGAATTTATTCCCATTGCATCCTAATTAAAATAACTCTTTTATCTTCAAAGGGAGAAGAAATCAGAGAAAAGGAAAGAGTAATAAAATATTGAATACATCATATTGGCATTCTATTGAATTATTTTTAATGCAAAGAGGAATAGTTAATGGTAATGAATGTTTAAGAAGGAAACATTAGGTCTTTCTGAACTTTTTCTTTATCTTTTAGTTTCTGCTCTGTGAAATTCATTACTAGTTTATATTTTTTGGATTATACCCTAGAAGGGTCTGGTGTACACTTATGTAATATTTTCAGCTGTCAACTTTAAGCAACACAGGGCATAGTCTGTTAATGGCAGAAAATATACAATGAGAATTTCAACTATATTCGTAAATGCATCATTGATAATAGAGTCAAATGTTTCAGTAAAACTGCCCTAATAGTAATTAATTTTCAGCAGTATTTAATTCAGCTGATAATAAGAAAGAAATACAAAAATTTACTGCAAGGTGAAGAATGTTGTTAAATAGTTTCAGAAGCAACTGGTACAATATTGACTTCAGCACTAGGTGGATCGATAAATACCAGTAAAAACTTTAATATACATAAAATTCTTTCAGTTTTCCTTTAGAACAAAATGAGTTTAGGCTAAATTCAAGTGACATTTTTTCAACTATTGCCTTTTGCCAATTATTTTTTAATGTATAATTTCAAGAAAAAGACAATTTTAAAATAGTGAAAATCAGATTGTGATGAAGAAGCATGTGTAGCCAACATAGACAAGAGTACCGTGTTCTTAACTTCCCTAGGGTTTGATTGTTTCTTTTCAGTAACCATGTTTACCACAAATTGGGAACTCGTCTGATTTACTGAAGGCTTGGCATAATTTAATTGTGATTTTCCCTATTCAGAGGGCATTATCTCTCAGTCTCATTGTACACAACATCCCCAGTGACACTAGATTCTTCCTTTCTCAATTATAACATCAGCTAATTGATAATTTCTTTTACAGTCCCCCCCATCATTCATGCACACAATACTGTTCAACATTTACTCAATGATTTTAATTTAAATGAGGGTTAGTGAGGGAGCCCATTATTAAACAAAATTGCGCTGCAATATAATGATACTTTATTAATCCACACCTCTTTCTCTTTCTTCATTTCCTTACCAGGGAGGGATCTGATGTCATTTCTCAATACAGATCAGCTCTGAATGGCTAGGTGATTATATAATGGCTTGCTTTGGGTGTTTTGTCTTCATTTATTCCTTTGAAATACTGCTAACGTATTCTGTATTTTCCTCACAAATGTATTCCATCAACAGTATTTGATGACTGTATATTCTGCAGATCTTGTGCTTATTGCTGTGGAAGAAAGGACAAGCAAAATCATTAAAGCAAATATTCTCAGTTAGGAATCTAGTTTTCTTTTTCTGATACGTAAAATTTTAGGTATTTTTATCTGTGTAAAGTTTAAGTAGGTTGATCTGTTTAAAGCAGGTTATTTAAAATAAATATAGGCAGGGGTATGAATTATGAGACAATTAGAATTTTCAGAAATTTTTTTTTTTTTTTTTTTGTGGTACGCGGGCCTCTCACTGCTGTGGCCTCTCTCGTTGCGGAGCACAGGCTCCGGACGCGCAGGCTCAGCGGCCATGGCTCACGGGCCCAGCCGCTCCGCGGCACGTGGGATCTTCCCAGACCGGGGTGCGAACCCGGTTCCCCTGCATCGGCAGGCGGACGCGCAACCACTGTGCCACCAGGGAAGCCCCAGAAATTTTAATGAACTATTGATAATGCTACATCTCAGAGGCTATGAGGAAGAATGGTATATCCTGGAAAGATATAACCCCCCTCCTCTTGATATTTCTTCTGGGAGATGTTTCTGCAACATATATGATAGTAAAGATCTATCCTTTTGAGTTAACTTGAGGTGTTTAATACATGCTTCTATTTTTTTTAAAACTATTGAATTGTATACTTTATTTATTTTTGGCTGCTTTGGGTCTTCTTTGCTGTGCACGGGCTCTCTCTAATTGCGGCGAGCGGGGGCTGCTCTTTGTTGTGGTGTGCAGGCTTCTCATTGCGGTGGCTTTTCTTGTGGAGCACAGGCTCTAGGCACACGGGCTTCAGCAGTTGCAGCGCATGGGCTCAGTAGTTGTGGCTTGCGGGCTCTAGAGCGGAGGCTCAGTAGTTATGGTGCATGTGCTTAGCTGCTCTACAGCATGTGGGATCTTCCCTGACTAGGGATTGAACCCATGTACCCTGCATTGGCAGGCGGATTCTTAACCACTGCACCACCGGAGAAGTCCCATGTTTCTATTTTTGCTGTTACTTTATGAAGAAAATCACCAAAGTTATTGCAAAGCATATTTTTATTTATCTTAGTTATATTTATTGTAAATTTTCAGAGCTACTTTGTGAGAGTTCAGGTACTAGTAGTGTAGCTAATGTAAAGAAAAAATAAAGTGCTCTATAAATTTCCCAGTGACAACTGGATGATGCCTAGCAATGCTGGGCATCTTTTCTTGTGCTTGTAGGCTATCTGTATGTTTTCTCTGGAAAAAATGTCTATTCAGGTCTTCTGCCCATTTTTAAATTGAGCTGTTTTTTTCTTTTTTGGTATTGAATTGTATGAGGTGTTTATATATTTTAGATATTAACCCCTTATTGGTCATACCATTAAAAAAAATTTCTCCCATTCAGTAGGTTGTCTTCATATTGTCAGTGGTTTGTTTTGCTGTGGAAAAGCTTTTAAGTTTAATTAGGTCCAATTTATTTATTTATTGCTTTTATTTATCTTGCCTTAGGAGGCATAGCCAAAAAATATTGCTATGATTTATTTCTAAGAGTGGTATGCCTGTGTTCTCTGTAGGAGTTTTATGATTTCAGGTCTTACACTACTTAGGTCTTTAATCCATTTTGACTTTATTTTTGTATATGGTGTAAGAAAATGTTCTAATCTCATTCTTTTGCATGTAGATATTCATCAGAGAAATGCAAATCAAAACCACAGTGATATCACCTCACACCAGTCAGAATGGCTATCATCAAGAAGTCTACAAATAACAAATGTTGGTGAGGCTGTGGAGAAAAGGGAACCCTTGTACTGTTGGTGGGAATGTAACTGGTATAGCCACAAAGAAAACAGTATGGAGGTTCCTCAAAAAACTAAAAATAGACCTACCATATCACCCAGCAATTCCACTCCTGTGTATATATCCAGAAAAAATGAAAACACAAATTTGAAAATATACATGCACCCCAATATTCATAGCATTAATTACAACAGCCAATATATGGAAGCAACTTAAGTGTCTATCAACAAACAAATGGATAAGAATGTGGTATATATATAGGTATATATACAATGGAATATTACTCAGCTATAAAAAGAATGAAATTTTACCATTAGCAACAATGTCAGTGGACCTAGAGAGTATTATGCTTAGTGAAATAAGTCATACAGAGAAAGACAAATACTCTATTATCACTTATATGTGGAATCTAAAAAATAATACAAATGAACATATATTACAAATCAGAAACAGACTCACAGATATAGAGAACAAACTAGTGGTTACCAGTGGGGAGAGGAAGGAGGGGAGGAGCAAAATAGGGGTATGAGATTAAGAGATACAAATTACTGTTTATAAAATAGATGAGCAACAAGGATATATTGTACAGTACAGGAATATATAGCTTTTTTTTTTTTTTTTTTTTTAATTTATGGCTGTGTTGGGTCTTTGTTTCTGTGCGAGGGCTTGCTCTAGTTGTGGCAAGTGGGGGTCACTCTTCATCACGGTGCGTGGGCCTCTCACCATCACGGCCTCTATTGTTGGAGAGCACAGCCTCCAGACGCGCAGGCTCAGTAATTGTGGCTCACAGGCCTAGTTGCTCCGCGGCATGTGGGATCTTCCCAGACCAGGGCTCGAACGCGTGTCCCCTGCATTGGCAGGCAGACTCTCAACCACTGCGCCACCAGGGAAGCCCCTAGCCTTTTTAAAATAACTCTAAATGGAGTATAATCTATAAAAATATTGAAACTATGTTGTATACCTGAAACTAATATAACATTATAAATCAACTATACTTCAATTACAAAATAAAATAAAAGCCAAACAAATTATGTCATGATTGGAACTGAAAGTACTGATACATCTCTAAAATACATTGAAATATTTTTTACAACATATTTATCTTAATGAGTTTATTAAATATTATGGATTTATTAATATAATAAACAGGTACTAAATAGGTAACATCTTCACCTGGCACTGTATATCTTGAGCTACAATTCATTTCCCTCGGGTATCTGAACTTTTATTCCTATATATAAGCAATCAGTGTTGTAGAAAGAACTATTATAAAATTCTGATTTTATTTTCATTGCAGGCAAAAGTTCTTATATATTTCATTTCTCTTCCCAGTGTTGGTATCTCTGTGTTGTATTTGCCTATAAATTTGAGGTTCAGAAAAATTTTCAGTAGTTCTAATATCAGGTCTTCCTTTTCATTAACACTGATTGGCACTCAGTGTGACCTTTCACTAAGGAAAGAAGTTTTTCTTCAAGGACCATTTTTTTTTTTTTTCTGGAATGCCAGTTCAGATATCTGGTGATTCTTTTCTCTTAGCTCATTGTGACAGAAGGAATACTTATTTGTTCACTATTATTGAACAATAATAATATATTTTATATGCTTCTGTATCCATTAGTTTCCCTCAGAATTCTGCTGTAGGCCAGCTCCTTTTTTATTCTGCATCCTTTTCCTTTGGTATTCTCATCATTATTTCTGACATATCCTTTAGAGAGATGATTATGTTTCCCATTTTGGGCACCTGCACTTCAGCACAATACCTGGAACAGGGCCAGTTATATACAAAGTATTAAATAAATATATGCTGAGTTGAGCTTCCAAAATATGAATTGTGTTAAAGTTATTGAGGCAGGTCACTTGTTTAATCACTTTGGCAAAGAAAATTAGTGTACTAATCATAAGATAAATAATAGTCAAGAAAATTTTTTTAAGACAGAGAACACCTATGTTAAGAAATGATTTTAGCAGGCCTTATTAAAGGAAATCAAATCCATTTAAAACCTAAGAAATCTAATCAGTACCATCCAAACTATTATTTCCAGGCTAATTTTTATTTACCAGTCAGTGATTTTATTCACTTCAAAAATATCTGTAATTTTATATTAGTGCTTTAATAAACATTTATATGTAAATCCACATGAAATCATGAAATCTGTCAGTAAGAGATTATTGATACTGAAATTTAATTGAATCTTGAGTCCAAGATTTTTTGAGAAACGGTGTATCCAATAAGAGAATTCAGAGTAGGAAAATAAACATTATTTTTGATTAGAAACAATAAAGGGGAAAAAAATTGATACTATTTCCACAAATAAAAATATTATCATTTTCTTAACAAGAGTCATTTTCCCAGTGACTTTATTTTAGTAAATGGGATTTATGTATCTAAAAGTTATCTGCCTGCCATTCTCATTTCTGCCTCCCTCTAATCAGCTACTGTGATCTCTTATAACAGCCTTGGGAAGTATAAATACACAAACAAATCTATGAATAATTTATTATTAATGCATGTGTGTATATTACTAATGATACTATTAATACTAATGAAATATACTTTCTATATAATAATGAAATATGTATATAATATATGCATATATATATTTAGCATTTGTATACAAATAAAGTATACTATTAATATATACAAATATACAGGCACATACCTATATTAATTTTGTATATTTGTGTATATTAATGTATATCAACAAATATACACAAATACATGCATATCAAAGCTAGGAAGACAATAAGCAGTTCTCATTTCTCTACCTGTCATGTACTTAGAAGTTGGTATTATTTCTGTGTTCCATCACACTTCTAGTTTCCCTTTGAACTCAGACAGCCACTAATATACAAAACATTTATTCCTGAAGTATCTATGCATTAGTGGTTCTGACTGTTTTGAGTTACAGTTTTCCAAAAACTTTAACCACTGGCAATGGGGGTGCTACGAAACAACTCAGAGGATCCCCCTGGATTTCTTAGTAACTAACACCTTCCTTCATTATGGAGGATCACCCAATTTCCAATGATAATTAGGATCAGTCATCAAGTCAATAAAGCAAAACCATTCTTTGGGTTTCAGTGGCATGTGTAGCTTAAAGTAGCCAGGATGTAGTTTCTGTTTCCAGCTCAATGAAAACCCTGTTTTGCCCTATGGGGACTAGCTTCCTCCTTTGAGAATTAAGACCTCTAAACCAATTTTCTAGTGGGAAGTTAGGGGTAATAATGAGAAGAACCATTTTATATTTTACCCCTTAATTTCTAGGTCTGTGGCTAAATGGCATATATTATATAGTCTATATATATATATATATACACACATAATATCAGAGCATAAAATGTATCTCATAAGAGCACACAAACTTCATATGATATTGTCATAGGCAATGCTGGCTTTGTAATTGAGTTTTCTGTGGGCTGTTCCAATGTTATATGCAGCCAGTTGCTTCAGGATGATTGGAGTGTGGTAAGACCAGTGAATTTCATGGGCATGAGAACACTGACATACTTTTTCTTTGTAAAATGAGTTACTTGGTCATAAGTGATTCTATGTAATAATATCCTAGGAGGTAAATAAGGTGTCCCTTAAACTGCAGATGCCATTGCTGGCAGAAGCATTTTAGGCAAAGAATGCAAGTCCAGATCTAAATGAACTATTTATTCCAGTCAGGGCCAACTGCTGCCCCTTCCATGATGGAAGGGATGCAATATAATCAATCTGCCATCAGGTAGTTAGTTTGTTCCCAAGGAAAGCAATCATATCAGGAGATTAGTGTTAATCTTTCTTATTGGTAAGTAAAAGCCCTTGTCATTCACTAACTTCATTCATTACTTCTTAGGCTTATTGAGTAAGGGCTAGGGTAAATAGTAAGAGAGGTTGTACGGACATAATCAAAATGGGTTCTTATTTTCAGTACATTAATGATAGCCTCCTCTGTAGTGGTTGCCCTTAATGAAACCATGTGAATATTCACATAATCACAAATATACTCACTCTCTCAGCTAATTTTCAGAGGTCTATACACATGTCATCCCCAGATCTCTTTATCATCAATTTACAAATTTATTTCTTCCTTGAACTTCTAGACAAACTTTTGGCTACATCTATGGGTCAATTGTAGATCTTCGCTTCTAGTCATTTATCTATTTAGGCAAAGGGAACTACTAAGTGAACTTTCAAGAAGACTTGTCCACTGGTAGGATTTCTTTTTGCTAAAAGCTTTCTGAACCATCCTTGAGCGATGCTGTAATGTCACACCATTCACATTCAGGTCATGACAACATAGTGTTTTACTTTACATAGAAACTGGGCTTCACTTTTTCTTCTTTCATCAATGAGTCCTAAGGAACTCAAATTAAGGGTATAGGTGTGAGTTACAAAGAAGGTCAATTGTAGCTGGAGATATGTTATGAGATTGTGAGAAATTTCTCTTAGAAGTTATTTGTGCCTTCAGAAACTTCTCAGTACTGATCTGGTATATATTATTTTTATTTGATGATATTTTGTGTTCACTCTCATACACAAAAAGTATGGTTTGATTCATTAGACTTCTGTTCACAAAACATAGGGAATTTTTTTTCTCATATACAACTCGAGTAAGAAGTTTCAGAAGTCTTCCAATTTATTTCACTTTCAGGATCATTTGGCAACTGCCAAAGATCTGTTTCAAACCATTCTGATTGCTTCTTCAGGCTGCTTTCCATTATGGTAACCACTCATGTGTCTGGTGGTCATTTGCTATGTTATGGCCTCCATTGCTCCGGGATCTCACCATTGCCATTTAATTCAGAAAACCTGTTTCAGTGGCTATGTCAGAGAGAGAGACATTTTAGACAGAGGGCATGCATATATAAAACATTAAGGCAAGAGATAATATGATGTGTTTAAGGAAGTAAAAGTAGTTTTCTACTTATATATTAAATCATTATTTTAGAAGTACATATAAAGAGTAATGACACATGATGCTGGAAGCAAATAAGTGTATCTCGAAGAACCTCATGTGCTAGACTTAAAACAGTTCAAGGTTCTCAAATTTTAGAATCATATCTGAGTGCTCTCTTAATGCCAGATGTAGTAAGAAAAAATACCTTCTTATTTTTCAACACAGAATAAGAGGAATGCCATGGAATGTATATTGAGTGGAAGAGGTGAAATATACTTTGTGAAATAATTTCTCTCAGCAATAGGTATTTATCTAGGGCCAAGAATTATAGGAATATATATTTTAATATTTTTGTGGTTTTTATTAGTTGGGGTAAAATGGACATTTCTTAGAACTTTAATAAATCTGTAGCTCTCCAAGGAAATAAAATCCTAGACAATAAATATTGACAATATCAAGTATTTGGTACAAATAGATATCTCTTACAAAAATATCTGTTTTGAGCCAAATATGTTATTTATAAAGTATTTTACTATTCATTGACTATACTTCAGTAACAAGAAAAATTGAGCTTTAATTTTAACATTCCTGGCATATAGGGGTTGCATTTTACACATGTGTCAAGAACAGCAGTTATGGAATTGTCTACATACAAACTGTAGTGAAAAAAAGATAGTCAAATTCACTAAACCATTGTTTATTTTGAAAATGGCCATTTGCTGATGTTTGACTGACAGCCACTTTCATATAATTAGCTGCTAAATTAAGCACAATGTGTTTTTATTCAAATAGGTTCCAAGTAAAAGAGCAGTAGAAGAACACATGTCAGGAAGACAGAACATAGCCTCTAACAGAATATAAGAACTGTAATTTAGGTTAACATTTAGTATTCATAATTTATACTGACTTAAGTGCCTTGTTTTATGACATATTATTTCCATAATAAGTTTTGTATCTTGTAGAAATGTTGAATAGTTTGCTATCCTCTATATTAGTGCATCCATTACATGCAGCTAGAAGCATATTTCAAGGAGTATTTTGACTAAAAGTCATTCATAATACCATTTGCCTCAGATTTATGTTTTGGTTAAATTCACTTTTGACTTACATTTCCAATAGATTTTGCTAAACTTTACTGACTAAAAGTGTTTTAAATATAATGTATTTTTGGAAACACTAACATTTAAACAAAATTCTCAAATAGTGGCTGCTAATAATTTTTAAATTAATTTTTATTGGAGTATAGTTGATTTATATACAATGTGTTAGAATCTGCTATACAGCAACATGATTCATTTATACATATAAATGCATCCACTCCTTTTTAGATTCTATTCCCTTATAGGTCATTACAGAGTATTGAGTAGAGTTCCCTGTGCTATACAATAGGTTCTTAATAGTTATCTATTTTATATATAGCAGTGTGTATATGTCAATTCCAATCTCCCAATTTATTCCTCCCCCCTTTCCCCCTTGGTAACCATAAGTTTGTTTTATATATCTGTGACTCTATTTCTGTTATGTGAATAAGTTCATTTGTACTATTTTTCCAGATTCCACATATAAGCTATATCATATATTTCTCTCTCTGCCTGACTGACTTCACTCAGTATGACAATCTGTAGATCCATCCATGTTGCTGCAAATGGCATTATTTCATTCTTTTTTATGGCTAAGTAATCTTCCACTGTATATATGTACCACATCTTCTTTGTCCATTCCTCTGTTGTTGGACATTTAGGTTGCTTCCATGTCCTGGCTATTGTAAATAGTGCTGCAATGAACATTGGGGTGCTTGTATCTTATCGAATTATGGTTTTCTCTGGATATATGCCCAGAAATGGGATTGCTGGATCATATGGTAGCTCTATTTTTAGTTTTTGCAGGAACCTCCTTACTGTTCTCCATAGAGGCTGTACCAATTCACATTCCCACCAACAGTGTAGTAGGGTTCCCTTTTCTCCACACCCTCTCCAGCATTTATTGTTTGTAGATTTTTTGATGATGGCCATTCTGACCAGAGAATGAGGTGATACCTCATTGTAGTTTTGATTTGCATTTCTCTAATAATCAGTGATGTTGAGCATCTTTTCATGTGCTTTTTGATCTGTATGTCTTCTTTGGAGAAATGTCTATTTAGATCTCCCACCCATTTTTTTGATTGGGTTGTTTGCTTTTTTGATATTGAGCTGTATGAGCTGTTTTTATATTTTGGAGATTAATCCCTTGTCGGTCGCTTTGTTTGCAAATATTTTCTCCCATTCTGTGGGTTGTCTTTTTGTTTTGTTTATGGTTTCCTTTGCTCTGGAAAAATTTTTCAGTTTAATTAGGTCTGATTTGATTATTTTTGTTTTTATTTTCATTATTCTAGGAGGTGGATCAAAAAAGATCTTGCCATGGTTAATGTCAAAGTGTGTTCTGCCTATGTTTTCCTCTAAGAGTTTTGTGGGATCCAGCCTTGAATTTAGGTCTTTAATCCATTTTGAGTTTATTTTTGTTTATGGTGTTAGGGAGTGTTCTAATTTTATTTGTTTACATTTAGCTGTCCAGTTTTCCCAGCACCACTTATTGAAGAGACTGTCTTTTCTCCATTGTATATCCTTGCCTCCTTTGTCATAGATGAGGTGACCAGAGGTACATGGGTTTATCTCTGGACTCTCTATCATGTTGCATGGATCTATATTTTACCATACTATTTTGATGACTGTAGCTGTGTAGCATAGTCTGAAGTCACAGAACCTGATTCCTCCAGCCCAGTTTTTCTTTCTCAAGATTGCCTTGGCTATTCGTGGTCTTTTGTGTTTGCATACACATTTTAAGATTTTTTATTCTAAAATTCTGTGAAAAATGCCATTGGTAATTTGATAGGGATTGCACTGAATTTGTAGATTGCTTTGGGTAGTATAGTCATTTTCACAATATTGATGCTTCCAATCCAAGAATATGGTACATCTCTCCACCTGTTTGTCATCTTTTATTACTTTCATCAGTATCTTAAAGTTTTGTGAGTACAGGTCTTTCACCTCCTTAGGTAGGTTTATTCCTAGGTATTTTATTCTTTTTCATGCGATGGTAAATGGGATTGTTTCCTTAATTTCTCTTTCTGATCTTTCATTGATCGTGTGTAGGAATGCAAGGGTTTCTGTGTATTAATTTTGTATCCTCTGACTTTACTAATTCATTGATTAGTTCTAGTAGTTTTCTGGTGGCCTTTTTAGGATTTTCTGTGTATGAGTATCATGTCATCTGCAAACAGTGACAGTTTTACTTCTTCTTTTCCAATTTGTGTTCTGTTTATTTCTTTTTCTTCTCTGATTGCCATGGCTAGGACTTCCAAAACTATATTGAGTATTAGTGGTGAGAGTGGACATCCTGTCTTTTTCCTGGTCTTAGAGGAAATGCTTCCAGTTTTTCACCATTGAGAATGATGTTTGCTGTGCATTTGTTGTATATGGCCTCTATTATGTTGAGGTAGGTTCCCTCTATGCCCCTTTTCTAGAGAGTTGTTGGTTTTTTTTTTTTATCATAAATCAGTGCTGAATTTTGTCAGAAGCTTTTTCTGCATCTATTGAGATGATCATATGGTTTTTATTCTTCAATTTGTTAATTGATTTGTGATGGTGGCCTCATAGAATGAGCTTGGCAGTGTTCCTTCATCTGCAATTTTTTAGAAGAGTTTGAGAAGGGTAGGTGTTAGCCCTTCTCTAACTGTTTCATAGAATTCACCTGTGAGGCCATCTGGTCCTCGCCTTTTGTTTACTGGAAGTTTTTTAAT
Source organism: Physeter macrocephalus (assembly GCF_002837175.3). Lineage (NCBI taxonomy): Eukaryota > Metazoa > Chordata > Mammalia > Artiodactyla > Physeteridae > Physeter > Physeter macrocephalus. Next base: position 137,252,935 of record NC_041220.1, on the reverse strand, counting down.
CACAGTTTCAATTGCAATACTGTCATTGGTCTGTTCATATCTTCTATTTCTTCCTGGTTCAGCCTTGGAAGGTTGTACCTTTCTCAGAATTTGTCCATATCTTTTAGGCAGTCCATTTTATTGGCATATAGTTGCTTGTAGTAGTCTTTTATGATCCTTTCTATTTCTGTGGTGTCTGTTGTAACTTTTTCATTTCCCATTTCTAATTTTATTGAGTCCCCTCCCTTTTTTTCTTGATGAGTCTGGCTAATGATTTATCAATTTTATCTTCTCAAAGAACCAGCTTTTAGTTTTATTGATCTTTGCTATTGTTTTCTTTGTTTCTATTTCATTTATTTCTGCTCTGATCTTTATGATTTCTTTCCTTCTACTAACTTTGGGTTTTGTTTATTCTTCTCTAGTTCCTTTAGGTGTAAGATTAGATTGTTTGAGATTTTTCTTGTTTCTTGAGGTAGGATTGTATTGCTATAAACTTCGCTCTTAGAACTGCTTTTGCTCCATCCCATAGGTTTTGGATTGTTGTGTTTTTGTTGTCATTTGTCTCTAGGTAATTAATTTTTGATTTCCTCTTTGATTTCTTTAGTGATACTTGATTATTCAGTAACATATTGTTTAACCTCCATGTGTTTGTGTTTTGTACAGTTTTTTTTCCTGTCGTGATTTCTAATCTCATAAGGTTGTGTTTCAAGAGGTTGCTTGATATGATTTCAATTTTCTGAAATTTACCAAGGCTTCATTTGTGAGCCAAGATATGATCTATCCTGGAGAAGGTTCTGTGTGTACTTGAGAAGAAAATGTATTCTCCTGCTTTCAAATGGAATATCCTATAAACATCAGTTAGTCTATTTGGTCTAATGTGTCATTTAAGGCTTGTGTTTCCTATTAAATTTTCTGATCTATCCATTGGTATGTGGGGTGTTAATGTCCCACACTATTATTGTGTTACTGTCAATTTCCCCTTCTATGGTTGTTAGCATTTGCCTTACATACTGAGGTGCACCTATGTTGGGTGCATATATATTTACAATTGTTATGTCTTCTTCTTGGATTTATCCCTTGATCATTATGTAGTGTCCTTCCTTGTCTCTTGTAACAGTCTATTTTAAAGTCTATTTTGTCTGATATGAGTATTGCTGATATCAGCTTTCTTTTGATTTCCATTTGCATGGAATATCTTTTTCCATCTTCTCACTTTCAGTCTATGTCTTTCCCTAGATCTCAAGTGGGTCTCCTGTAGACAGTATATTTGGGTCTTGTTTTTATATCCATTCAGCCAGTGTGTGTCTTTTGGTTGGAGCATTTAATCCATTTACATTTAAGGTAGTTATTGATATGTACGTTCTTAGTGCCATTTTCTTAACTGTTTTGGATTTGTTTTTGTAGGTCTTTTTCTTCTCTTTTGTTTTCCACCTAGAGCAGTTCCTTTGGCATTTGTGATAAAGCTGGTTTGGTGGTGCTGAATTCTCTTAGCTTTTGCTAACCTGTAAATCTTTTCTCTGTCGAATCTGAAGGAGAGCCTTGCTGGATAAAGTATTATTGGTTGCAGGTTTTTCCCTTTCATCACTTTAAATTTCTGGTCTGCAGAGTTTCTGCTGAGAAATCAGCTGATGACCTTATGGGGATTCCCTTGTATGTTATTTATTGCTTTTCCCTTGTTGCTTTTCTTTGTATTTAATTTTTGTTAGTTTGATTAATATATGTCTTGGCATGTTCCTCCTTGGGTTTATGCTGTATGGAACTCTATGCTTCCTGGACCTTGGTGACTATTTCCTTTCCCATGTTAGGGAAGTTTTTGATTATAATATCTTCAAATATTTTCTCAGGCCCTTTCTCTTTTTCTTCTGGGATCCCTATAATTCGAATGTTGGTGCATTTAATGTTGTCCCAGAGGTCTCTGAGACTGTCCTCATTTCTTTTCATTCTTTTCCTTTATTCTGTTCCGTGGCAGTGATTTCCATCATTCTGTCTTCCGGGTCACTTATCTGTTCTTCTGCCTCAGTTATTCTGCTACTGATTGCTTCTAGTGTTCTTTTCTTATCAGTTATTGTATTGTTTATCTTTGTTTGTTCTTTAGTTCTTCTAGGTCTTTGTTAAACATTTCTTGTATCTTCTTGATCCATGTCTCCATTCTTTTTCCAAGATCTTAGACCATGTTTACTATCATTACTCTGATTTTTTTTCAGGTAGATTGCCTATCTCCTCTTCATTTAGTTGTTGTTTTGGGTTTTTATCTTGCTCCTTCATCTGCAACATATTTCTTTATCATCTCATTTTGTCTAACTAACTTACCGTGTTTGTCGTCTCCTTTCCATAGTCTGCAGGATCGTAGTTCCTCTTGCTTATGGTGTCTGCCCCCTGGTGCGTGAGGTTGGTCCAGAGGCTTGTGCTATTATTCCCTTGATAGGGGGTTTGACTGGTGTTGTGGTGACCAGAGCCTGCCCTGGATATTGAGCAAGCCCTCTTCTTTGCTCTGTGGTTGTCACTGCCCTTTTCAGGGGTGGGGTCTGCTCCCCCCTGTTGTTGGAGTAGAGGCCCCCAGAGCTGTTTCTTAGCTGTGTTTCTGATTTGTGGTGCAAGGTAGGTGGGATTGGAGCACTCCCACTGGGAGAGAAGCCACTGAGTATTCCTCCTCTGGAGTTGTTCACCTGTGAATGTGCTCTGTGTGTCACCTTTTGTCCTTTGTGCAGGCTCACAAAGTACACTGTTGTTGGCACTGCTCTTGGTCCCACCTTAACTGTGGTCATACTGGCAATTGGCCCTGGTGAGTCTCAGGCATTGTTTTCACCAGGCCACTGGAACAGAGCCATGAGGTCAGATCCCAGGACTTCAATAGTTGTGCATCTGGACCCACTGTGGGAACTATGGAGGCAGATCAGACTCTGGCCTGGCCCAGCTCCTAATATTTTTGAGGTTATCCTTATGTGTCTGCCCAAATATCAGTGCTTTACTCCCTTCTTGATTACAAGTGTAACTGCAAATGGAATGAAATTAAATAAATATGGAAGATTACCAATTGCTGTTTGAATTCAACTCTGCACTTACTTAAAGATTTTTTCATTTATTATCAAATTATTACACCCTGCCAACATTTGAAATGAGATGCAATGACACAAAAAATCAGAGCATTTATCACTAAAAGGCAGGCAGACTGCTTCTGCTGGTTAGAAAGAGTGCTTGTCCTCTAGAAGTCCAATATGATTACTGAACTTAATCTGTTTCAAGTGGAAATTTTTACATGTTACTATTGCGTCCATCTGTGCTTCCTGTTATGTGACTTTAAATCATAAAACAAGGTTTTCAAGTAATAGCAAAATTTTAATAATTTGCTTGAATTTTTCCAGCTTGTGCACCATAATTTCTTTACCTTTAATAGGCAGGTTGTCCCTGTCTTTGTTTTACAGCTGTTGACACCACAGTCAATAAATCAATTATATTTAACATTATCTTAATTTCAGTGGCTTATTCCATAATTCAGTATTTTTACCTTATTGTCCAATTTTCTTAATTCAAAATTTAATTTTTACTCAAACCAACATTTACTTGGAATTCTAAACAAAACAATTCTTGTTGAACTTTGAGGTAGTTTTTTATAATAAGGGATGTTATCTGATTGAATATATTCTACCTCATAAATGGATTATACAAAAGTCTCTATAGTTACATTTTATTGCTTAAACTTCCTTATACATAAATGCAGGAATAGCTTTCTTAAACATTTCATTTCCTATTAATTCTATGTATTGTTCTGGAATTAATTTATCTAACAAAAATATGTATATATCACTTCATATATATCAGTAACTGTTCTAAGTGCTTTACAAATGTTAGAATTAATGTTCAACCCACTTTCATTAACCTGCAAATTTGGTCCCATTGCTCATTTTCTAATTTGTGAACATTTATTTTCCTTCTATTTGGAATCTTTTTATATATATATATATATATATATATACACACAGATTATATACATAAAACCAAGGCTATACCATGTTAAAATAAGATTTTCTTTTCATTTTTTTCTAGGGGGAAACCAATAGTTTCTCTTAAGGAAGATTAGTTTAAACAGAGGTACTGCTTAGTAAGATTACAGCAAGCACATTAGATGTTAGCTCATTAGTATAAATTAACTAAATATATTTAAAAGTTTGTCATTACTAAGACATTCTTCTTGTGTACTAACTAACTTCCAGATACAATGATTGATAGATGTCATTTTAATCTGAGTAATTAAAATATTACTCTATTTTAGTCAACTCATTGAAAAAATACAAATTTCAACACTGTTCTGAGACAGCTTCATTCTGGTAGGTTTGGTAAGCAGTTTTTTAAAAAACATTTGCCAATCAGATTTGATATCCAGGAAAACACAGGTGATATTCCAATCTGTTAGTAAATAATATATTTTTCAATGTACTCTAAATAATTACTTTTGGTTATAAAATTTTAATCCATTTAAGATTTTAATTATTTAATATTTTTCTAATGTCAAGTGAGTAAAGAATGAATAAAACAGGGTAGTCTATAATGATGTGATATAATGATTTTTGATTCCTCAATATTCTTTCATATTTCTATATTTCTCTATTGTATTTATTTTTTACTTTTCACACATGAGTAAATTATTTTGTATAATTCAGACTAAACTGATCTAGAATATTAGCATAATCTAAAATAAAATGGAAATTCTTAAAAATTCTTCATTAGAACCAGTTTATAATGTATAACTTTAACAGTTTAGCAGCCCAAAGTACTAAGAATACTTAGAAAATTTTATATAAAAACATTTCTCTACAATTTCCCCAAATAATCATAATAGTTTGTTGCAAAAACAATTTCAGTTTTTTAAAACAGCATATATGTATACACATATTTTTATTTTGTTGAAAGCAAAACCGTAAGTTGTTGTTGTTTAATTTTTAATAATCTCATACACTGGGTTACTATAGAAGTGAAGGTGGGATAAAATATCTCGTCTTCTTCGTTAACTCCCTCAATCACCCTGAAGTAGTTGCTTCTAATAAATAAATAAATACATACATACATATATCTTGTAATTCCACTTTCACTTGATAACTCAGATTGTCTCTATTGAAATCATGCTTAGATTTCTTTGCTACTGTATTTAAATTCCCAACTCTTAAAAATGATTGTTTCAATTAATAATAGATGCTAATGAACCATCCCCAAATTTTGGGCTCTATAATGATTGATTATTTCTCATGATTCTGCGGGTTGGTTGGGTAGTGTCTGTCTTGCTTTGTTAGGCTGGGAGCAGGTCTTTACTAGATAAGATTGTGTGACTGGGCTTCTTTCTCTTTATCTCTTAGGTCTTTTATCCTTTGTTCTTCATGGCAAGATGGATGCAGGGTGGTGTTGCAAATGGGTATAAAGTGAGGTTGTGAAACTTTTTGAAGCTATAAAACTCATGCAATGTCACTTGTCTGTCATTATTGGCCAAAGCAAGTTACAATGATAGGCCAGATTCAAGGAGCATGGAAATAGATTTTACTTATTTGTGGGTAGATCTGCAAAGAAACTGTGGCCATGTTTAATGTACTCTAGTAAACTAGCCTTTATTGTGGCAATATTACATCTTCACTTTTACTTTTCTTTATATCTGAAGGTTGAAATCTCAAGGAGAGATTCCCATTGCTGCCAAACTAACTGTGTGATATTGGTGAGTTAATAACCTTTTCCAATTCAATTTTCATATCTGCAACACTATGGATATTAACTATATATATGTCCTTGAGTTATTCTTAAATGAATTAAGATAATGCACAGAGCGCCTTGTTCAGTACCTGTCATATAAGTTCTAGATAATGGTCCTTAGCTGTTTCCAGTAGCCTTTCTTTCAGTTCTCAAGCAATTATACTCACTCATAAAACAAACATGTTATGAACTATAACATAACCTGGCATGTATTTATTCTTACCTGGCATCTATAAGGCCTGTTATTAGAAAGAAAAACCTTTTTAGGTATCATATTTATAAATTAATATTAATGTTTAAACTTTACTCTTTCTAACAGCACTTTCCCAATTTGCTGAATAAAATCAACTATCTAATATTTACTCAGTGCAAATGCATTGTTTACTTACAAATTTTAAATATGAACCAGCTTGAATCTTTCCCTCTGCATCACTGCAATCTTCAGAGTAATGGGCTCAACATAACTTGTAGGCCCAACCTTATCCTGTGCCATATCTTTACACCAAACCCTGGGCTCAAGGATGTCCTGCTATTAAATTTATAATGAGCCTTGAACCGTTGCCTCTCTGATTCTACTAATTAATGATTAATTATCATTATTGTGGTAAAGTCTGACTAAATTCTATCATGTTATTATGGACCCAAAGATTAAGCCTCTAGATTATTCAGTCTATCAGTAATTATGTACCAGTATATTTTCTCATCCAAACCTAATTTTCTATTTTTCGAAAAAGGATCATGAAATCACACCCTTATATACATACATAAAGATATGCGTACATACAGGGATAGTCCTTGACTGTCTGGCAACCCCTTATTTTTATTTAAAAATTTTAGCTTAAAATTTAAATATTTAGATTCCCTTACACATTTCTTGACTTTCCTACTCCCACTACTTTCAACAAATATCACCCAAGAAACTAGAGTATGTTACTCAGTGCTCCAGTGTTTTTCCACTGCCTTTTTAGAGACTGTATAACACCATTTTATAGTCTGCTTTCTTCACTACCTGTGATCCCTTTGTTTATAGGAATCTAATTTTACCCATCTTAAATCAACATTTCTTCGTCTAAAACTTTTTTACAAACTAGAAGCTCAATAAATGATTAAAGAAAGAATGGTTCTATTAGCATTTCATTTATCATTTTAAATGTTAGGTAAAACATCTAGTTTAATCAATATATACTACAAAATAGATTTTGTTGGGGCTTCCCTGGTGGCGCAGTGGTTGAGAGTCCGCCTGCCGATGCAGGGGACATGGGTTCGTGCCCCGGTCCGGGAAGATCCCACGTGCCACGGAGCGGCTGGGCCCGTGAGCCGTGGCTGCTGAGCCTGTGCATCCGGAGCCTGTGCTCTGCAACAGAAGAGGCCACAACAGCGAGAGGCCCACGTACCACAAAAAAAAAAAAAGATTTTGTTGAGTAGGAAAATATCATTCCTCAATTCCAATAATGGAATATTGTGGCGCAGTGGTTGAGAGTCCGCCTGCCGATGCAGGGGACATGGGTTCGTACCCCGGTCCGGGAAGATCCCACGTGCCACGGAGCGGCTGGGCCCGTGAGCCGTGGCTGCTGAGCCTGCGCATCCGGAGCCTGTGCTCTGCAACAGAAGAGGCCACAACAGTGAGAGGCCCACGTACCACAAAAAAAAAAAAAAGAAAGATTTTGTTGAGTAGGAAAATACTTTATCATTCCTCAATTCCAATAATGGAATATTGAGAAAACAAAATGAGAGTTTAACTAATGTGACTATCTTAAAGGTATCCAATTGCTTTATTCTAACCATTGCTTTGTAATCAAGCTGTATTTGTTGTTGTTGAGTAGTGAACTAAAGGTGTATCTTTATTTTAAAAAATGTATTTTGAAATTTATAATATAAGCCAATAGTCCAGTTTTAAAATAACTATTATATATGCAAAAGTATAACTTTTGTGGTAGGAAGTAGCAATTATTCATCACACAATAAAATACATTATCTCCACTCACTCTAGGAAATTACATTTTTTACGCAATTATGACAGTCTAAATCATGATACAGATAATGTGGTAGTGAATTAGAGTGAACAAAAGTATTCAAATTTTTAAGATTTCAGACCAATGAAACTATGCTCAATATACCTGTGGATATTCTAGTGTCCTAACTAGAATATGATGAATCTGTGCAAAGACTAAATAGAAAATAAAACAAATCACATGCAAAATTGGAAGTGATTAAAATTAATTAATTTTAACCATTTGGTTCATTAGTATAGTATACATTTATTTTTACAAAATAAAATTAATTAATTTTAACCATTTGGTTCATTAGTATACATTTATTTTTACAGAAATAAACTGGAAAAAAATCAGTGGTACACACAGCAACTTGGATAGATTTCACAAACATTATGCTGAGGGAAAGTAGTTGGACACAGAATGTACAGACTGCATAACTCCATTACATGAATTCATATAGGTGAAACTAATCAACAAACAATGAAAAAAAATTTTAATTGACTTTTGCAGGCAAGAAGTAGGTGAGGGGTAAGGGAATGGCATGCCATGTTGACTGAATTCACTTGTTAGAAGAAATATTCTGGTTTGATGTGAGAAGATCTATGTCTTAATGAGATGGAATTCACAGTTAAGATATGCACATTTCATTATATAGGTATGTATATAAGCAAAAAAATATAAAATAATTTGAGGGGTTAGGTGTAAGGTGAAGTTAGTTATAGGAGATACAAGAAAGGCAAATGATGGTAATTGTAGGTAGAGGATGGGTATATGTGGGTTGATTATATTTATTTTTTATGTCTGAATTTTTCTATAATATAAAACTTTAAAATGTATTTAAAAATTAAATATTTAATTAAATAAACAAATATTGACTTCTTCCCCACTATGAGACACTGCCAAAACTTTGAGAAGTGGTGTTGTCCATTATTATGGTAAATAACAGACTTTGTTCTTATCAACAGTTTGTTTCAGTAATGTGTGGGGAGCCAGCACCCACATGATGCATATGAGGTGCTCAGTGAACATTGTTTTCTTCCCTGTCAGTCAGGCAAATAATTATAATATGATTGAAATGTGTTTTTAGTAAGGTTTTTAAAAATTGTTGTATTATAAAATAAAACCCAGTAGTAGCATTTAAGAATATCAACAAATTTCAGGATTTGAGTAAAAGGTATGTTATTGAGACATTAAAGCATTTTAAATATCCCATCCTGAACCACATATTTAGAAAACTGTATAAGAAATCTGAAAATATAAAACAGATTGGAATTTTTAAAAATAAATATCCAGAATTAATCTAGAAATTTACTGTTTTCATAAAAGGAAGTTTTCTCCAAGATAATGTGATTATGCAATTGTGATAATGTAATTATGCTATGTAGTAATTGAAAAAATAATGGAAATATGATTTAGTGGGAGTTTGAAAATATGAGCAGAAAATCAATAAGTACCTGAATCAATTCTTATCAGAACAAAGAACAAGGGCAACAAAAAACAGTAATGAATAGGGTAGATATTAATCCAATTATACCAATAATCACACTGAATATCAATTGTCTAAATGTACCAATTAAAATACAGATTTTCAGAGTGGATCAAAAACTACTACCCAACTATATTTTTCTATTGGAAACCTACTTTAAGTACAACGATACATATAGATTAAAAGTAAATGGGTAGAGAAAAATATACTATGCCAACATTAATCAAAAGAAAGCAAGAGTAGCTATATTAATTTCAAACAGAGCAGACTTCAAAGTAAAGAAGATTACAGGGATAAAGAAGAGCATTATGTAATAAGTGGTCAATTGTCCAAGAAAACATAATTCTTTTTTTTTTCTTTAACTAGCTTATGGTTTTTATTTAGGTAAAAATTTATGTGCAGTGACATATGCAAATTTAAAATTTTCCATTCAGTGACTTTTGACAAATGCATACACCTGTGTAATGCCAGTCACACAAAGGTAACCAACATTCTGGTTTTTCTTAACAAGACATAACAATTATTTATTATTAATGTATATATGCCTAAAACAGAGTACCATACTACATGAGGCAAAAACTAATAGACTACAAGGAGAGAGTGACAGTGATTCCACTACCACAGTTGGAATGTCAGTACCCCTCTAACAGAAAGAGACAGATCCAATAGGCAGAAAATCAGTAAGGACATAGTTGAACTCAACAATACCAACAATCAACTGGATGTAATTGACATCTGTAGGCTACTTCATCCAACAACAGAATACACATTCTGTGTATTCATTCATACACATGAAACATTCACAAAGATAGACTATGTTCTAGGTCATAAAACACACTTAACACACTGAAAAGAACAGAAAACACACTAACACATTGCAAAGAACAGAAACAGGATATTTGTGCTCAGACCACAATGAATTAAACTAAAATGGAATTAACAGAAAGATACTGATTCTAAAATATGTTGGTATTGAACAACACACTTTTAAATGACACATGGGTCCAAAAATCTCAAGAGAAATTTTAAAAATATTTTGAACTAAATGAAAATAAAAACATAATTTATGAAAATTTGTGGGATGCAATGAAAGTGGTGCTCAGAGGGCACTATAACTATTTAAAATTGAATCAATAATTGATAACCTTCCAAAACAGAAAGCACGAGGCCCACATGGGTACACTGGTGAATACCACAAGACATTTACAGGAGAAATTATATCAATTTTCTACAATCTTTTTCAGAGGATAGAAGCAGAGAGAATAACTTCCTAACTTATTTGATGAGGCCAGCATTACCCTAACACCAGAATCAGACTAAGGCATTATAAAAAAGGGACACCACAGACCAATATCTCTCTTGAATATAGATACAGAAATCCTCAACAATATTAGAAAATCAAATCCAAAAGGTATAAAAAGAATTCTAAACCATGACTAAGTAGAATTTATCCCAGGTTTGCCAGGCTGTTTCAACATTTGAAAATCAACATGGTAAAAAAGAAAAATCACATGATCATATCAATAGATCCAGAAAAAGCATTTGACAAAATTCAACTCCTATTCATGATAAAAGCACTCAGTAAATTTGGAACAGAGGAGAACTTTCTCAACTTGATAAACACTATCCACAAGACAAAACTACAGCTAACTTTATGGTGAGAAACTTGAAGCTTTTCTGTGAAGATCTGGCACAAAGCAATGACGTCTTCCCTCATCTCTCATTATCAGCTTTATATTGAAAGCCCTTGCTAAAGCAGTAAGGCAAGAAAATGAAATGAAAGGTATATAGATTGGGAAGAAAGAAAGAAAAATATCTTTGTTAAGATGTGGGATATATATACAATGGAATACTACTCAGCCATATAAAAGAACGCAATGCCATTTACAGTAACATGGCTGGAACTAGAGATTATCATACTAAGTGAAGTCAGAAAGAGAAAGACAAATACCACATGATAGTATTTATGTGTGGAATCTAAAATATGACACAAAAAATGAACATATCTATGAAACAGAAACAGACTCACAGATATAAAGAACAGACTTGTGGTTGCCAAGGGGGAGGAATGGATTGGGAGTTTGGGATTAGCAGATGCAAACTATTATATATAGAATGGATAAACAACAACTTCCTGCTGTATAGCATAGGGAACTATATTCAATATCCTATAATAAACCATAATGGAAAGGAATATGAAAAATAATATGTATATATATAACTGAATCACTTTGCTCTACAACAGAAATTAACACAACATTGTAAATCAACTATGCTTCAATAAAATAAATTTTTAAAAATGTCTTTGTTTACAGATGACATGACCATCTATGTAGAAATGCTAAAGAATCAACAAAAATCCTTATTGAGCTAATAAGCCATTGTAGCAAGGTTGCAGGATAGGATACAAAGTATACTAAAGTCAAATGCTTTCCAAAATAGTGACAATAAACAAATGGAATAAAACACAATGGCATTCATATTAGCACCTGCAAAAATGAAATAAATATAAATCTAACAAAATATTACAGTATCTATATGAGAAAAACTATAAAACACTGATGAATGAAATCAGAGAAGAACTAAATAAATGGAGACATATACTACGTCCATGGATAAGAAGACTCAATACTGTCAAGATGTCAGTTCTTCCCATCTTGATCTATGGATTCAATGCAATCCTAATCAAAATCCCAGAAAGTAGTTTTATGGATATTGACAAACAGATTCTAAAGTTTATATGGAGAGGTAAAAGATCCAGATAGCCTTTCCCTTTCTTTCTTGAAGGAGAACAAATTGGAGAACTGACTATACCCAACTTCAAGACTTCCTAGAAAGCTACAGTGATGAAGACAGTTTGGTATTGGCAAAAAAAAGAATAGACAATTAGGTTAGCGGAACAGAATAGGGAGCCTAGAAATGGACCCCCTTAAACACTGTCAACTGATCTTTGACAAAGGAGCAAATGTAGGGTAATAGAGCAAAGGCAGTCTCTCAACACTATGATGCTGCAACAACTTGACATCCACATGCAAAAAAAAAAAAAAAAAAATCTAGATATTAACATATACCCTTTTCAGAAATTAACTCAACATGGATGATAGAGCTAAATATAAAACAAAAAACTATAAAACTCCTAGAGGATAACATAGGAGAAAACCTAGATGACCTAGATATGGTGATACCTTTTTAGATACACCACCAAATACACAATCATAAAATAATTGGTAAACTGGACTTCATTAAAATTAAAACCTTCTATTCAACAAAAGATAATGTTGAGAGAATGAGAAGGAAAGCCACAGACTGGGAGAAAATATTTGGCAAAGACATCACATAGAGGAGTATTTTCCAAAATATACAAAGGACTGTTAAAACTCAACATCAAGAATGCAAACTACCCAGTTAAAATATGGGCCAAAGATCTTAATAGATATCTCAGCAAAGAAGATACACAGATGGCAAATAAGCATATGAAAAGATGCTCCAATCATATGTCATCAGGGAAAAGCAAATAAAAATGAGGAGATACCACTATACACCTATTAGAATGGCCAAAGTCTAGAACACTGATAACATCAAATGCTGACAAGGATGTGGACCATAAGGAGTCTCATTTATTGCTCATCAGATGCAAAATGGCACAGCTACTTTGGAAGACCGTATGGCAATTTCTCACAAAACTCTATAGACTCTTGTCATAAAAACCAGCAGTTGTGCTCCTTGGTATTTTCCCAAAAGAGGTGAATTTTTATCTGCACACAAAAACCTGCACATGGATGTTTATAGCAGCTTAATTCACAACTGCCGAAAGTTAGAAGCAGCTGTCCTTCAGTAGATGAATGGATTAAAAAAAACAAACAAAAAACTGATACATCAGACAATGGAAATGAGCTATTAAGCCATGAAAAACATGGAGAAACCTTCAATGCATATTACTAGGTAAAAGAAGCCAATCTGAAAAGACTACATACTGTATGATTTCAACTATATGACATTCTGAAAAAGGCAAAACTATAAAGACAACGAAAAGATCAGTGGTTACCAAGGGTTGGAGGGAGAGATGGAGAATGGACTTGAGGACACAGGGAGGGGGAAGGGTAAGCTGGGACGAAGTGAGAGAGTGGCATGGACATATACACACTACCAAATGTAAAATAGATAGCTAGTGGGAAGCAGCCGCATAGCACAGGGAGATCAGCTCGGTGCTTGTGACCACCTAGAGGGGTGGGATAGGGAGGGTGGGAGGGAGACGCAAGAGGGAGGAGATATGGGGATATATGTATATGTATAGCTGATTCACTTTGTTATAAAGCAGAAACTAACACACCATTGTAAAGCAATTATACTCCAATAAAGATGTTAAAAAAAATTTTTTTTAAAGATGAATAGGCAGAACACAGAGGATTTCTAGGGCAATGAAAATACTCTGCATGATATTATAATGATGGATTAATATTTACCCAAACCCATAGAATGTACAACACCAAGAAAGACCCTTAAGGTAAACTATGGACTTTGGATGCTCATGATGTATCAATAATATATAGGTTGATTCTTGGTAAGACTTGTACCACTCTGGGGAGTGATGTTGATAATGGGGGAGACTATGCATGTGTGGGAGCAGAGTGTATATGGGAAATCTCTGTGCCTCTCAATTTTGTTGTAAACCTAAAACTGTTCTAAAAAATGAAGACATAACAAATTATCTATCTGTCTCTGTATCTATCTATCTCTGCTTACTCATGTACATCTCTATTTTTATATAAATTTAAAGTAATCTTTAAAGGCAAATTATAGTAGAGAAATCTTTGTACTAAGATAAGTCAGTACATGATATAAATTTATATTTTTTATTAAATGCAAATATCATTTAAATGGTTTTAAAAGATGTGCTAACTATAGTGTGATTCCAAATTAGACCTTATTTTTATTTCATTTATTCATCCATCCATACACCTACTAATTTCCAGCAGCATGTAAGCAAAAGTAAAAATTTACAATTTTGTTATAAAATGTAAATACCATCATTTTTGGGTGGCCGAACTTGAGGAAATATCAAAAATATTTTTTGTATTTTTCTTATCCTCTGCATAGTGAGTTTTAACCATTCAAAAATTATATTTTTTTAATGACTGGCAAAAAACCCCCAGAAAACGTGTACCTACATTATATTTACTCAATTAATGTTAGATAATTGAATGTGTATTGTAAACATACTTAATACTCATACCCTTATATTACCAAATTACCTTTTTTAGAAATCTAATGAGTTGACCATGTGAAAATTAGTAGATATTAGTTTCATGTTTTTTGGCTTTCCAAAAAACTCCAGATTATCAGATTAATGTGGTGTGGTAGATTGATTACACTACTGGCTCCTGTTCTTCACCCCATGCTGTATCCATGCCCTTTGTTATATGGTGACACTGTTCTTTACCCAAAACAACAACAACAAAAAGCAAAATATATTTTCCTGCTCCTTAATTTTGAATTAATCCTTGAGACCTGTTTTAGCTCATAAGATATTAGCCCATGTAAGGTAAATAGATGTTCAAAAACATCTTCCTGATTGGGTTTGTCCACTCTTGTTTTCCTGTGGTTACGATGAAAACTTGTACCTCCTAGTCTGCAGGACAATGAGAGTATGTGACAAGGTCCTGAGTTCCCCTAGTCATTCCAGCAAGAATGCCTTGATCAACCATGCTCGAGGTTCTCCCCAAAAGCAAACAAGCCCTTTCAGTCAACCGAGCTGCCTAGATGCCTCATAGTTGGCAACAGATATATGAGTGAGCCCAGCTTGATCAATTAAGCCCAGACTAATGAGACTCATGAGTTAACAAATGTTTAGTACTACTGAGAGTTTGCAGTCCTTTATCATGCAGTTTTATTGCAGTAGCAGATATCTGATACATATCGCATATTGCTAAGTGTTCTGCATTTAAGTTATAAAATCATTATCTTATAAATTTTCTTTGAAATCGTGTGTAATAAATTGACATTAACTCATTGCTCTGAAAGGACCACTTTTCTCCGTCAGGTATATTTTTCTTCACTCTGAAATCTATCTATTCAGCTATGTGTCTGTCTAACTTTCTTTCTACCCATTTTTTTCTTTCTCTCACACACAAGAAACTAATGCAGAATTTAAATCACTGTTTTCTCTGCAACTTGACTTTTCTTGCACTTTCTCTTTAAGAAACTTATGTGGAGATTTAGACGCTTGAAAAAGAAATAGAAGTTATAGTCTTCAGTTTCTCTAAGGAAGTAAAAGTATATATAAATATACATTTAGTGAAAGCTTTATGTTCTTTTCATTTTATAATACTATAAATAAAGAAAAAACAATGTTTTACCCAGTTCTGAAATGTGCAAGATTTATTATGGCAGAAGGCATTTTATTGCTTGTGGTGGTTTTCTTAAGTATTCTCTATGTTAGCTCTAATAGCTACAGCTTGATAATTGTGAATATAATATCTACATTTACCCTAAGCATTAGTCATATAACATTCTATCTGAAAATATTTTTACAATATATTAATTTTGTTATAATACGTCCTCACAGAAGTGTGATCATATAGTTTTAATCTGTGAAAATTAGGTCATACAGCTGCTATGATAAATGTAAATATGTTTTAACATTTATTAAATATATATTATGCAGGTAACAGCAGATAAATACCATTTCGCCAATTTTAAATAAACTACATAATCTTATTTCTAAAATTGCCTTTTTTTTTTAATCTTTTTGCTTTGTTATAGAAACAAATCCCTTCTCATGCTTTTTCTGTATCTTGAAGGAAAAAGATCCCTTTTGCAGCAATATAACAGTGATTGTAATAGCATTCATTTGTAACCACTATGGACCATTGTTTTGGAGACCTGCACCTATTACACAACATTTTTGTTGCATTTCATATTATTTTGAATCAACTACTAAGAGTCTCTGTAACAATAAACAATTTCTATATAACTTTTGAAGTGAATCTAATTTAAATATATAAATATATATAATATAGATGTATTATTTTAATAAAATTTAAAACAAATAAAAAGGATCAGCCTGACTCTTAATTCAGAGCCCTGACTCCTAAATTTTCAACTATAAGGGTATGAAGAATTTCTGTAACTCATATTTCCTTTTTATGCAGAAGAATCAACTGACTTTACAAAATACCTGTCTACTTTGCATCTTAGATTTCCATGTAGTCACTTATATTTCTTTTAAACAAACAGAGGAATTAGCATGTAAAGAATATAAGTAGGTGGTAACATGCATCACAAAATATATGCACTTGTAGAGTACAATAATATGACTTCGGATTCTCTTGCCCAAACTCTTCTATTTATACTGTCTTCACGACATCTGAATTCACTCTGATCTGCCCAGCTGTGTCTCTTATCCCTCCTAAGAGATTTTTGGATCTCAAAAAGGTATCCTCATTGAACAGAGGCAAAACATTCTCTAACATAAATTGTATCAATGTTTTCTTAGGTCAGTCTCCCAAGGCAATAGAAATGAAAGCAAAAATAATCAAATGGAACTATTTAAACTTATAAGCTTTTGCACAGCCAAGAAAACCATTAACAGAACGAAAAGACAACCTATGGCCTGGGAGAAAATATTTGCAAATCATGCAACTGATAAGGGCTTAATTTCCAAAATATACAAATAACACATACACTCAACAACAAAAAACCCAAACAACCCAATCAAAAAATGGGCAGAAGATCTAAATAGACATTTCTCCAAAGAAGACATACAGATGGCAATAGGCACATGAAAAGATGCTCAAAACATCACTGATTATTACAGCAATGCAAATCAAAACTACAATGAGGTGCCACCTCTCACTGGTCAGAATCGCCATCATTACAAAGTCTACAAATAACAAATGCTGGGGGGACTGTGGAGAAAAGGGAACACTCCTACACTGTTGGTGGGAATGTAAATTGGTACAACCACTGTGGAGAACAGTATGGAGGTTCCTTAAAAAACTAAAACTAGATTTGTCATATGATCCAGTTTTCCCTCTCCTGGGCATATATCTAGACAAAAACCATAATTCGAAAGGGTACATGCACCCCTATGTTCATAGCAGCACTATTCACAATAGCCAAGACATGAAAACAACTTAAATGTCCATCTACAGATGAATGGATAAAGAAGATGTGGTATATATATTATACATATATATAATATATATATACACACACACACATATATATAGACATATGTGCACATACACACACACACAATGGAATACTACTCATCCATAAAAAAGAATGAAATAATGCCATTTGCAGCAACATGAATGGACCTAAAGATTATCATACTAAGTGAAGTAAGTCAGCAAGAGAAAGACAAATATCATATGATATCACTTATATGTGGAATCTAATATATGACACAAATGAACATATCTACAAAACAGAAACAGACTTACAGAAAACAGACTTGTGATTGCCAAGGGGGAGGAGAAGTTGGGGAGGGATGGATTGGGAGTTTGAGATTAGCAGATGCAAACTATTATATATAGAATAGATAAACAACAAGGTCCTACTATATAGCACAGGGAACTATATTCAGGTAAAATATAATTTTGTATGTCAAATCATTTAAGAAACACTGTCCCATTTTAGTATTAAAATTTCAGAATAAAATTTGTGAAGATTGCAATAATGTTTTGTAGCAACTTCCATGACTTCTATAGATTTTTTTTAAAACTCAAAAGGGTAAAGAAAGAAGCATTTTTATTCATTGCTTCTGGTTAGTCAGGAAAATTCAACACGTTTTATTTCACATTTTTGTCTATTCCTAACGGCATAGGAATTGTGGCTGCAAATTTTCTTACTTGATTGAGAGTTTTAGTAGTTTTCATCTATATAGTAAGTTGCCTGTCCTTTGTTGAAACTGATTCTGTGCAGAAAAAAACTTTATTCTTCTGGATTTGCAATGGTGGTAAATGACAAAAATTACCCTGTAGATTAATGCACTTTTAAATACTCTAACTTGAATCATAAAACAGTTAACTCTAAAAGGCACTTTAGAAGTTGGCTATTAAATTATTTGTCCTCTGAATAAGATGCCCTACGTATTAGAAGCAGATGGATTTCTAACCTGTACTTATTCTTCAGTTTGTTTAATTTCTCCTTAGACATTAAACCAAAACAATCTACCATTCTAGATACTCACAGTCCTTCCAGTCAAGGGTCATTCTTAGGATTAACCTTTTCAATGGGACAAAGATTTCTTTTTGTTTGGTTATATTTAATTGACTGATGACACTTCTAATTTCAAATGATAATTTGGCCAAATCCTTTCTTTTTCCTCACATGTCTTTCCTTGGTTTCTGCAACAAGTTTTCTTATTGGTCAAGTTCACTCAAACAATATCCAGATAATTACAGTGGCTTGAAGAATATGTTACCACCAAATTTAAGACGATTATTTGACATCCAAATTGTGAAATATTTTGTCACATTTGCATCCCAACAAAGAGACATTTGTTATTGTTTGCTCTTGACAACCTAGACAGTGATTTCCATCTGAATGTGAGATTAGGCAGAGGTTTTTAAATATAATACAATTAGGTCAACTTCTATTTTAGCCAATTAGAATAGTCAGAAGAACATAGCTCCCCTCTGTGAACAAAATTAAAATAATTTGTGTTGTTCCCTTGTTGAGTAAAGTAGCGTTGCTCACCCAAAGTATTATACTATGTTTAAAAGAATTATATAAGGATATCTGCAGTAATGTTTAGTAAGTACAAAATGGGGTAATAAATTCACACTTGCTTCTAAGAAATTGCCAAAAAGAAAATATTATAAAAAATATAATCAACTTTAAACCAGTAATATTGTTTTTAAATGAATAAATAAAATGTAGAATAAAATGATACTTAAAGAAAGAAATTAGAACAATGGCATTAATTATGTGATATGTCAGTAATGGTGTTACTGTGTTTACAAATTCTTATTTATGAAACAGTATTTACACACCAACAATCTTATTTCCCCCTAAAAAATCCCCACTTTTTCTTTGAATGTATCATTTTAAAAGTCCCATTCTTTAAACATGATAACTGAGCAGATTCAAACTTAATATTAGTACCTTCATTAGTTCACCATATGTGGATCCAAATATAATTTAGTGACTGAATGATCTTTTAAATAATGTCCAACACACGGCTGCCTCTCGTACTGTATTTAATTGCTTGAAGGTAGTTCCAAAAACTCTTCTACAG
This sequence comes from Physeter macrocephalus, assembly GCF_002837175.3. Taxonomy (NCBI): domain Eukaryota; kingdom Metazoa; phylum Chordata; class Mammalia; order Artiodactyla; family Physeteridae; genus Physeter; species Physeter macrocephalus. The sequence continues at coordinate 137,233,497 of NC_041220.1, read as the reverse complement.
AACTACCTAAGAAAATTTTGAAAGCTATATGGTCCTGCCACATTGTAAAGGAAGATTACAATGAGACAAAATTAAGTCGTGATACTGAAATTGTATAAAAGGCAAGATTTTTAGTTACAACCTTGAATAAGTGAATTCACCAGATCTATTGTGTGAGTTTACACTGAAAATGGATGATATTATAAAACAGTCTAGTCAGGTTGGGTTGTTGGTACATTTTTCATCTCTTTTATACTCCCTCAGTTGCTAATCCGATTATGTAGCCTCTGAAATTGACAGATATGAATGTAGCACAATTTAAACCTCATGGGCTTCGTCTTGTTAAGTGGCATTGTTGGATAAGTAAACAATAATACTTTTACTCACTAGTTCATTTAAGTACCCTACATATACTTAAGTATCCTTAGCCACTGGTTTAGTTTCCTTAATATATTCTGAACTCATAGAGGCTAAATATTTTAATCAACTTCTTTCCGTGAGGAATAAATTCTACCTCATAACACTGTTCTATTGGAATTAGAATATTCTGACCAAACTAGTTTCCTCTTTATTTCCACATGGACAAAAATTTCCACGTATTGTAGAATTTCAAATTGAGATTTAGATATATCATTTACTCTTAACTCATGAGTAGAATTTTCAAATTGCCATGGATTACAACCTATGGCTATTCCTGTAATAATTTCAATATTTCACATATATTTTGTTATGGTCTTTTACTTGTAAAACATCTCTGTCTTTGCATTATAAACTAAAATATGGAAAAAGTTGTCCTGATGACTCAGTAAATAATTGTGTTTACCTATAATCTGTTGACAGTTCCTAGCTACTAAGTAAAACATACTATTCTTAGACATTAATTTAAATAAATTTAGTTAATTATTTGAATACTAAGGAGCAGACTGCAAAACTATCAGTTCATCTTTAGTCTCCTTTGTATGCTATGTTCACATTTCAAAGGTGAGTAAATTGTAAAATATTCAGAATACCTAATACAGATTTCACTACTGTGTTACCGCTACATTCCCCTTTTTGGGACAGGGTCCCCTCTGTCAGAAGAAGTCCAGTCAGTTTTGACCAGAGGAGGTACTGACCCCTCCCTGACTCCCAGCACAAAGCTTAAAACACCACCCACAGCAAACAAGATCTTACAGTGAGGATAGAATGTCACTAACCTTTTTGCTCTGTTCATAATTATGCCATCTATATGAATTCCTTAGTTTACTGAGGCCACTCTGATTACTTCCTGTCCCTCTCACTCAGTTTCTTAGATTGCATTTGAATCTTTTTACATCCTCCAGCTTTGCCTTTTGACTTTCCCCTGTTGCATATTAGGAATCCTTCTGAAACGGATTCTTTGATTAACTGTACTATCAATAAGGAAAGGACATTTTCTCACCAGCCCCACTTAAAAAATCTTAGGGAGGAATTTGTATTAATATGGTTTGGATTATCTTTATATCTTTGGCCTAAAAATATTATAGAGACTGATTGGTAAGGCAGAGAGAGCCCCCTCACCCACCATGGTCAAGGTGCTGAAATAAGCAGCCCCACCTCAAACTTCTGGAAGGAGTCAGGGAGGACAAGTTGTTCAAGGAAAGGGAGCTTACTGAAGAAGTGTAAGTTAAATGGAGTTGGATAGACCAAAACATACCTGTTTGCTACAGTATTCATCTATAATTTTTATGTTCAAAAGTTATTAAAAACAATGACTGATGTCACTTTAAAGATGAACATCCTTCGTAAATATGTATAATTCACATAACTTCTAAAACATATCCAGTTAATTAAGGGAAGAAGCTGTTATGCATTTGGTGACAGTATTAGATGGTACTTAAATATGTGTGTCCTTTTAAATGTCCTTTTCTTCTAAAATTAATGTAGCTTACTTTTTCATAGATTAAAATTATATATAGTTTAGTTTTATGTGGGTATTAATAAGCACTAAGAACTGTGCTATTCATTTTATATGCATTGCATCATGTAACCATAACAGCAAATTATGAGCACATTAAATAGACACCGACGTTATTTTTTAAATGTATCCAATAAAATATAAACACCCTAGCAATTTGATGCTAATCATCATACATTTAAAAATAAACAAAAATTTTATTAATAGTTGACGATTGTATGTTTTAATTTTCTCCTTAAGTCATGTTTCCATTTTTTCCTCACAGAACTTTATTCTACTCTACTATATCTGATTGAAAGTCTTATCAACCACCATACTTTACTGAAACACAAAAACATACCTAAATTACAGTTCTTATCTAATTTCAGTAAAACAAAATGTTCCTACCGGATTTAACTTTATAATGACTATGAGTATGTAATCATTCAAACATGTATACATATTACAAATTTGTATAAATGATTATTTAACACAAGGGGTACAAATTTTATTCTAAATGCACCTCTTAGTGAGAATAAATGGTGACAGATATGGTGCCTTAATCAAAGGAGGCATCTGTATCTCCCACTGTCTCTTTTAATGACCTAAAGTTTTTGCACCCAGAGTCAATGCAAGGGAGGTAAGATTCCATGTGGGTAAGGGGTTTGACTTTCTCTCCCAAAGAGTAAGAAAGGATATTGTGAAATAGGAGATAAGGAAGAACCCATAGGGGGGCCTTAATCACAGGCATTTTCTCAGCCAGGTCACTTTTAGGAAACAGTACTTCAGGGGATCAGCATCTGGAAATTGCTTTCTCTGCAACAATTCCTGGCTGAGTTTCCCTTGGAATAACTGCATGTTTGCCTAGGTTTACCCCGTGTGTAGATTGCTATTATAATCATCTCAGTTTTTCAGATGAGGAAACAGAGGTAGAGTTTAGGAAGATTTCCCAAAGCTACACATTTGAGCATTCAAGTCAACATTTGAATTAATGTCTATCTGACCCCTAACCCTATGCACTTAACCACTAAAATACATTAATGCCCACCCAACACTAATAATGCCACTGTAACACAGATTCATTATTCAAAGAGAGTTAAAGGACTTTTAGTACTACTGTTATTAATCAATAGTTTGATAAATAACACTTCACACCTTGCTTGTAATAGAGAAGAGTGGGATAAAGGGAACCAAATTTCAGAGATATAAGAGAGATGTGGTGATCAGAATGAGTCCATCACTCTTCTTCGGGGCACATTTCCTTCTGTCATTAAACAATAACAACAAATGCATATCTACAAACACACATCACTCACTTGTATTACTTCTTTATCCAGAAAGCAATATAGGAAAGGGAGTGTGCTTATGTGTATGGATATGTATATGCTCCAGTGTCTAAGGAGAAAGAAGATGCAAAGAATTGGATAAGGAACTGTCTCTAAATGTTCACTTGAAGCCTTTTTCCTTCAATATTTTTCTATCATAGAAACTATAGTAACCACAGTAGCCATTTTGATTTCTGGTCTGGTTAGCCAAGGTGTTTCATAAATCCAGATGGGTATACAGACTGAAAAGTGCAAGACCTTGGAGCTCTGTAGTCATTGAGCAATCCCTGGAAGACCATTAATGTGAAGAGTGAGGTAATTAAAGTTGTGGTTCCATGGCCAAAGGTTAAATTCCCCAAAGCCCTGAGAATTATTAATGAGTAGTTGGGTAAAGTGAAAGTATAACATTGAGACAAGAGGCAAAGAGAACCAGAACAATGCCAGATTAATGTTGCAGCATTACTCTAATCAGGAGATTTATCAAATGGTTGGAAAATGCAAGCATTAGGTGCATGGGGTAACAGGGAAAGTGACAAAGACTGAAAGAACCTACAAACATGAATACAAATAGAAGTGAATGATAAGGAAGAGCAGCACAATTGACACATTTATTCAACACAAACTTATTGAAGATTACTGTATATGAAGCACCATGCAGGGGCTGGTGCTGCAAAATCAATCAAGACATGGGCCTTTCTCTCCAAGAATGTATATCAGAAAACAAAACAAGAAAAAACAATCAGACAACTCCAGGACACTGGACAATAGGCTATAGATAGGTTTAAAAAAAACTATGTACATTTTGTGCAGAGTATGTTTATTTTTGGTTACATTCCAGACTTTTTAGGATGAGTTAAATTAGATGTAAGAGAGCCAAATGGTCTTTCTGTGTGAGTTTCTTATGCAACAGCTCAGTAATGTGAAACATTATGACATAAACGAGAAATTACAAGTAGTTTGGTATAATTGGAGTGAAAAAGCATTGTGTTGAAACGGTGGATTGGGTTAATTAGCTACTCAAATGGTGGATTTTATTAGTTTGTTAATCTATTATTGAGGATTAAGCATTCATCTTAGGTGTGGGCCAATGTTTAACACAATTTTGTACAGTTTATCCAGAGTGATAAGTTATGTCTCCCCCATCGCTGCCCATCCCCATAACACTTACATATGTATACTCACCCAATGTATTTCTTGTTCCCAAAATCTACATATAAAATACAAGTGTGTGTGTGTGTGTGTGTGTGTGTAGTGATTACCTGGACTTGTGTCAATCATCTCTTATTTATCTGCTGCTAATTCAGTCATCTCTTATTTATCTGCTCTTTTTTCCCTCTTTATCTAGTTAAGACAAAAGGGAAGAAAGAAAAATTCAGGCTTGCAAGTATAAATATTTTCCACATTCCTTCTTTTGGATAAGAAAAAAAGTAGATAAAGAGAACAATCAGGAAAGATGGCCTTTCAGTTCCTGCTTTGGGACTTGACAGAAAGCATACAGAATAAAACTGCCAGCTGAGCGCTCCCCACCCCCTTCTCCAAATCCCTTTGAAATGGCAATAGAGATTTCCAAAAGGAGTGCTTTCTTAATAGCCAAGAATCTCCAAAAGCCACTATGTGAATGAAACTTTTCAGGGTCTCTTAAGGACTCCATGTGAAGAGTGAGGTAATTAAAGTTGTGGTTCCATGGCCAAAGGTTAAATTCCCCAAAGCCCTGAGAATTATTAATGAGTAGTTGGGTAAAGTGAAAGTATAACATTGAGACAAGAGGCAAAGAGAACCAGAACAATGCCAGATTAATGTTGCAGCATTACTCTAATCAGGAGATTTATCAAATGGTTGGAAAATGCAAGCATTAGGTGCATGGGGTAACAGGGAAAGTGACAAAGACTGAAAGAACCTACAAACATGAATACAAATAGAAGTGAATGATAAGGAAGAGCAGCACAATTGACACATTTATTCAACACAAACTTATTGAAGATTACTGTATATGAAGCACCATGCAGGGGCTGGTGCTGCAAAATCAATCAAGACATGGGCCTTTCTCTCCAAGAATGTATATCAGAAAACAAAACAAGAAAAAACAATCAGACAACTCCAGGACACTGGACAATAGGCTATAGATAGGTTTAAAAAAAACTATGTACATTTTGTGCAGAGTATGTTTATTTTTGGTTACATTCCAGACTTTTTAGGATGAGTTAAATTAGATGTAAGAGAGCCAAATGGTCTTTCTGTGTGAGTTTCTTATGCAACAGCTCAGTAATGTGAAACATTATGACATAAACGAGAAATTACAAGTAGTTTGGTATAATTGGAGTGAAAAAGCATTGTGTTGAAACGGTGGATTGGGTTAGTTAGCTACTCAAATGGTGGATTTTATTAGTTTGTTAATCTATTATTGAGGATTAAGCATTCATCTTAGGTGTGGGCCAATGTTTAACACAATTTTGTACAGTTTATCCAGAGTGATAAGTTATGTCTCCCCCATCGCTGCCCATCCCCATAACACTTACATATGTATACTCACCCAATGTATTTCTTGTTCCCAAAATCTACATATAAAATACAAGTGTGTGTGTGTGTGTGTGTGTGTAGTGATTACCTGGACTTGTGTCAATCATCTCTTATTTATCTGCTGCTAATTCAGTCATCTCTTATTTATCTGCTCTTTTTTCCCTCTTTATCTAGTTAAGACAAAAGGGAAGAAAGAAAAATTCAGGCTTGCAAGTATAAATATTTTCCACATTCCTTCTTTTGGATAAGAAAAAAAGTAGATAAAGAGAACAATCAGGAAAGATGGCCTTTCAGTTCCTGCTTTGGGACTTGACAGAAAGCATACAGAATAAAACTGCCAGCTGAGCGCTCCCCACCCCCTTCTCCAAATCCCTTTGAAATGGCAATAGAGATTTCCAAAAGGAGTGCTTTCTTAATAGCCAAGAATCTCCAAAAGCCACTATGTGAATGAAACTTTTCAGGGTCTCTTAAGGACTCCATAGTCCAGATCAGGACTAAAGATATATATTTCTATATATATATATATATATCTATATATATATATATATATATATATATATATATATATAGATATAGATATGTATGTATTTATATTTATATGCTCAAGAACAATTCTAAGCAAAGCTACAGAACATGTAGAAGTGGGTCTTTCTGGATGAGCCTGTAGAGACTTCAAATTTGAAATACCTACATCAATTCTAAAAGTAAGAACATAAAGGACTGTCATCATGGAAATAAATGGAAGGAATGTCTGTGAAACAGCTGGGCTGGTTGCATCCTCCCTTTTTGTCTCTCCTTGTCCTCCCACTTTTCTCTATAAAAAGAATATTTGTCAGTGCTTATTCTTTTCCCCAAGGTAAGCAGAACAGCTCACTGAAGAACTGAATGATCTCTCTGTAGAGGACTAGGCTTTCTACAATGGATATTGTTTTCCTGAAGTAAATCCCTTCTTACTTTTTTACATGCAAGCAGAGGCAATCTGAATGCCTTACCACTACTTTTTCACTATAAAGTGGTGCTTGCTAATCCATATATAACACACAAAATCCTATAAAAATACAAGTTCTCACTTACTTTGACTATTCCATGGGAAACAGGCCTGCCCAACTGAAGAGGAAACTCACACCACCTACTGTAAACAAATTTGAATTAAAAAAATCAAGACTCATTAGCCTTTTAGGAGAAACTAACAGCTCAAAAAATGACCAAGATGAGAAAGAAGATCTAATTAAGGAAAAGAAAATTTAAATTTAAATAAAATTATACTTGATAACTCTGGTGAGATTAGAGACATTTCCTCCTGGGGAGAAAAGTTACAATAATACAGTAACAACAACAACAATAAAAAGAAAAACATCTTTCCAAAAAAGAGATTCTATTTATCTTTATACTTGTGTTCACAAAATTCTCTAAAGTCACATAAATGGAGAATATTTTAAAAACTCAAAACACATTCTAGTATGTCTTTGAAATTAATAAATTATTTTTTATATTTCTAATCATTATGGAATGCAAAGATTATTCAATAAATTGTGCTACCAAAATCTGTTAAGTATTTAGACCAAATGGAATTGTATCCCATACTATATATTTAAATAAATCTATGTTATAATAATAATGAAAAAAATAATAATAATGAAAATACATAAGTTAAATGGAACATGAAAAACTAGGATAAATACATTAATATTTATATGATAGTGAAAGGAGAATTTCTTTTAAACTACAAATGTAGCAGGAACTGCAAAGATATGAATTAAAAATTTTAGAGGAAAAGTTTAAAATTTTCTTTAACACAATAACAGAAGAAGCCAAATTTTAGGTCAGAAATACATTTGCAATATTTATGACAAAATACTGATATTTACAACAAGAAAATGCTTAATATCATGATATGTGAATTTTTTAAATAAAATATCAATAAGAAAAAGACTAACACTACAATGGAAAAAAAGTTTAAAAGAAAAAGTCAATTCCCCAAAAAAATCTTACTTGACTATCTAATATGTACTGCACTTTTTTGGTACTGAACTAGATTTTTCTTTGGGGACTTTTCTCTTTTCCTGTTATCCTTTCATATGTTTTTTAAATCTTACTGGTGATTCAGAAAATAACTGTAATTGTTAGGGGAAACACTGACTGAAACCGCCCGCCCTGGCCGGGCAAGATACTAGCCACTTGCATGAGTTATCTTAACAACAGGAGGTCCTGGTAAGGAACATGGAACTAACAAGCCACCACCAACTGGAAGAATTCAGGAAAGGTCAAAAGGAGACAGGGGATGCCAGTCCATATGTCCTCCTAGAATCCTTCTCACTGGAATCCATCTTGGCTGAGTGATGCCAACACCACCAGGAAGGACCCTGAGTTGGAATGATTGGCCAGAGACAACCCAGAAACTAATCCCATCACCATAAAACCCAAGACTGCAAGCCACGTGGCAGAGCAGTCCTCCTGGGTTCCCTTACCCTCCTGCTCTCCACCTGGGTGCCCCTTCCCAATAAAGTCTCTTACTTTGTCAGCACATGTGTCTCCTCAGACAATTCATTTACGAGTGTTAGACAACCCACTCGGGCCCTGGCAGGGGTCCCCCTTCCTGCAACATAATTATATATATCAATTAGATAAAATCCTTTGGGAAAGGCATATTTTCTATTCAAAAACATCAGTCCAACAATGTAATTAAAGAGAAGTTTGAAATAATTTTTTTTGCTTTAAAGCTTTTCAAATTCTAAAATATCTTAGCCTTAAATAAATTCTAAACTAACATCTCAGGTATTCAAGCTTCAGGAGTTGTTTTTTTTTTTCCCCTTTGGCAATTTTTATGTTTAAATTCTTTTAAATCAGCCTGCACATTTTAAAACTTGTAAGCAAAAGGATTTAGAGCTGTCATTCGGAATGTCATGTCTGTTTTCAGTGGTTCATGAATAATTGCCACTGAGATTACCTAGGGAAATTTGCAATTAGCCTCCTCATTAACATAAGAACGAACAGTAGGCTGCTTGGTGAATGCTAGAGTTTAACTTAGGTATTTACTCAAGAGATAAAAAAAGTTTATAATAGGACCTCTAATGAAAAATTCATTAGTTCGATTTGCTATCCCAAGGGTTTCCCAGTTACTTCATGAATCAGTCATTGAGAAAACCAAGAATACACATTCAGTTATTAATTTATACTTTCAGCTACCTGTGAATGTCCAAATAACAAAGAGATCAATCTCCAGGTAACATAATAAAATGATTCAACAGCAGTGATGCAAAATAAGTACCATATAGATCACTGCTAATCTGGCTGTTGATTATTCAGAGTTGAAAATTAGGTTCTAAGAAATGTACAAAATATTAATAAAATAATATCAAAAAATTTATTTGTAACTACTTGGAATGAATTTTAAATATATAAAACTAAGGTGATAATAAACATCTTTATGATTCAATTTATTCTCTTTAAGGTTGATGCTTAACTCTCACCAGATATCAAATATACTTCTATAAAAAATTTTTTAAAACTCACAAGAACATTAATATACATTTTAAAAAGCACTAATTTTACCATTGCATCAAAAAGAATCAAATACCTAGGAATAAACCTACCTAAGGCAGTGAAAGATCTGTATTCACAAAACTAGGATACTGATGAAAGAAATCAAAGATGACACAAACAGTTGGAGAGATACACCATGTTCTTGGATTGGAAGAATCAATACTGTGAAAATGACTATACTACCCAAAGCAATCTATAGATTCACTTCAATCCCTATCAAATTACCAATGGCATTTTTCACAGAATTAGAACAAAAAATTTTACAATTTGTATGGAAACACAGTAGATCCTGAATAGCCAAAGCAATCTTGAGAAAGAAAAACAGACCTGGAGGAATCAGGTTCCCTGGCTTCAGACTATACTACAAAGCTACAGTAATCAAAACGTGGTACTAGCACAAAAACAGAAATATAGATCAATGGAACAGTATAGAAAGTCCAGAGATAAGCCCATGCACCTATGTTCACCTAACCTATGACTAAGGAGGCAAGAATATACAATGGAGAAAAGACAGTCTTTTCAATAAGTGGTGCTGGGAAAACTGGACAGCTACATGTAAGCGAATGAAATTAGATCACTCCCTAGACCACACACAACAATAAACTCAAAATGGATTAAAGACCTAAATATAAGGCTAGATACCATAAAACTCTTAGAGGAAAACATCAGCAGAACACTCTGACATACATAAACTGCAGTAAGATCTTTTTTGATCCACCTCCTAGAATAATGAAAATAAAAACAAAAATAAACAAATGGGACCTAATGAAACTTAAAAACTTTTGCAGAGCAAAGGAAAACCATAAACAAGATGAAAAGAGAACCCTCAGAATGGGAGAAAATATTTGCAAATGATGTGACCAACAAGAGCTTAATTTCCAAATATACAAACAGCTCATACAATTAAAAAACAAACAACCCAATCAAAAAATGGGTGAAGATCTAAATAGACATTCCTCCAAAGAAAGCATACAGATGGCCAAAAGCACATAAAAAGATGCTCAACATCACTAATTATTAGAGAAATGCAAATCAGAACTACAATGAGATATCACCTCACACTGGTCAGAATGGCCATCATAAAAATCTACAGACAGTAAACACTGGAGAGGGTGTGGAGAGAAGGGAAACTTCCTACACTTTTAGTGGGAATGTAAACTGGTACAGCCACTATGGAGAACAGTATGGAGGTTCCTTAAAAAACTAAAAGTAGAGCTACCATATGATCCAGCAATCACACTTCTGGGCATATATCCGGAGAAAACCATAATTTGAAAAGATCCATGCACCCCAGTGTTTATTGCAGTACTATTTACAATAACCAAGATGTGGAAGCAACCTAAGTGTCCATCGACAGATGAATGGATAAAGAAGATGTGGTACATATATACGATGGAATATTACTCATCCATAAAAAAGAATGAAATAAAGCCATTTGCAGCAACATGGATGGACATAGAGATTGTCCTACTGAGTGAAGTAAGTCAGATAGAGAAAGACAAATATATGATATTGCTTATATGTGGAATCTAGAAAAATGGTACAAATGAACTTATTTACAAAATAGAAATAGAGTCAAGGATGTAAAAAACACACATGGTTACTGGAGCAGGGGGAGGGATAAATTGGGAGATTGGGGATTGACATATACACACTACTACATATGAAATAGATAACTAATAAGGACCTCCTATATAGCACAGGGAACTCTGCTCAATACTCTGTAATAACCTATATGGGAAAAGGATCTAAAAAGGAGTGGATATATGTATATGTATAACTGAGTCACTTTGCTGTACACCTGAAACTAACACAAAGTTGTAATCCAACTATACTCCAATAAAAATTTTTAAAAAGCACTGATTTTTGCCCAAATGTAGTAATAAGAAGAAAAAATAAAATGGGTAATATTGAATAATGTGCACATAAAAGTACAAAAGTGTGTTTCCACTCATTTGTATATTCATACATTTGTTATGATAACTGCACAACACTTTGGAGGTGTCTTTTAAAGCTGCACACATTTTAGGTTCAATTTAATGCAGCAAGTATTTTAAAGTATTATTTTTTCTAGTTCCACTTTAGTATGAGTGTAAAATAAGATACTGAAGATGTTAGAAAATATTACAATATAGTTTTAAAATTTTTTAAGAGAAGATGTCTGTATAGAGTGCAAGGGGGAAGTATTTCTGGAAGAGTTCATATTCCACAAAGCGTATGTTGTGGACATGTGTCATCCAAACAATAAAATTATATGTGAAGAAATTCACAGAAAAAAAATCATTTCATCTGAAATATTTTCTTTTAAAATTACAGGAAGTGCTAGGAATCAACAAAGATCCATCAGGGACTGAATAAACTAGCCAAAAAATAAAAAGCCAAAACAGCAGGGTTCAACACTTCAACTAAACAACTTTTAATCTATCAGTTATTCATTTTTAACATTGTTTCACATAATATGTAATTTCCTGATTCCAAGAGAATAAGTAGTATTAATCAAAATTCTCTGGAGAAACAGTACCAATAGTGTGTGAGTCTGTATATACACATACTGTGTGTGTGTGTATAGAATATGTGTTTTAATGAGACTTCCTAGCAAAGGATGCACTGTAAAACAAAAATATTTTGTAACCCAGTTTTGTGAAAGGTAAAAATAACTACACTTAAAAGTATACGTTAGAAATTCTCTTCAAAAGAATCCTGTATTTGAACTCTGTTCAGTTTTATTTTTTTAACTGTTTAGACAAACTGTTGGAAATTACAACAATTTCCTGCATTAAGCTTAGACAAGTATAAATACAGCCCTATACAGTTTCACATTTGTGAAACCACATTTGTGTATATTCGTGACAGTGGGTATATACAGCCTGAAAGTGTATACATGTATCATAACATGTAGATTAATATACTGTGAAGTATTCAGTAACCATTATGTATAAGGTAGATAAAAATTAAAAGGGTTTAATTTCCAAGAAAAAAATAGAAAAATGGTTTTTAAAAAATAGTTTATTAGAGCATAAAATTATACATACATTATACATAAAATTATACAGTTATACATAAAATATATACATATTATATATACTATACATTGTATATATATTTTATATACATACATATGTATACATGTATATATGGAGAGTCAAGTAGACATATAAAATTAACCACCACATAAGTCTACTGCCTTTTTGCCTAAGTAATATGGAAACTTCTGTGGAGGTCTTTTCAGTTTACTCCAGATATTCCTCACCTCCTTGTCTAATTATGTATTTCATTCTATATGGCAACATAAGTTGACAAACCTCTAACAGAATTCTAGTCAGCATTTAATATTATTATTATTTTAAGACTAGAAGTAAAACCTTAAGTTCAGTTACAGAAGATAAATCTCTATAGAGACATTGCTATGAAGAGCCATCTTGAGTCTTTCTATATATACTCAAAAGTCTCACAAGATATATTTTTCCAAATAGCAAATGTATTTAAAAAATTAAAAGTACACATACTTTGAAGAAATAACTCTGAACTTCAAATTAGTCACAACTGTGTTGAAGATAGCAATCCTGTATTCATCCAGTTATCAAAATTAGTAATTTGTTCTAAGCAAATTATGCTTATGATACTTCACTTATTTCCTTCATTATAAATTTGTTCACTGTGATTGTTGGAGCACTTAAATGTGGTGGAATGGGGAATATATTTCTAAGCACTTTCTTTCAATCTTGAGGATAGAATAGATTTTTAATCCTGCAGCTTTTCCCCTTTACTAGTAAAAAAAACCCTGAGTTTTAGCTTACAGAAGTTAAATCATCTTTTCCCCTATAGGAAATAATCTGAATCTTAAACATAAATCATGTTGAAATTCTATTTAGGAGTCCCCTCTTTTAGAGCCTCTTAATGGAGGATATCAACACTTGCTTTATAATTTTGAACTAATTAAATCAGTCTATTTGACTAAACCAAAAGGTCTATTTACCAAAATATTGTTCTGTTCACTAAATAGCTGTAGTTCAACACATTTACTTTCAACCAGTATTTATCTTTTTACATCTAAATCCAGAGGTAAAAATATCCCCGAAGGTCTGAATTATAAATGTTCCCTTAAATGGTGTTAATTTTACTCTTATTTCTTCCTTCAGATAAATTCAAGAAAGCTTAAAAGACATACCAGTAATTTTCTTTTTATTTAAATTTTCTTTTAAAATATAGGTGTTACTATATTTATCCATGCATATTTTGCCAATAATTCTTGAATAAACTGAAAATTTATTTGGAGTTGTACAATACAGATAAAATCCAAGTGCTTACATTATAGCAGCATTATTCAGTTGATTGCCACCACATTCCAATATTAATCATGAGTTGTATATTAAGTGCCATATTCATTAACTTGATGTCTATTAACTAAAATTTCCTGATAATTGTTTTAGACTTCATTGAAGTAAGTTTTTGCATTATTATCATATTTTTTAATTTGGCTGGAGTTTATTTTAAAATATATATTCAGAATTCATCACCATAAATTATTTTAAAACTTTAACCTCATGGAGTAAAATAAATATGCAACTTAGTAGTTTTATTTAGTGTTATTTATACTATCACTTATTCTAGGTCACATTTTATGAAATAAAATGTGCTTCTGCCATCAGCCTTGTTCAGACCATCACCACCTCTCACCTGGATGATTGCAATAGTTTCCTGTTTACTTCGAGCCAATCTTTTTTCCCCACAATAGATAGCCACATTAAGAAACCATAAATAAGATCATGTGATTTCCTTAAATTTCTTCAATGGATTCATATAGTACTTAGAATTAAACCCTAATCCTTAGCAGGGCTTACATGTCTCAACCTGTTTATTTTTTCAGCCTTATATCAAACAATAGTCCCTTGATTAGTACACAAGTGTCCAGGTCTCCTTTTTTGTTATTGGAGCAATCCATGCTCTTTTTTAGCTTAAAGACTTCCTGTTGCTACTTCTGCTTTGGAAGCCATAAATTCCCTCAAGTTCTTCCTTTGTCTTTGTCTTGTCCTATCCAAGTCTACCACATTCTGCCCTATTATAACTCCCATATCTATTCCAAACACCCACGTTCCCCAGCAGGTTATCTTAAGAGTATTTTACTCTTTTTTAAGAATCATATAATCATTTATTTGCATATAAGACATTATTTTTCAGTCTGCCCTGAAGACAGTAAGTACTTCTGAAGACCTTCTGACACAGGCCTTCAGAAGTATATTTTAGAAGGATAAAATAAATTGATGAAATTATATTTCATAAATTTCAATAATTCTAAATTGTGATTTATTTACAAGTATTTCTATTTGGTAGAACAATATTTTATTTCATTTAGTTAAAAGAAATGAAGGTAATTAAAAAGAGGCTTCTTACGTATTTAGCGGCACTATGGACTTACTATTATTGATCATTAAATTGGATTCATATTCATGGAAGCCAAAACAAACTAGAGAAATGTTTTTTGTTTCTTTTACTGGTGGATAAAAGCATGCTGATTCATCGTAAGAAATACTTGTCTTCTTTCAAGTAAAAATTGATAGAAATTGCCATGTTGGTGATTACATGTGGTAGCACAATAAACAAAAATGTCAACAATGTTTTCCAGAAAAAGCAAGACAGTTTTCATATCACTAATACAGACTACAAAAGCATGGAGTGAGAGACTAAAAACAACTTAGCAAACAATTCTAGGGGGACGGGAAATTGAATAATAATTCAATAAATATTTATATTTATTAAATGCTTAAGTACTAGTGACACTGCAGTAAACAAAAGCTGACAAAGTTATTCTTCTCCTGACACATCAGTGGAAAAACTGAGATCAAATTGTTGAGGGGTAGAGGTTGTTAATGAACTTATTGCTGTACCACTTTCAATGAAAAATCAAAGTGTAGCCATAGTTCCATTAAGACTTTTTTTTAACCCTGTGAAGTTTGGGGCAGAGAGAAAATAAAGCATTAATAAGTATGAGAAAAAGATAAAGAATAGCAAGATCTGTACTTAAACTGTCAGTTTCAACTTTGAAAAAGCAGATATTTGATAACTGTCAGTTATGATATATGCTTCTATACCACATTCTGTTTTACCTAAGCCATAAGCTCGGTAAGAGTATCTTGAAATCTATTCTCATTAATTATTTGTTCTGTATTAGTCAACTATAGCCACAATAAGGCTATATAAAAAACTGCTCTAAAAAAGTGGCATGCAAATCAAACTTTGATTTCTCACTCTTGTGGTGGTTTGGCTGGAGCTCAGTTGATCTAAGGCTGTGATTAATTCTTGACCATGGGTTTGGTTCAGGTCTGTTCCTTGTCCTTCTCATTCTCCTGGGACCAGTGGGTTTCCTGGGGCATGCTCTTCTCATGGCAAGGACAGAAGTAGAACAGGGCAAACCCAACCACACAAATACATTTCAGGCCTCTCCTCACATTTCTTCTATCAATCCATTTGACAAAGCAAGTCACATGGCCAAAGTCCATAGAGGAAAGAGGAAGGGAAAAAATATTTGTGGAACAATGATCTAATCTACCACAGAATCTAATAGCCTGGCTAATGGACTGTTCCAAATATTTCATATATTTTACAGCCTATACTGTACTGTTCTTGTAGTTCCTGTTACTGCAATAAGCTAAAAAGTTTACGAGTATCTGGGCAGCCTAAACTATATAACATTTTTCATGAGTCATAAACAAGCCTGCAGAGAACTCATTTTTGCTTTCTAAAAGGCGTATTATTTAAAAATTTTGTTTTGAGATGTTTAGATAAACAGACAGTTATAAGAAATAATACAGAAAGATTCACATACCTTTACCCATTTTCTCCCATGGTAAATAACACCTTGCAAAACTGCAGTATAATATCACAGTCAAATGACATTGACACTATCCAACAACCTTATTCAGATTTCACTAGTTTTACATGCACTCGTGTGTATGTGTGTCTATGTATGTATATGCAATTTTATGTGTAGATTTGTATGAATACACCACAATAAGATATAGCATAAGAGTTTCATTACAGGGATCCCTTGTGCTGCCCTTGTATAGCCACAGCCATCTTGCTCCCTACCAACTCATGGCAACTATTAATTGGTTCTCTGTTTCTAAGATTTTATCTGTTTAAGAATGCTATATAAACGGACTCATAGTATATAGCCTTTGAGATTGGCTTTTTTTCACTTAGAATAATTTTTCAAATATAATAAATATTTGCAAATGACCAACGGATTAGTCTCCAAAGTTTACTAACAGCCCATGCAGCCTAATATCATTAAAACAAACAACCCAATCAGAAAACGGGCCAAAGACCTAAATAGACATGTCTCCAAAGAAGACATAAATATGGCCAAGAGGCACATGAAAAGATGTTCAACATCGCTAATTATTAGAGAAATGCAAATCAAAACTACAATGAGATAGCACCTCACACCAGGCAGAATGGCTATCATCAAAAAATCCACAAACAATAAATGCTGGAGAGGGTGTGGAGAGAAGGGAACCCTCCTACACTGTTGGTGGGAATGTAAATTGGTGCAGCCACTATGGAGAACAGTATGGAAGTTCCCTAAAAATCTAAAAATAGAGCTACCATATGATTCTGCAATCCCACTCCTGGGCATATATTCGGAGAAAAACATGGTCCGAAAGGATATACGCACCCCAGTGTTCATTGCAGCACTGTTTACAATAGCCAAGCCATGGAAGCAACCTAAATGTCCATTGACTTATGAATGGATAAAGAAGATGTGGCACATATATACAATGGAATATTACTCAGCCATTAAAAAGAATGAAATAATGCCATTTGCAGCAACATGGATGGACCTAGAGATTGTCATACTGAGTGAAGTAAGATAGAGAAAGAAAAATATCGCCTGCTATCGCTTATATGTGGAATCTGAAAAAAATGATACAAATGAACTTATTTACAAAACAGAAACAGACTCACAGACTTAGGGAACAAACTTATGGTTACCGGGGGAAAGGGTTGGGGTGAGGGATAGTTAGGGGGTTTGAGATTGACATGTACACAGTGCTATATTTAAAATGGATAAACAAGGACCTACTGTATAGCGCAGAGAACTCTGCTCGATATTATGTACCAACCTAAATGGGAAAAAAATTTGAAAATGAATACATATATATGTACAACTCAATCACTTTGTTATACACCTGAAACTAACACAACATTGTTAATCAACTATACTCCAATATAAAATAAGAAGTTAAAAAAAGAATAATTCCCTTGATATCTATCCAAGTTATTACATGGATCAATAATTTGTTCCTTTTCATTGCTGAATAGTATTCTGTGGTGTGATGTCACAGTCTTTTTAACTATTCACCTATAAAAGGACAATATTTCTATGGTTTTGGCTATTATAAATCTACTATTAACATTAATTATACAGGTTTTATGTTAGCATAATTTTTTGTTCCTCTAGGATAAATACCCAGTAGTGCAATTGGTGGGTCAGATGGAAAACACATATTTAGCTTTGTGAGAAACTTCCATATTGTCTTCCAGAGTAGCTATACTATTTTCATTACTATTAGAAATATGTGAGTGATCCAGATTCTCTAACGGTCATATATTTTTAAAATGTGCTGGGATAATGGCGCATTATTTTGCAAAATATGGGTAAAGTTTCCGTTTAACACAAATTTTATAGGAGTTGAAGTAATATGCATTTCTAAGAAAATATTTAAAATAAGGCTTTAAGCAGTGTTCAGGTAATAGGAAATTTCTCATAAAACTCAAGAACACTTTAATTCTATCCTCTTAAAAATCTAATCTTGCCTTTTAATTTCAGGCATTATATGTTACATTGTATAAAATAATCAGGGGTTATGGTGGTTTCATATGGTTTTACACATATAGCCTGATGATGATAATAGTTTGCGTTAACTATAATATAATAGGTTATACTAATCCCTGTGTATTTTGGGAGGTCTGTCTCCAAAAAGAGTGTTTCCATAGTTGGTATAAGTAAAGAATGTACAAACTAAGGGCTATATCTTTAATGTTACAACCATTAAGGCAATCTGTTTCCCTGGTTGAGTGACTCTGGTAGTAAAGGAATCTGTGGATACAATAATTAAAGTATCACGTTTTGTCACTTCTCTCATACACCAAAATACACCAAGTTTGTATGATCCTCATGTATTTGATATAAAAGTAACATAGTGTCTCTTAAAAAGCATAGAGCAGTCCATTATTTCAGGCTGAGCAAAATCTATTTAACATCCTCAGGCCCTGAATTTTCTTCACCAAACTTAACATCTTGACTCCTACATTTGTTTTCTACACTAGTCTACCTAATTTTGTTTTTATTTGATGATGATCTATAGTCTCTAGGATGCAGTCTAAATTTCTAGCCAGCTCTGTTTTCAAAAAAATTTTATTCTGTGTTGAGTGCTAGGAGAACACCTCATTTTTGTTTTGCCCTTCATGGATTAACAAAGTCCTCAGACTTCAATTCCATTAAATGAGGAATTTCAGAATCTATAGTGGGGAAATACGTTCACTAAATTTGAATGTGACCATAGAGAGGATGGCGGTAGTAGTGGGGTGGCAGGTACAGTATATTTACAGAGGTGGGGCAGTGGGTTTTCTTAATTTAGTTGAATCATCATCAGTTAACTATTTTATCAGTGTAAGGTTTTATGGAATGATGTACCACCTTCAAGGAAGAAGAGCAGAGTGGCAGATCAGAAGCCTTTTGGACATTTTCCTATTCTGAACCAATGCTTCGGACTACAATCTCCCAAGTTATTCATAAATGAGATTAGAAAGATATGCGTTTTAGTAGCCATTAATCAACAATCTTTCTGCAGTAACTTGCGAGTAGTAGCATTATAATGCTTACTATCAGATGTATTCCTAGGTGTGTATCCTGGGCATAGTCAAAGGAAGTGAAAAATTCCAAGGAACAGTAAACTTGACCTTTAAGGCAGCAAGTTTTCCTCAAGAGAATTAGGCAGAATTTATCAACCAATTATTACTTTTACTTTTTTAAAAATAGGCTTTTTTTCCATGTGTGTGTTTTTCCCCTTCTGGCCCTGCCCCTTGGAGAGTGGCACACTTTCAATTGCCTTAAAACCATAACCAAGCAAACAAGGATCATTTTAGCTTAGCAAAAATAAGCTCATAATACAATTAAATGTGACAGTAAAATGTATGGCTTAGAAAAATAAGCATCCAAGTCAGTTATAGTAAACGCCCTTATTACTCAAACTCTTGTAATGAAATTTTGGATATGCCATTAATAGTTTCAATGTAGCTAAAAGAATAATATTCCAAATTTGTAAAATCTGAACATAACATAATCAGAGGTAACAGACTGTTATATCAAACCATGATTATAAAGAAATTGACAATAATTCTAGTATTTGCCAATCATGTTCATCTGAACAGCATACATACATGCCAAGAAAAATAAAATCTACTTATAAGAATGCTTTAACAAATTGAAAATTTGGCAAACTGTGGAAGAGGTGGATTTATTCTTTCTTATTTTGCTAATTTTCTGTATCAATGTGTGACTCATTATGTCACCTTCCCTTCTATCTTTTTCCTCTGTTTTTGCCTCTGAATCTTACCTTGTCTGGTGCTAGGTTAAAGGCTACTCTGAGAGACACAGTCAAGTCCTTAAAATCTTTCCAGGACACTATTATCTGCTCCCACCATCAAGTATCCATTGTTCATTGTTGAAACTCAAGATATGTCTTCAGAATCAAATTCGAAAGAAGAAAAAGGCTTTACACAGCAGGTATACTAGTAAAGTTGTTTAAAAATTAATCCTTAAGAGGCTAATGGAGATAAGGTGAGTAAAACTGTTAACTTAGCAATCAGAAGAAGGTGCTATTCCTACTTTGTACTTTGTAAAAGAAAAATAACTTTTTTTGAAAACCTGATTTTTAAAGTGACGTTTTTAGAAGACTAATCAGAATAACATTCTCATGCTGACGTCAACCTGTAAGAAGGTGACGTTTTTATTGTGAAAGGAGATTTCTCCAACCATTTGAAAAAAAAAAAAAACGTAGGAAATTATGTTAACTAAATGTTATATAGAAGAGCTTAGAAGGTAGGGAATGAAAAAATAAATTCATAATAAGGATTGAGATAAGGGCCTTAGAGGAAATTTATGTTATCTAGCATTAAAATATCTAATCAGTGAAGAAAATGTGTATTGGCCATTCAAACTGACCCAAACCTGTCACAACACTTTTTGAATAGGTCCAATCTATTATAGACAAGTTCTCTTGTAAAAAATAGCCTTATACAAATGTATTACCTGCTCCTGCATTACAAGAGTTATTCTTTAGTATTAAAAAAATAAAGGGGGGGGTTGTGGGAAGTAAGTGTATATTTACCTAACATTAACAACTTAGGATAAATTTCTAAAAGATGTGCCAAAGGGAATTAATACATCTAAGGGTCTTGCCAACAGTATCTTCTTGTCCATGTAGAAACGTGAAATGGAGAGTGTTTTCTGCTGCTTTGAGTAAGTTAAATTCTGAGGTAACTGGTCATCAAAGCACAGTAAAATACAGTTTTGATTTGCTTATCATAAGAAACTTGGTAGTGCTCCAGGATACAACTGCTAAATTTTTATGTCTCTGCCACTCCACCCCTTTTTAGGGGAACAGATACCATCTCTCACCTGCAGTCAAAAGAGGGGTGAATGATACAAACTGAACCAATCATAGTATCCTACCCTTCAAAATTTATGAACCAGGGATAAGCAAGCCAGTCCAATCAGACTCCTTCACCATATTCCTCCATCCATTCACCAAAGCTAGCAGAAATACTTCTTATTCCTCTCTGAAAGAAGGAATGAAAGAGTGAAAGAGAAAGGATTTAACCACAGAACCGTTTGTGGTCCTATTTTTCTGCAAAATGTAGAAATCTGTTTCAACGGAACAGATGGAAGCTATGAATTAGACATATGCCAACATGAAATACAGAGATGGAAAGCAAGAACAAGAGCAGAGGGAGGGAAAGAGAAACTTGGTTTGAGTTATGGATGCAGTCATTTCAAGGCCAAAACATCTCCTGATCTTTCCAGTTTGGTGGCATGAAAGAGTGTATATTCCTGTTTTTTGGTTTTTTTAACTTACTGCATTGGTATCTCTATCATTTCCACCTAAAATAATTCTAAAAAATATGCTTTGCTTTAATGAGTATGATTTCCTACATTCTGGTTAGCTTTAAAGATAGTTTTATTTCTTTGGTCTTTTTAAATCAACATATAAATAATTACCACTTATTTTTTAGGTTTGGAAACTAGATATATATTTTAGGGAGTTAGGTTTGTAACACCTATTTTATATTTTAATACAGGTCATCCCCTTTTTTTATTGAAAGAATATAGAAGTTATATTTTCAAGTTCATTTCTTAGCATAAACAAAATTCTAGAGTAATTCACATTTTCCTAAACATGTTATATCAAAATAAATTTTAATAAAAATCTTAGAAACACTAAAGTTTGACCATTATGCCAATAAAATATGAAAAATAGAAGAGTGGGTTTGTTTTGTTTGTTTTGTTGTGTTTTCAGCTTGAAGTAGGTTGGGTATCTGGAGTCCTATCCACTGGTTTCACCTAAAATACATGTATCGATAGTAACCTCAGTGTCATCTTAATGAAGTCAGGACATCTGTGAGACTTGGAA
This sequence comes from Physeter macrocephalus, assembly GCF_002837175.3. Taxonomy (NCBI): domain Eukaryota; kingdom Metazoa; phylum Chordata; class Mammalia; order Artiodactyla; family Physeteridae; genus Physeter; species Physeter macrocephalus. Next base: position 137,211,523 of record NC_041220.1, on the reverse strand, counting down.
AACAATGACTCTATACCATACTGTTAACCAGATATCACACTTGAGCTTCAGAAATTTATTACAGAATTGTACCCGACTTAACTAGAAGAGTAGGTCTTGGCTTCCAAAAAATTCTCCGTGATGAATTTAGGTATGCACACCTTGACTGGTGTTATATGGCACTACAAACCAAACATTTCCCTGAAAGCATCAACATTTTTTAAGGGATGGGAATAATTTTGAATTTATGTGGACTTTAAAAATTCTATTTTTGGCTCAGATGTGTGAATCTTGATGGTTTGGCTGAAATTGTACAAGTACTATTTTGATCATTAACTGTCTCTTTATTGAATATCTTCAGTCTATATAACTTGCAAATATCTATTTTATTATTTTGTTTATATATGTGTGGTTATGCTTTGTTGCCTTTCCACTTCAGAAAATTTTTTGTTAACATATGAGTTTTGGAGAAAAATTGGCTTTGGTATTACTTTTGTTTACATTTTGATGTATATTTAAATGTAAATTGTTTTTTAAGATAAAATACTTATATACTTAAAAGAGGAAGCTTCGATGTGTATCAAAAATACAAACGTTTAATAAGAAAAATTAAAAATCTCCTGAAATACTTGTGAGGTTTGGCATACATACATACTCTAAGTTTTCTATACCACCCTTGACAACAAAGAATATTATTTCATAACCCCAACTACAGTTATTCAATGAGTAGTAAGTAGTAATCAATATAATAGTATAGGAGGCACTTACATTCTTTAGAATGATTTTTTTTTAATTGGGAGATACAAATGATTCTAATCTTAGTATGTGTTATGAGTAAGAGACAGCTTGGAAAAAGATATGAAAATATTATTCTTATAGTAATATTTAACATCGATCGCTAGCATTTTCTTTCCGCTGAAGAGAGAATTGTGAATTATAAACAATACAGGAATATCAAAATCAACGAAACCAATCAAAAATTGTTTAAAGCTTCCTAGGAGATTAACATAATATAACTGCCTTGGATAGTGAGTCTAAGATCATGACACGTTTGATGAAATCCTCTATTGAAGAGATGTCAAACCTTTGGGTCAGTAATCATGTTGATATCAAGAAATATCATTAATATATGTAGCTAACAGTAATAAAATACATTTTAAATAACTCTTGGATAAAGTGATATCAAAGTGTTATTTTAAAAATAGATGGCTCAGATATTAAGGATTTAGCCATATTACTAGTTTTTGCTATGTACTTTGAAGAAGATATTTCTGAAGGATACATCTCAAATCATGTTAATTCTGCAAATGCTAATAATCAAAACTAATAGTAATTTTATGAATTTTTATGAATTCAGCAGAACTCTTTTGTCTATTTGCTTATTTCATTTTCCCAGAATACCTTTAGCATCTGGGGTGTGTGTGTGTGTGTGTGTGTGTGTGTGTGTGTGTGTGTGTGTGTGTGTGTGTGTGTCTTCTCCCTAAATTCCTTTTGGGAAATGCCCTTCTTCTATTCCAGGGTACGTGAAAGGCTTTCATTCAGGATATCCTACCACCTTCTGGCTAACTGAGCTGTTAAGATATCTTCTCCTGTAAACTTAAGCAAAATTCTATTAGTTTCCTGTGGCTTGGTACCAAATTACCACAAACTTGGTGGCTTAAAACAACAGCAACTTATTCTCTCAAAGTTCTGGGGTTCATCAGTCTGAAATCAAGGCATCAGCTGGGCTGCACTACCTTCAGAGACTCTTAAAAATTCAAGTTCTACTAAATCTATTCTCTAAAATTTACATATTACATGGAACAATAGAGTTGGAGCAGATAAATCAAAGCCTACACAACTTTCTAAGCCAGGCACTGACAAAAAAATAATCGACACCTTGTGAGATAAGTTTGATCAAGCAAGCATCTCAAATGCATAAATGAAATGGAGTGAAAATAATGGCACCTTTTCCACCAGAGTAAGGCTGGTGGGTGCTGACAATGTAGAGGGAGTGGAGTTATGTGCCAGGGTTTCTATTCTTCAGGTGTGCATGGGAGGTGAGAAAATGAACTGAGATCTTAAACTAGTGCACCCAGAGTATAGGTACTCATTTTTTGATAGAGAAAAAAGTATTCCTGCTGCTAATATAGTCTTCCCTGATAAACATTATAATTCTGTTTCAGCCATTTCTATTCCATTGCATAGAAAAAATTATCTATGTACAAATGTCACTTAGGCATTACACTGTCACCATTTAGCTTTTTATCAATTGCATCTGTGGTAATTAGAGACACAAGTATTGTCTTAGGCTGTACAAAAATCTCTAGAAAAGCTTCATTTTGTTTCTCCCCCATGTCTAGCTGTTCATCCTTTTTTATTATTATTATTAGAGATACCTCATATAGTTCTAATTTTTTAAAAATTTTATTTTCCTTCTTGGAACCAAAGAACACTAGCATATTCTAAAAAGATGTATATATGTAGAGAGAAAGAGAAAGAAAAGGAGGGAGGGAGAGAAGATTGTCCTCAATGCTCCAACAGATAGATCCCTGAGAAAATTTTGCACCGAAATTTCCTCTATTGATTTTTGTTTGGTTGTTCAAAGGAGTAATAAATATGACTAATTTTGTTTTTTTTAAACGTTTATTAAAATTAAGTACATATAATTTTAATCAACAATGACCCTTTAAAGAATACAACCACTAAATGATATGAATGTTCATTAATAGGGGAATACTTAAATAAATATATATATATATAAACTATGGAATGTTGAACAGGTATAAAAAGAATGAATCATAATTTATGCACAGTATATTTTGCATAAGCATGGAAAAAGGATGTTGAAGATACATATCAGGCCGTTAACAGTGTTTAGCTTTGAAGTGAAATGACGAGATGTACTTTGGGAGAATGAATTAAAAAACATTAGCAATATGTAGCGTATATTTTTAATTGGTTACAATAAGAATGCATTGTGATAAAATTAAAACAATTCATCATAAAAGATCTAAAAAAATAGGCAAATATTTGCAGTAGATCTGTTTCATGTGAACGCCTTACAGATTTGTATTAGAAATTTATTGGGATTACTAAAAAAATATGGATCCAACTAATATCTTAAATCCTGATTCTGTCTTTGTCATTCATTTATTAAATTACCTGGAGGAAATGATCTTATGAATTGGTAACTCATTTTTCCTGTTTGTCAATAAAGAGAGGAGGCTACATAATTCTGTGGTAGGCAGAATAAAAGCCTTCCAAAGATGTCTGAGTCCCAGTCCTGAGGAGCCATGAACATGGTTGCCCTTATAACACAAAAGGGACTTTAAAAACTTAAGCTTAGGATCTCAAGATGGGAGATTTTTCTGGATTACCAAAATGGGCCCAATATAATCACGAGTCATTAAAACTGGAAAACCTATCCGGCTGTGGTCAGAGGGAGATTTAACTACCCAAGACAGACCCAAGAGAGATTAGATGTTGCTGGCTTTGAAGATGGGAGGAGTGAGGCTAAGGCCCAAGGAATGCAGACAGCCTATAAAAGCTGGAAAAGGCAGGGAAATGAATTCTCTTCTACTGCTTCCCCAAAGAAACCCTGACCTGCCAAAATCTGGATTTTAGCCTAATGAGACCTGTGCCAGACTTCTGACTTACAAAACTCCAAAATAGTACATTTGTGCTGTTTTAAACCTCTCAATTTATGACAATTCGTTGTGACAGCTATAGAAAACTAATGAAATTCTAAGACTGCTTTCAAATATAGTTTAGTAAAAATATCCTTTCCTTTTTCTAGCTTAAAATTGTCTTTTCCACCTTCTTTCTACTTCTCTTTACAGTTACCTTTATGGGATATAACAAGTAGATTTTTCTTTAGCAATATCAAATTCCACTAATATAAATGTAAACAAAATGTACCTCTCAGAATATTGATTAACACATTCACAAGCCAAGCTAATATTTTAATATGTGCAAACATAAATTTCTGTATGGAGAGTTTTGTATCTTGGACTCTTTTATAAAAAGGTAAATAATCCTGAAAACTTAACATACTGCTCCAGTGTTCTCATTTACATATAAAATGAGTAGTACATTTTGCCAGGTTTGTTGTATACTGGAAACAGTAAATTCAACTTCTAAGTAGTTTGTGTTCACTGATATAGTTTAAGCATATGAATGTAAGCTTCAGGAGGGCAGGTAGTTCATCTGTATTTATTCCCAGCAGGTGGAACAATGCCTAGCATGTATCAGGTAACCATTAATTATTCTGCATAATTAACTTATTATAAGTATAATCATGATCATTTGTATAGCTATATACTTACAAGTAGATGCATATATGTTTATCTGCAATTTGCTTAAAATACAATAAATACTTGATTATAATATTTGATATTTTATATATCCTTATGAATTACTGAAAGATTACTATTCCAACACTAATAGCATTTATTTTTTAATTTTTATAATTTAAAAAAATTTTTAATTTTTATTTATTCAATGGCTGCACCATGAGGCTGAACCTGCCCCGGCATTGAAAGTGCCAAGTCCTAACCACTGGACCTCCAGGGCATTCCCTAAAAGCATTTACTGAGCACAAAACTGAAGTCGAAGTTGTATAGAAAGGAGGAGAAATGTATGAATCACATTCATTTTAGCTCTTTTTCTAAAGTTATAGTCATTTAAATTTCTCCCTTTTAACGATGATCTTTGTGATAAAACACTTCATATATTCAAACATGCAACTGCTGTATTAAGAGATATTTAAACTATTGTTGCAAAATTTTTTTTTTAATTTTAATTTTTTCTCTATTAAACTGCCAGAACCATGCTAATATATTGTGGGTTGGCCAAAAAGTTCATTCAGGTTTTTCTGTAACATCTTGTGGAAAAACCTGAACGAACTTTTTGGTCAACACAATACTCCTTCTAAGGTAGACTTAATTTGATTAATTTTCTTATCAGTCGGTCAAAAAATTATTACGTACAAAGAAAAACATGACTGGGACTTCCCTGGTGGCACAGTGGTTAAGAATCCGCCTGCCAATGCAGGGGACACAGGTTTGAGCCCTGGTCCGGGAAGATCCCACATGCCGCGGAACAACTAAGCCCATGCGCCACAACTACTGAGCCTGCGCTCTAGAGCCCGCGAGCCACAACTACTGAAGCCCACACTCCTAGAGCCCGTGCTCCGCAACAAGAGAAGCCACCACAATGAGGAGCCCACACACCGCAACGAAGAGTAGCCCCGGCTCGCCGTAACTAGAGAAAGCCTGTGCGCAGCAACAAAGACCCAACGCAGCCATAAATAAATAAATAAATAGATAGATAGATAAATAAAAACATGCCTTTAAGTCCTTTCCATATTTATTTTATTTGTTAATTGTCATAAATTGGGTTATAGGTTAGAATTGGGGTCAGATATAAAGGAACCTGTCAGTTGATCTTTCATATTCTTCCCCATCTTTATATTGTTCTTTTATTTTCCTTTGCCTGCAATGGTTAGGTAAGTGGACTAAAACCGAACACGCAGAAGCAACTCTGGAGGAGAAAGAGTGAAGAGATGGAATGGGGAGCTGAAGAAGGGGAGCCTCCATTCCTGCGAGCACTGCTCTGAGTCATCAAGCTGCTATTGCAGCTTTGTCTGTTCTTATCCTTTTTAAGCCTGATGAATTGTCCTCAGGTGAGGGCTCCTAGTTAAACCAAGTAAAAATGATTTTCTTATTAGTCGCGAATGGCAACTGGTATACTTTACAACCCACTCCACCATCCGTACAGTGATTTTGAAATTCTATGAGGTTTTGTAAGCCTTCTGCATTTTACATTAGTACTTGTGCAAAATAAGACAATTTAAAGATCTCTTGGACCACAGAATTTAAAATTCAACCATTCTGAAACACTGCAGGGAGTCTGGAGAAGAAGGGAAAATGGCAAAAGAGAAATGTGCAAATTTCAGATAGATATAACTTTTAAGAATAAGCAAAATTTACATTTTACAATACTCTTAATCTCTAAAGCACTTTCTTAGTTTATTGTACAACAACTTTGTAAAGTAAGGGCCTCAGTCATAATACTCATTTAATATTTATATTTGAATATTGATTGTTCACGTTGGGAAACTAAGTAACACTGGTTCGAATACTTATGTCTCTATTGCAAAGAGCAAAGGTGTATTAAGAGGAAAAATTTCCACTCAGACCTTCATAAAGACCTCTGTACAGAAGGCTTACTTAGGGTCTCTCTTTATAGTGAGTTGAAAACAACTTTGCATTGTGTTTTGCAATTATCTAAATGTTTTTCTCAAAAAATTAGATCAATTTTAAAGTGTCTTTAGTGACATGACTTCTTAGGGTTTTGCACATGTTGAAAGATTGCCCAAATAAACTTGTTTGTTTATAGCAAAAGATATTGTAAATTATCCCGAGGAGAAGGTGGTCTACTACCTTTAAAACATAATATTCTGTCATATATTGTAAATTATCCCGAGGAGAAGGTGGTCTACTACCTTTAAAACATAATATTTTGATTCTGTCATATTAAAATTTTAGATAGGGAGAGAATGTTAGGCTGATAAGATATCAGCTTGGTTGGTACAATTATTTTGTTTCTTCATCAAATAACAATTATTTCTTTACTGGTAACTTACAGAGAGAATGGGAAACTCTCCGGTTATCTAATTACTGAAAATGGAGTGTGTTAGACCTAGGATTATGGATCTTTGATGTAGAGATAGTCTCATAAAATCATCAGTTCTAGGATTACTTTATAGATTATTATAAAATGATCATTTGTGGATTACTTACAACAGCATTTCTTTTCATAGCTAATGTTTACTTTCAGGTCTGCCAATGTTTTTCAAAGAAAAAAATCCATGGAGTTATAAAATAACTATCATTTTGGTCGTATAAATTCAACAGTTCGATTTCATTCAATTTAAGTATTCCACTGTGTTTAGCTCAGCTCTATTTTAATAAACCTCAAAAATTCATTCGAACAAGAAATTAAGAAAATAAAAGTAAATACTAAATACAAAACAAATCAATTACTAACGTACAGTTTACACATTATATTCAACCATTTTTCTGCCCATATATTATAATGACTTGTAAAAGTCCTCAGGTATTCATATACACTGCAAACAATAGTGACCCCAACTGTTCTAGTCTTACTTTAAGTAGTTTAAGAAAGCATCATGATTAAATTTAAATTATCAAATATTTTAAAATAAATGTGAACCTCTAGTCAACTTACTAAGTTCCCAATACTGAGTTATTATTTAGAAAATATATAATAACATAAAAGAATACTTTAAAACTGACATAAATGGAAATTTCTTCCTTATACAATCATCACTAGAAATGCAACTTTTTCTCTTTTAAAATAGTAGGAGAGAGTGAGTATAGGTTACAGAATAAGAATAGGCTATTTGACAAAGTTATATAAATTAAAATAGAATAATTACCGAAAGATTTTAATACTACTATCATGTCAGTTAATATTTTAAATTCCTAGATTATACACAGAAATGAGGACAAATATTTCACAATACATTTCCAAAACATTTTTTTCCGTACTATATGGTATGTAATGCAAGGAAATAAAAGAACGTGTAATTTTGAAGACGGTTTTCTTCTCAAATTATTTGTTGATTAAAATCTCTTAATATTGGGATAGCTTAATAACACTGTCAGTAATTTAATAATTCTGTATTGTTAGTGTAAACATTCTCTGAAGTAAAATAATTCTTAAAAGAATTTTAAAGACAAATAGAAAATGTGTAGGCATGGATAAATGGATTCATAAAAGATGGAAAAATCACTACAATTTATAAATTTCATTGGTCATATCTTCAGGTCACTTTGATACTTGCCTGACCTCACCACTATTCTACTGCAGTACTTCCAAGATCACACTTTTCTCACAATCCATTGTCTTCTTATAACTCAATTTAGAGAACTCAGAGTAGGCAGTAAAGCTAAATATGGCAGTTATGAACCACAAGAGTAGTTTAAAAGTAGAAGGCTATGTAAATTCCCCTTTGCAGGACCTGACATTAATCTCTACAATCACCTGAACTATGCTGAAAACTCCTTTCTCTGCCTGGGAACAAATAAAGATGGTAGCATTCCTGAAACATTTTACCCAGATAATGTTGTTTAAGCATCAGTATTGATGTTGGTATAGCTTCTTATCACGTGACATGGGTTACTGTTTTTGTTTTGGTATGTCATGGTCATGAACTCTTATATTTTGAACATCCAAAGGACTATATTGCATTTATTATTAGGGACTAAGCCACAGAAGCATTCTATACATAATATTAGTTTTTATAAGCTAATATATTAGTTTATAATATATTAGTTTATTAGTTTATTAGTTTTTATATGCTTATATTAGTTTATAAGCTCTTCCTTTCCCAACATGTTAAACTATAGATACCATCCCAGATTTGTAGCCCTGACATTGCATTTGACTTTTACCTTTTTCTGTTGGTTTTTAAGGTTGCCTTATTAACATTGGATAATGAGATAAATTCCTTGCCTGCTTAAATGGAGTGACATGGAAACTCAAAAATAATTAACTTAATGTTATCTGTGATCATTTGTGAATTAGACATCAAGAAAAATGGGTATCCACCACCCTGTTTAAATCATCTCTGAGGTTCAATTCTAAATGCATGTTTACCCTAGATACATTCAGTGAGGAAAAGGAAGCTATAGAAATATGTTTCAATTGAGTTCCCAAACATATTCAACAAGTGTGCTAGTAAACAAAGATCCAACTGTAGGAAGAATAAGATCAACATAGGAGAACTGATAATTAATGCTAAAAAGTTAAATACCAGTATGTAAGAAATAGTGGAAATTAACAAAGTAAAAATTTTTCCAGGTTGTCACAGGTCATAAGTTACCATATAGAAGTCAGATTTTTCCCCCTAATATAAATATTTCATTTGAAAATGTGAAAATTTATCACCATCTGTTCCATGGCAAGCTGCTTGGATTACCTAGAATTCTGTCTTTCACAGAGCAGAATCGTACCATGACCCAATTAGCTTTTACAAATTGAGAAACAATAAGCTGCATCCCTGCTTTGATAAAAAATGTTTTTGAAAGCCCTATGTTCTTGATGATTCCATTTAGTAATCTAATCCTATTTAAAAATCACATGGTTCTGAAGAGTTACCATTTTCACTGTTACATATGCTGTAAAAAAATAAAAGCTGTAAGAAGGAACATCTAGCAGATAGGTTTGGAATACATGACCAATAAAAATAAGGTTTTGTCATTATGTCAACAAAACTATATTGACTCTCACTATAGAAGAATGTTTTCATTTTTGTAATAATTTCCTAAAATCAATAATGAAAAACATACTTTTGAATAGCCCACAAAATAGGTATATTTTCCTTAACAATCTACTGTAAATCTCTCCACAATTTAGAGGCCGGTAGAAAACTGTTGTTTCTCATTCTCTATTGGATTTGACAGCATCTATACGTCTACAGATGGTACAGGCTCTTTCACGAACATTATTACAAAAAAGAGAGCAAGATCCAAAACATGCAGCGTGCCAAGAGAAGAGCTTTATGAATAAAGGGCTAGATTGTTTCTGGGTTGAAAAAGGTATATAGTATCCTTTTCTAAATCTATTCATTATGTTGACTGTCTTATAACAACATTTATGCAATTTATTTGACCATGGATGTGTTTTTGAATTATAATGCATTGATAGAAAACCCGCAGGAGTTCACATAATATAATGCCTTTTTCTAATAAAGTAGGTGGCCTAATGTCATCTCACAAATGGATTATAATTACTGCAAGAAATTATCACCGTTGGAATTTATCAGTTAAATATTGTGGACCACAATCTATCCTAGATCTATACTCTGCCTCCTCCCTGCAGCTCTGTTTTGGGAGGCTGAATTTGATGAACTATAACAATAGGCTGTCCTGCTCACTGTGATTCTTCTTACTCCTCTCTTTTAAGAACAACCACGAATTTGAGATAATCTGAACAACCCCTTTAACTAAAAATCCTATGTAATATTATATTAAGTAACCACATTGAACTGCAATGCTGTTGGCCTGTTTCGTCAATGCTCCTCGCCCTCCCTGCTTCCACCAGTCATTTATAATTTGCTCAAGAAGTTAGTTTTTGTATTTCCTTAATATTCGTGGTGTTTGATCTTTGAGGATGGCATTTATAAATGTAGAAATATTATCTTTATGGGTAGACTTAACTGAAGAAAGAAAAGTAAGACGGATGGCTCCTTCCACTAAAAACAGTACTCTCATTAGCACCTACTTGACATGGCTTTTGCTGTAAAATGAATAGTATGAAGCTTTTGTTCAAAACCTTTCTCTTCTATAGAATTTTATACTAGAGTAGTGCTTCAACGGATAATAAAGTTATTTAACTAGATTTTTTTCCTTTAGAAGTGTGTTGTAATGGATAAAAAAACCAGCAAATGATGCAAATCCAACTCCTGACTTTGCCACTAGCTAAGCTCGTCACACAATTCCCCTGAGACTCAGTTTTCTATCTTGAACAATTTATGTCAGGATATATCTTGACTTATTTAATATTTTGAATTTGGATAAACATTATATATCTTTCTTATTAGAGATCATCTGTTGCTCTGCATTATTCAGTATGATGAAAATTAATAACAAAAATCTCTCAAAATCTGAACACATTAGATAGTTAGCTCGAGCGAAATAGGAACCCAGAGTCACTATTAAAGGTTAGATTATATATTTAAATTTCACGTAAAATATTTGAATAAAAATATATGCAGATTCAAAATTGTATTTCACAATATGTATGTGAAATGATATAAACTACTCATATACAGATAAGAAAATAGGTAATGAAAATTTTTTTTCACTTTTAAAAAGTTATGTTACTGCATGCCATTTTTTTTTTTTAATGAGCAAAGCCCTTTTATTCTTATCCTAAATCATGGGTAGTAAACTTGGTTTTAAAATCAACAGGAGTTTCCAGGATATACAAAAATAAAATATGTTTTAAAATAATTTTTACTATAGTCTAGAGAAAGCAGCCTAGGTATTAACTCTCTGAAAGGAATGAAATGTATAGCAGAGTTTTCCCACGTGACAGAATCAAAAACACGAAGTTTACAGCTGTGCACAGGATCTGCTCTTTCCCTTGGGTTGTAATGTTTGTCAGCAAGGCACTCATCAAGAGGAAGTTTTATTCTGTAACTTAGACTATAGACCAGATTATCTGGAAGATGTCTGGGCTCAGTCTTTCAGTTTGGTAAAAATTTGCTCTCTCTCCATGTTGCTTCTCTTCACCCACCCCAGTTGAAGGGCTCCTCTTAGTGAATTTCTCTTCTCAGCAACTTCAACATTTCTTAGCCGGGATGTAATACCCAGGGCATGCGCAGACAATTTAGTGGGTTACGTAACTTGAATAAACTAGTTTGTGTCAAAGAGTTAACATACGTGCCTCCCTAAACCAATATACTTAGGTTTCCTTTAGGAGCTTCAAAAACGTCCTATGAGCTAGCACTATGAGGTCATCTGTTTGGCAAATATTCAATGAGTGCTAACTGCAGGCCAAAATGTTACGAAAATATTCTCTTAATAGCCCTGCAAGTTAGGCGTTAGTCTATTTTAAGATGATTAAAAATTAGGGTCAGAGACTAAAGATTTGCTGCTGCGTTGTGCTGCCCTTTGTATCATTCTTCTTGGATGTTGAATTTACAAAGCACTCAGTCAAGTAGAGCCTAGCAAATGATGTGGTTAATTTAAGATGTGTGGACAGCCAACTCTCATTCCAGTCTGGGGGCCTGATAATCAGGTTTGATCATCTCTACTGCCTAAATTGTCCAAATAGTCATCAAAGAGACCCTTCCTTTATGGCTGTATAGACTCAGCTTTGTTTGAAATTTTGGAAACTGGATCCAGCCAGTCTTTTCACAGCAAACAGAATGATTCCTCAAAATGTTGGTATATATTAGGTCCACGTATTTAAAATCTTATTTCGTAGTATTTGTTCAGTACTCACCAGCTCAGGTCTGAAGGAGATTCCTGAAAGTGTTGGAAGATGGCATGACATTTTCTTTAGCCGTCCAGGGCTTATTTCCCCTCCCCCACCCCATCCCAACTGGGCCAGTAAGAGCCTCCCTGAGGTAAGCATTCACTCTGTGGGATAATAAGACTGATGAGTAAATGATGAATTATAGGACACAATGAACCCCCTTGGTTACACAAATTATCTCAGCTCAGAAAAGTGGGCTCATTTACTGAAATCCAAAGTTTAAAATATGTTTTTACTACTACTAAGATAGCTCTGTAAATATTAACAAAAAAAAAACTTAATAAAGATGACTGTATCTGAAATTTATTATTTTTTAAAATTGGAGTATAGTTGCTTTACAATGTTGTGTTAGTTTCTGCTGTACAACTAAGTGAATCAGCTATACGTATACAGATATCCCCTCCCTCTAGACCTCCCCCCCATCCCAAGCATCTAGGTCGTCACAGAGCACCGAGCTGAGCTCCCTGCGCTATACAGCAGGGTCCCACTAGCTATCTGTTTTACACATGGTAGCGTACATATGTCAAACCTAATTTCTCAGTTCGTCCCACTGTGTCCACACATCCCTTCCCTATGTCTGCGTCTCTATTCCTGCGCTGCAGATGGGTCCATCTATACCATTTTTCTAGATTCCACATACATGCGTTAATATACGATATTTGTTTTTCTCTGACTTTGTAGAGACGTGGATGGACCTAGAGTCTGTCATCCAGAGTGAAGTAAGACAGCATGCCATTTTTGATTATTTTTATAATAAAACTTGTGTCAACCGATTTTAAACCAATCACTAAAGAAAATTAATTGGATTCGATGAAAGAAGACAACTCAGGTTCAATAACGTTAGGTAGTGTCTCTTCATAAGGAAAGTTTTTTTTTTTAGTTTTGATTTATATTTATTTTTCTGGCCATGTCGCGGCATGTGGGATCTTAGTTCTCTGACCAGGGATCAAACCTGTGCCCCCTGCAGTGGAAGCGTGCGTCCTAAGCACTGGACCGCCGGGGCAGTTCCCACAAGCAACGGTTTTTAATTGTAGTCGCAGCTGTAATGAAAAGTAAATCCTTTATACTATGCAGAGTGTTGAAATAATTTGTACATATATGTTAAATTATGTGTGTGTGTGTGTGTGTACACATAACATACATGACATTTACCCTCCCTATCAGAAAGTTAACAACGGAAGCTGATGCTTTGCATTAGCAGTTAGGATCCTCTATGATAACTCTAAATTCTGTATCCTTCTCCTGGCTGAATTCCAAGCTGGGTAATCCTGTTCCCCAAATCTTGAAGGTAGTTTCAATCAGATGCCACATGCTGCTTTACTTTCTGTCATGTACAGTTGTGTAGCGTTGAGCATTTTACTTCTGAGTGTGTTGCAGTAATCTCTTTGGTTTGGCTTTCATAAGTTGCTTAGAAAATATTACAAAGCTTGTTGGAATCTTCAAGATGAAAGGTTATGAAACCATGAATGGCAATGTCAGAACCCATTTAAGAGGATTATGTTTATCGCTGATAGGTTTAGCTTTTGTTGAAACCATACAGGAATTACTGTTTATATAAAAGCCCTAATTCATCGTCAGTTTGTCAATAAGCAAACGTACTTTTGTTGTCATCAGAATGTATAAAATTTTCATTTTTTTCATGGTCAGGTAAATAATAACTTTTCTCCCTACATGGATTTAATGTTTATGGATAAATGATAAGGGCTTTTGAATCAGAAATCCTTATTCAGATGATTCAGATACTGCCCACTGTAGCCTCCAGGAAGTACCTTAAGTAGAAGTGGAAACCATTCTCAAAGGAGGGGTTTCCTATGCACCACCAGAGTTTACTTGGTAGAAGGTACAGGTGGAACTTCTATAGGTTAAAATGAATTCTCCCTAGTATCTTTCCCCTGTACAGGTCTCTTCTGTCAGAGGAGCAAATTAAAATCTCAATCCTAGCGATCTGCCCTGAAGAATCACCTCCATACAAATGAAATAACATATTAGCAGGTTTTTTATAGGGGCATTATTTGTAATAGCAAACCATTGGAAATCTCTTAAATAATCATCTATTGGGGGCTTGAATGAAAAATAAACTACCTGTGAATAAATATAAATAAGAACACATTTAAAAGGAAGTATAAAGCAGGCATAAAAATGCAGGTCTTTGTGAACTGATATGCAGTGATATCCAGGATATATTATATATTTATATATTTTGTTAAGTACAAAATCAACATGTAGTATAACGTATTTATTATGCTGCTTTTTGTGAAAGAAAAGAATAATACACACCTGTATGCTCACATACACCCCTACCCTTAAACCAGGTCTGAATCCTAGCTCTAGCATCGTTCTTATATAACCCTTACTAAGTCTCTGGCATTCTCTTCCATAAATTGAAGTGGCTGAAATACAGAATAATTCAAAAATCATTTGTGGTTTAAAATTATGTCCTAAATATTTTGAAGAGTCTCCTGGTTAGTATAAATGCACCCTAGAACTAAGAAAAAGTACAGACAGGATTTTATCTTCAGTATTCTTAGAGCACAAAGATAATAGGAAAAACTAATTTCCTTTAATGATATGTAAAACAAAGTATTCCAAAAACATTTTTTATATATGTCAAATAAATAAAGAAATTGATTTTCTATTGTTGAATATGGGAAATCATCCTAAGACCTAGGGTTTTATTTTTCTTTTTTCCTCTCAAAACATCATATAAGAATGACTAGAATTTAAGAAGTCTTCAAATTTAAAGTTTCACATCAATAGTACATTTTAAAAGTCATCTAGTATTCCTTTATAAAGTAAAGCCTATGGAATACAAGGGAGAAAAAAATCACAGTTTGGAAGGAATTCTTTGGTGATTAGAACTGTTATCCAAACTTCACTCCAGTTTAAAAGAAGCTTAAGATCTATCAGGAATAAGACAAGTCTACGACTTCAAAGGATGGCATGCAAACCTGAATACCAAGTAAAATGCACAACTGGAAGGGATGACCTTGGGAGAATAAAGAAATACCCGATTTATCTGTCATTGTGGGTCAAGACAAGAAATGCAACAAGACACTCCTTTCAAAGTCCCAGAAGAGCTCCTTCCCAAATAATTGATATCACACAACAAAATATGTTTTGCTATAATTGCTGCAATAATGGGAGCGATAACTATAGCATAAATAAATATGCATCTACTCAATATTTTAAATTTAAAACATTTTTGTATGTAGAGCTATTTTTTAAAGTGTATTACTTATTCCTTACTTGTAGCAGAATATTTTCTAAGTGATTTAAAATCATCTTATTCAAATATTATAAGTAAATTACATAGGCAATATTACCATTATTTTACAGATGAGTAAATTGAGTTTTATGGAATTGAAGTAATTTCCAAAGGTCAGACAGGTAGTAAATAGCACAGCCAAAATTCAGAGTTCATGACTCCAAAACCCAAGTACTTCGATAAGATTTATTGCGCTGAACACATGTATAGCATAATACATCACAGTATACCACAAAGAAATAGTCATTTTCTAAAAATCATTAGGGAAGGATTAGTGTTTCCTGTTCAAGAGGAAAATTTTTATTTTTAATAATAAAGTATAGCTCACTCTCCTAGTTGTGTGGGCGTGTATCAGGAAAATTAACTCATTTTTCTAATATGAAATAATTGAGAATAACTAACTAAAAATAAAACCTTAGCAAAATTATAGAGATGTACAAGGGAGAAAAAAATCACAGTTTGGAAGGAATTCTTTGGTGATTAGAACTGTTATCCAAACTTCACTCCAGTTTAAAAGAAGCTTAAGATCTATCAGGAATAAGACAAGTCTACGACTTCAAAGGATGGCATGCAAACCTGAATACCAAGTAAAATGCACAACTGGAAGGGATGACCTTGGGAGAATAAAGAAATACCCGATTTATCTGTCATTGTGGGTCAAGACAAGAAATGCAACAAGACACTCCTTTCAAAGTCCCAGAAGAGCTCCTTCCCAAATAATTGATATCACACAACAAAATATGTTTTGCTATAATTGCTGCAATAATGGGAGCGATAACTATAGCATAAATAAATATGCATCTACTCAATATTTTAAATTTAAAACATTTTTGTATGTAGAGCTATTTTTTAAAGTGTATTACTTATTCCTTACTTGTAGCAGAATATTTTCTAAGTGATTTAAAATCATCTTATTCAAATATTATAAGTAAATTACATAGGCAATATTACCATTATTTTACAGATGAGTAAATTGAGTTTTATGGAATTGAAGTAATTTCCAAAGGTCAGACAGGTAGTAAATAGCACAGCCAAAATTCAGAGTTCATGACTCCAAAACCCAAGTACTTCGATAAGATTTATTGCGCTGAACACATGTATAGCATAATACATCACAGTATACCACAAAGAAATAGTCATTTTCTAAAAATCATTAGGGAAGGATTAGTGTTTCCTGTTCAAGAGGAAAATTTTTATTTTTAATAATAAAGTATAGCTCACTCTCCTAGTTGTGTGGGCGTGTATCAGGAAAATTAACTCATTTTTCTAATATGAAATAATTTATTGAGAATAACTAATTAAAAATAAAACCTTAGCAAAATTATAGAGATGTAAATTACACATTAACCCAAACATACTCTACATACAGAAACTTAAAGAGGTAATAAATTTACTAAATTTTTTTTTCGTATAAACACCTGGTTTCTTTGCATTAAAGATCAGATAATAATGGCCAGTTAATCGTCCTCTGTATAAGTTTCTCTTGTTTTGGTTCTTTTTAAGTTCAGGTTCATCTTCTCTGTGCTATATGGACTCTTCTATAACTACCCACCTCTTCCCCCAGATACCAATGTCTTTTAGAATCCTTTGATATAGATGCGAACAGTCCCTAATCTTTACATTTACAGAAGTCCACATTTGCCTTTTAATCGCAGCATTGCTCTCTCGCAATATAGTCTTTGTAAAGCTGGTTGTCTAGTTTAGAATTAATTTTATTTGTCCAGCTATTCTCTGTGACCTAAATGTTTGTCACTTTTCTATGTTCTTTCTGTGCTCTGCATTTTCTTTCATCCTTCAGAGAGAGTGGTATTATCCTGTTTCACCTAAAAGGACGGTCATTTGTGTTTTAGGACGTGAGCTGAAAGCAGAATGCATAATGTAATGATCCTCTGAGAAAACCTGCACGTCTCCTTAGACCTTTCCACGCATGTCCAGAGCAGCTCTAGATGTCGGCTGCCATCCCTCCTTCCTCAAGAACTGATGCATCATCTACCTCCTGAAATGATTCTCACTAGAGTCACAGAGTGTGAGTTAGCCGTAGGGGTGGTGCTCCAGGGCAGTGTAAGGAAAGGACCCTGAAATAACTGACATTTATGAGTAACTGATTTGTTAGAAATCGTTTAAAGAATCAATATTCAATTGAATCCATGAAATCTTTAGACTCTAAGGAAGCATTGCCCAATAGAGCTTTCTGTGATGATAAATATCCTACAGTCTACTGTTCATTTGGTAGACAGTAACCACTTGTGGATTCATGCATGACTAAAGTGACTGAAGAATTTTTAATATTATTTAATTTTAATTAATTAAAATGTAAATAACCACACATGGCTATTGGCTATGTTATTGGACAGGGCAACAATAAGGGATCTTACAAACTGCTTCAATTAACTTTCAATTTAAAGAGGTTATGTATTTGTCCACCTTGAATAGTCTGAAGGATTCTCAATTATAGACATGTATGAGGTCATTAAAAATCTTTCTTAGAAATGATATTTATTCATTTTCTTACAATTACCACAGAGGTGGCCGTTGTACTTTTTCAATGACATAAGAAATATTTTTTTCAACTCGCATTACCAAATATGTGTTCCATGAGATAGTTTTGAATAAATAAATGTCAGTGAAACTTTTCCTTCTAAAACACATTGTAATTTTTACATGTAAAAAATAAACACTTTATATTTTTATTAATGGCATATGAAAACAGAAAATAAATTCACAAAACAAATCAATTTGAAATAATATTGATATATGCATTAATGCACTTTGCTATGAGCTACGCTATAGTTGTATGCAATTGCTATCACTGAAATTTAATGTCTCTTGTCTTATACTCTGAGGAATTATACTTATGATAATAGTCAAAGTATATTATATATAGATCATATGCATCACGCAGACTAATTTTTCATGACTCGATGATTGAAAAAAGAGAGTTGCCAAAGTGAGAGACAAACATTTGGACCTTAAATTGCATTTTCAAAGGAAATGTCAATTATATCAACATTTTTCTCTGTAGAAATGTGATACTAATTGATAGACTGACAGGCATCAGAGGTAGGGGAGCCAAACACAACCATTATTATCATAAAATTCTTTAAAGACAATGGCTTAGGAGGGGTTAATGGGGCTGTTTATATGTTCTACCTGTTGCTCCCTCTCTGAGCCAATTTGTAAGATCCCATCCACTGGGAAGTTGGGATCTGCAGTTTCTTTCTACTAGCCCAAGGGTAAGGAGAAGAAACAAAAAAATAAAGTCACAAGGTAGATGGCTTTTAAATAGAGCAGATCCACAGGCCCAGGAGAACGTGAACCCAAGTCTGTCGCCACTAAGCAGGTATCTCATTCCTCCTTTTTGGGGAAAAATGACTAAGCAATAGGTACAAGGCCAGGGACAATTACACTAAAGACCTCCTTGTACATGGGAATAAGAGGATGTTACGGGTTAAATTGTGCCCCCACCAATATGTTGAAGTCCTGACTCCTAGTATCTCAGAATTTAACCTTATTTGGAAAGAGAATCTTGACAGAGGTAATCAAGTTAAAGTGTGGTCATTACGGTGGGCCCTATTTGAATGTGACTGGGTCCTTATAAAAATGGGAAATCTGAACACAGAAGTAGACATACACAGAGGGAAGACTACGTGAAGAGACAGAGAATGTCACATGGAGGTTCATGTTATGCTGCCACAAACCAAGGAATGTCTGGGGCTGCCAGAAGCTGGAAGGGGCAAGGAAGGATCCTTCCCTAGCACCTTCAGAGGGAGCATGGCACGGCCTACACCTTGTTAGTGGATTTCTAGCCTCTTGAACTGTGAGACAATGAGTTATTTGTTACAAAGAAGCCCAAAAAACTAATAAAGAGGTCAAAGAGAACTTCTCTAGGACCAAAGTAAAAAATCATACTTTGATTAGTAAACAAAACACGACCTAAGCTGTTCAAGGTGCAAACGTTAAAGACTTTTGGAAGCACCTCAATCAAACACATATTTCAAATAAATTTCACTCTGTATTACTTTGATCCATCCCTTTGCTGTCATGTTTTTATGAAGCTTGAAAAAGGTCTTAATGGATGTCGTCTGCTCTCTTGCTTATCCGTGACTTAACCACTATGATTACATGTTTACCCTTGGAAGTGCTCAAAGCGGTTAGCCTACCAGGATGACAGAGACTAACTCATGATATGCTTGGGGTATTTCAGGTGCAGTTGAATTATGCTATTCTAGCCTGAGGGTAGTTTCTAGAGAGATGCTTAGCAGAACAAAAAATATGTCTTCTACTTATAATATCTCATCAAATCAAAGAACCAAGGTGTAGAAATGGAAGGAATAAAAGGAATTGTGGAGATTTTAGCAGCCATATTCTGTAGTATCTCATATTCTAAAGTATATTCTCTTGTCCCCATGTGACTTTCTAGTTACTGAGCCATTTCTTTAGCTCTCTTCACAGTTAAACTAAAAAGAATATTCATCAGCACGTCCCCACCTTCAAACCTCCAATTACCATACAACCGAATACAATCTGGCCTATGCCACCACCATTCCATTGAAACTATTTGTCAAAATCACCAATTATTTCAATATGGTCAAGATTAGGTACTGGAGGATCTAGCTCCCAATTAAATTTCCAACCTCATTTCATTCCATCTTCTTTCTCACTCCTTCAAATCAAATACACTGGACTCCTTCTGTCTGTTTTCTCTAACATACCAAAACCTTTCCTTCTCACTCTCTCTAGAATGGACATTACATGGAGGCTCTTTCTCAAAGTTCAGATTCAGCTTCTGTTTCAGTCACCAGAGCGAGTCCTTCGTAATCGCCATAGAAAAATGTAGACCTTTTTTTTTTTTCCACCTTATTTATCATTGTTCTTTAACCAATTCCTTCAGTGTTTACCACAACCTGAAGTTATATTTTTATGTTTTCTTATTAGTATTTTATGACTTCTGTTATATTGTAAACCACACAAGTGCAGAACATATATTCTTCCTACAAACAATATAACCTTAGTTCTAATTCCACTGGATGGTGCATGATATAGTAATAAATATTTAATAGATAAATGTACTTTTCTTCTAGCTGCCATTAATATATGTCAATTTCATCAACTGTCATCTCTGTGTTGCTTAATTACAAATTTTAGATTTACATGGGAGAGAGTTCTATCTAGTCTATTATCAATCTGCATGGTCAAAGGGGGCAATTCACATAAAGGGGATATGACCCTCCTTTAACGCGTTATTTTCTTCTGGGGAAGAGAGAAATGCTCCTAGCTGCAATGCATCCACAATGAGTATTTACCACATAGGACCAAATACACTTTGGAAAGTTTCTACAAGAAAAGGTTAAATATAGGCAATGACTCACTGCTGCCTTTAAAAATGAGTATCTGATTGAACAACACTTTTCTGAATATTAAGAACTATACAATGGATAGAAATAGCATTGCTGAAAAGATACTGTGTGTGTATTTCAATTTAGAAGTGCAAAAAAAAAAGTGACCCCCTTCACTTTCTAAAGCTTTGTGTCCTATCTCTGGTGGTGCAGGTGGGATTCATGGGGGATGGAGAAAAATTACACATTGAATTTTACTAAGGAAAGGCCATGAAGGAAAGGAACGTAACTGAGAGCAAACAGGCTCAGCACACTGCTTAATAGGAAACAGAACAGAAGCACTTTCTGCTTGCAGGTTCCCTATAGCTAACAGGGTTGGAGTTTTTGTCTTTTTCCTGGTGCCACCACCACTACACACACAGACTCACGTCTAAGTTTATGAGCACACATGTGCTGCATTATGAGGGACCCAGAGCATCTGCCTCCATTCTTTTCCCTCTAAATCACTCCCTCCATTCACCAGCTGGAAGGGTTTTTCTGGCTTTCTCTAAGCTGGCAGATATTCCATTACACATCATATCCTGTAGTTTAATGATGACATAAATACATGTATAGCCACAGACAGAGGTATAGGCATAAGCATGGTTCTAGGTATAAGTATGTAATCAGAAGTAGTTTCATTTCAAATTCCTATTTTTGAAATAAAAAGCTTATATTCACTGTTTCTATATCTGCAGTCCAATGTTCCCTAAGCCAGCGGGCATTTCTAATTGAATACGGATACAATATGAAAATATGTATAAAATATACATTAATATATTTAAAATATTTATCTTTTAAATAAATATGCATATTGTCATTTAGAAATAAATTATAAAATTAAAGTTGATTTTTATCTTTGAAAATTTTTTCTTTAAAATAAAATAGCTTTTAAAATGTGTTTGTTCTATTGCAAGGTAAATAAAAAATATAAATTGATTATTCTTTTTTTGGTTACATTGCACACATCTGTTAGACCATATTTTGGCTACTTACATAAATCCATTTCTCATTGTAACTTATATAGCCTGAGGGTATACTATCTACACATTTTGTTTTCAAACATGTATCTTGATCAAACATTTTTTGCAAATGCTGCCTGCCCTATGATCAGACTAGAGATATAAAAAATAACTCTAATATATACTTTCCCATATCTATACCTTTATTATTCCCATTCCCTACATCCTGAATGACCTATCCAGCAAGACCAGTTCTAACACTTAACATAATCTAATAACCATTCATAGATCCTTCTGGCTAGAAGTTCTCTCTTCTTTCACTGAATTCTTTACTATGCTTTACATTACTCATGTTTCTTCATCTGCATGGCTTTGCAATATATTTAAATTCTACTCCCATCATTTCAGTAATAACATCTGATTGGAGCAAATGGCTTCATGTCTTCCATAGTGTGCCCAGCAAAGAGTGCATATTAAGTAAATGTTATATTTAATAAATTATACTCTTATTAAGGTATGTCTTTAAAAGTCATAATGCTTTTTTCCATTACATATTAATAAGAATAGGAATTATTTCAAATAACATCTTTAATTTATAATTAAATGCATATTATTGTTTCTAACCCTACAGTTATAAAATAGAATTTTATAATATTCAGAGTTTAACTTACTACAAAACATCTTAAGTGAAAGGAATTGTTGGGATAATTGAGTTTCCAATAGATAATTAAATATTAACTAAAGATATTTAATTTTTAGCAATTTTTAATAATATATGTATTAAACTATATGGATTCTAAATCACATTTGAAAATTAAAATTATTTACAAATACCTTGGGTTGCTTTATCTCATAGCATCTTCAAAAGCATTTTATATTTGATCTGAAATGGCAGCCGTCAAATGTAAAAATACGCTACCTGCCTTCTCTCTGTTGGAAATATTATGTATTAAAGAGAGAAACAGGAAAAAAAAAATCCAAAACCTATATTGAATTAACACCCGTATGGAAGATTTTATCTAAGAGAAACTTAAGAGAGGGAGTAAAAGTGAGAGGTCAAATTCATAAGCAAAAGACTTTTCCAAACCTAGAATTTATAGTCGCTTTTAAGGTCAGTAAAGCAAGGATTTAACCTTGCCACCACTGCAGTTTAAGTTATATAATTACATTCTTCAAGTTGACATTTTCACCTTGGTGGGCATAATAAGGCCATGCAGATGCAGGTGAAAGCCAGTAATTTCAGCATTCTGCTTCCTCTCACGTTGATGATAATAAGATATGGCAGTGGAGCATGCATGAGCCTCCATTTAATTGTCAGTACAGTCTTTCATTTAAACAGCAAAATAGTTAGCAGTAAGCTTATACGTGTGGAAAGCATGCAAAATAGAAACGTAAGTCTGTTCCCTTTAAAAACACCTCACGTAGGAAAGGCCAAGCATTTAAAATGTGTTTCTACTACCCTTTCAAGAAGTCAAAACCAAGAGAAAATACATGACTAGAAAAGATAACTGGAGTTTTCTTTAGAGAATGAAAACAGTTTGCTAAACCATCTTTAAATGCATAAATCTTTCAATGTTGAATATATAGCATAGAAAAATGTGAGAAATCATTTAAACTTGAAATCTACTTGCACTACTTTATGCAGATTGCCTCTTAAACTCATAAATGTTTTTTTTTTTTTTGACTAGAACTGGGCTTCATTTGTAGAACAACACTTCAAGTAAAACAAGTCTTAAAAGATCAGCTACTGTTAACATTAAGGATATAATCATAGGGCTTCCCTGGTGGCGCAGTGGTTGAGAGTCCGCCTGCCAACACAGGGGACACGGGTTCGTGCCCCGGTCCGGGAAGATCCCACGTGTCGCGGAGTGGTTGGGCCCGTGAGCCACGGCCGCTGAGCCTGCGCGTCCGGACCCTGCGCTCCGCAACGGTAGAGACCACACCAGG
>NC_041220.1:137145582-137187839 GCF_002837175.3 Physeter macrocephalus | reverse complement strand
CGGGAGAGGCCACAACAGGGAGAGGCCCGCGTACCGCAAAAAAAAAAAAAAAAAAAAAAAAAAAAATATGATCATAGCTCTAAATGTTTTATTTTTAATGGATAATATATTTCTTTTCCAAAATTCAAGAAGAATATAAAAAGATCTCCATTTAGAAGTCCCTGCACCATTTCCCATTTCCCCCACTTCCCAAAACTATAGATAACATTTTTTTAAAAATTACTTTCTCATTTAAACTTCAGGAAAATAGAAGAGCAAATTTATTCTGAAAATATTACTTAAATATTTTTATATGTTCTAGAACACTTTATGAAATTATATGGAAATCTGCATATGAACACACAAAAATAAATCAAAGCAGTAGGAATAGAGGTTGCACTTAAAGGATGAGGATTTAATCAGTTTTTTTTCCTGGCTCTCTCCACTTCGTCTCATTCTCTAACTAGTGGAAACCCCAAGTTTCGGCCTGGGGACCACTTCTCTTTCTATCTTACTCCCCGTGTGAGCTCATCTAAATGCTGCTAACTCACATATCTCGATTGTCTGACAAGTTCCTCCTAATGAAAATTTCAGAGCAGAATGTTTATCAACATATTTGAAACTTCCATGTTTCAAATTTTGATCTTCGCTCAACTAGGCTGATTCTCCTCCAAACCAACGCCCCGTCTAGCCTTACCCATTTCAGTTTGTACCAACTCAATTCTTCTCGTTACTTAGGCCCTCAGACCTTGTTATTATCCTAGATGCCTCTCTCTCTCTGCTGCACCAAACCCTTTCCTGCTTTACTTGGCCCCTGTTATTTCTCTGACCTCGTCTCCTCCTAAGCTCCCAACATTCAGCCATTCTCTCTGCTCCGGCCACATGGGCTTCCCGCTGTTCCTTTACTCCAAGCACATCCCCACCTCAAGGCAATGAGCACTGAAATCCCCTCTGCTTGGAATACTCCTTCCCCAGACATCTACGCAGTAAGCTATTTCACTTTGCTCATGTCTTCATTTAAATTCTGCAGGCTATCCTTATACATATATCCAGAATTTAACTATCCATCTGTCACTATCCTGGCCAAAGCCCCATTTACATCACACTTTGGTGTTATATAATACTCAAACTAGTACACTGTTTCTACCCCTGACTGTCTTTCATGTATTTTCAGATAGCAATTGCAGTGATTTTGTTAAGATGTAAATGAGATTAGAATATCAGAATAGAACTCAAAGTCTCTCTCCATGAATTATAAGACCCTGTGTAATCTGGCCCTTGTGATTTGTCGCTCTGTGACCATATCGACCTCCTTGTTTCTCAAATACCCCAGGTATGATCCCCTTCACTTCAGAGCATTTATGATTGCTATTTACTCTGTTTGAAATTTCTCCTCTCAGCTCCTTTGGGTCTTTATGTATTTAATTACATCTACATATCTATAAATTTTCTGTCTCCAACAGTGGAATGGATCCTCATTACAGCATAATTTTGTCTTTTTCTCAGCTCACTACAGTATTTCCAGTGCCATGAACAGTGTCTGTTAGTTGAAAGACATTCAATAAAAATTTATTGAATCAAGGATTTTACATAGGAATGTGTGTTTACATGTCTATGAGATGAAGCATATTTTATTAATCTGGAAAATTAACATTTTTCTTTTTTATAAACTTCTATAAAAATTATTCACCTGAATTTTGCTAAACCAGTAAGAGAAAGTACAAAAGTCTGTTCTGAAAAATCTAGTTCTCACATCAAAAAGAAAAGGCAGATTTCTTTTAACATGCAAACCCATCAAAAGCTTATGTTATCCTAGTGCAGACTCAAAGGGCTTTAGAACTGAGCCACTGTTATTCTGTATATTTAATTAGCTTTATACGTAATACAAAATTTTCAAAAATTTTAGCTGAGAAATATCATTTGTAAAATATTGCAAAAAATGCAAAACTGTGTTTTTTTCTTTCCCTTAATCATTTATGAAAAATAGTCTAAAACAATGACCTTTTGTTGTTTATTTCTTATGTCTTTACAGAAATGCTTTATGAAACACTAACAAAAAAAAGAATTTTGAAAAGGTCAGTGATGTATCACAACATTTCTGTTACATAATTAACAGAACTTTCTTTTTATGTCTTGATGGGCTATCTTGGCTGTTAGCTGGTAATAACAACATGCTGAGATTAGGAAACAGTCAAAAGGAAGTTATGTTCCAATATGAGACACAATCGATCATTTTGATCTGTCAACATAGTAACTGAGTTCATTAGATTTTGACAATTATTTTATGCTACTTAAATCGTAGCAGCTATTGAAATAGCAATGATTCTAGCATTAATTGAATAACAAATGACGAAATAAAAGTTTGCAAGTTTCTAGAACTATGTTGCACAGATATTTGTCATTTAGCAGCAGAGCCTCTCTCTTCAATTATATTTCTCTTCAAATTAAGCAATATCAATTTAAGAAAACCATGACAAGATAAATACCTACAAACACTGACACATGAACAGCAAAGTCACAGTCTGGAGAAGTATATATATATATTAAAAAGTATATATATATATATATATATATAAAACTAAATCACTTTGCATATTCCTGAAACGTAAATCAACTATACTTCAATAAAAATAAATTAATTAAAACATTAAAAAATCTTCATAAAAAACTAGGACATGTAACATAAAAATCTAGCCTTTTGGCTTCTACTGAGAAAGGGTTTGAAAGCCAACCCTTATTCTCTTATGGTGACAACTGGCTGGAGCTCCAGCCAATTTGGAGAGTCAATGTTCAGGTCACAATAGCCCTCACCACGTCCCACTTATCTCGTTGACAGTGAAGATTACTGTCTCTTTTGCATTTCTCATCTCACTTGGCTTACTATATTCTTTGAGGAAGAGTAAAACGAATATTTTATTCATATATCTATTGAAATAGTTAGATAACCAAATGAGACAAACATAGATACATTAAACCACAAGTTAAAAAAATTTTAAATATAGTATTGAGAACTTTTGAGAGTTTATATGGAAATATGAATGATAACAACTTTAAAAATTATACAAACAGAATTGTGCTTCAAATACATTTATTTACATGTATAAATTACAGTCATTGTGAGAAATATTATAATATCTAGAAAATAAGTATGATTAAAATCTGTTTCACTAAAAAAGGATAAAAATTTCAATCAGATTTTTACAGACACATTTACTTGAAATGTAACCCTGTAGTAAATTGTGATATATGTTCAGAATATTTGCTGGTCTCTTTTCCTGGCCTTCATTGCCAACAAGGTTACTCCCTAGTATTTCTCCCTCATTGTGATATATGTTCAGAATATTTGCTGGTCTCTTTTCCTGGCCTTCATTGCCAACAAGGTTTCTCCCTCAGGTAAGAGTGTATGTCCCACTAGGATATAAGTCCAGGTTTATGGGACTGAACATTACAATTTAATGGCATTCTTTTAAGCAAAATAATATAAGGTTATGCTACAAAATTAGAAAAAAATATTTAATTAATATCAAAGAATAGACACACGTTTTAAATTTCAAAAAGTTTGATAATGCCATAGGCAACATCAAATCCAGAAAATAATATTTGTATTACCTGCCTAACGTATCTCCATAATATTTTTTCTTTTTTTTTTTTCTGGCTATGTACTACAAGTGTCTTCACTATTTCTAACAGTATATTATTTTCAAATCAGGAGATAAAGTCTATAATTTAAAAAAATGAAATAACCTTAGACTCATATTTTCTTCATTTCCAAGTTCTAGAGAATGTTCTTTCAAAAAATAGAAAACAAAACAATTGATTTTATAATTAAATGATGTGAGCCCTACAATAGCACTTTCTAGTCAAGTAACCTTCCAGATTATAGTGCATAGAGGAGGAATCTAGAGAAAATACATAGGAGTCTCTTTAAGTTGAGAAGACTGAGGGTACGATTTTGAAAGAGGAAAGCTGGCATTTTCAGGACAGAGTACCAGAGTGGAGGGTACTCTGTAGTCATGAAGAAGAAATCTAAAAGAATGTTGCAGAAAGTTAATCTGTGCATGCCTAGGGTAAAACTCTAACATACTGAGAAAAAGAACTGTCATTCATGGGGCTTCCCTGGTGGCGCAGTGGTTGAGAGTCCGCCTGCCGATGCAGGGGACATGGGTTTGTGCCCCAGTCCAGGAAGATCCCACATGCCGCAGAGCGGCTGGGCCCATGAGCCATGGCCGCTGAGCCTGCGTGTCTGGAGCCTGTGCTCCACAACGGGAAAGGCCGCAAGAGTGAGAGGCCCGCGTACCGCCAAAAAAAAAGAACTGTCAGGAAGGAATAAGTTAAATAATTCCCAGAGTTTACACAGGGCTAGAAGATACTCATATTTTGACCATACAAACTAGAGAGATTTCACTGAATGATGGAAGGATTCAATAGACACCACAGAAGATTCATGCCATAGTAATAGGACTAAATTGTTCCTAGTGAAAATCTGCTCTGAATATACACTAACCAAACTTAAAAACAAGTCTCCAATGGACTAAGCTTAACTGAAAAATACTCAACTGCCTACAAAAGTAAACGTTGACCCTCTTTAAAGAAAGAGACAAAATCTAGGCCACAAAAACACAGTATTCACAATGTCAGGATCTAATTATATATTACTACACATGCAAAGAAACAAGAAAATGACAGATGAGATTTTAAAAACAGCTATAATAAATATGCTCAGAGATATAAAGGAAAACATGAGCATAATGAGAAGAAAAATGAAACATATGCAAAAGAACCAAATGGATTTTTTTCTTTTTTTTTTTTTTTTTTTTTGCGGTACGCCGGCCTCTCACTGTTGTGGCCTCTCCCGTTGCGGAGCACAGGCTCCGGACGCGCAGGCTCAGCGGCCATGGCTCCTGGGCTCAGCCGCTCCGCGGCATGTGAGATCTTCCCGGACCGGGGCACGAACCCGTGTCCCCTGCATCGGCAGGTGGACTCTCAACCACTGCGCCACCAGGGAAGGCCCAAATGGATTTTTAAAGTCAAAAATTACACTGTCAGAGATGACAGCTACATTAAATGAGATTAACATCAGATCAGTGAATTTGAAGACACAGCAAAGACAGTTCAAAATGGAAACACTAAGGGGAAAAAATATAGTAAAAAATAAACAGAGCCTCAGTGACTTAACGGTCAATAGCAAATGTCTAACATAAATGAAATTGGAGCCTTTGAAATGGGGAAACAAAGAATATATATATTCTTTATCTATATAAAATATGAATAAGCCATTATATATAATTTATATAATATACATAACATGTTTGTATACATAAATTATATATGTTTAAATATACATATATAAATATATATATATATATTAGGTGATAGACTACATGTTTGCAAATTTGATGAAAACTAAAACTTCCTAAGATGGTCAGCAAATGCCAAGTAACGTAAAGAGAAAACCAAATCAAATTATATACTAATCAAATTACAGTAAAGACATGGAAAAGAGAAAAATCTTAAAAGAAGTTAGATGGGAAAAAAAAGGCACATTAAACACTAGGAACCAAAGATTAATATGATCAAAGTCTTCTTGTTGGATGTAAGACACAAGCCCTACTCCTCCCCCCCAACAACAAATGAAAAATCTTTAAAGTGTTGGGGAAAGGGAGATGGGGCAATTCTTCAATTTAGAATTATATAGCCAGCAAGAAAAATAAATACCATTTCAAACAAAACAATCAAAAACAAAAAACTTTAAAGAACTTTTCACCTGCTTACTAAAAAGATAAAGTTTTTCAGAATGAAATAAAATGATACTAGGTGGAAATTCAGCACCTCACACTGTAATGAAGAGTAATGGAATTAGTAAATGTGAATAAGTATGATTTTTTCCCTCTAAATATTTCTTCAAAAATAATTGCTTCTTTAAAGCAAAAATAATGACAATGTACTGTATTATTTAAAACACATTCAGAGGTAAAATTATTAAACAATAGTACAAAGGATGAGAGGGAAGAACCAAAGAATACTTGTGTAAGGAAGGCATATAGTTATGTTAAAGATATGCATTGTAGAGGGAGATCAAGGTGGCAGAGTAGGAAGACACTGACCTCACTTCCACTCATGAACACATCAAAAGTGCATCTACATGTGGAGTAATCCTCACTGAAAACATGGTACTAAATAAAAATCTAAAGAAGGTATGGAGATGTGGGGGGAGGAACAAAGGAAGTGGAACAAACGAAGCAAATAGCAAAATGGTAGACTTAAAGCCAACCATATCAATAACTGCATTAAATATAAAAGTTCTATGCACAGTTAAATGGCAGAGATCGCCAGATTGAACAGAAGGAGAAACAGTAGGAATGCAGAGAAGGAGGGAGAGGAGAAGGAGGAGGAAGAAGAAAAAGGAAGAAGGCAGAGGGAAGAGAGAGAAAACAACTGTCAACCAGACATATAAGGTTATAGATGTTTAAAGAAAAAGGTTGAAAAAATGTATACCATGCAAATGCCTGTCAAAAGAAAGCTAGACTGGCTACATTTATATCATAAGTGGACACTAAAAAAAAGAAATACAGATAATCTCATTATCTGTAGTAATTACATTCTACAGAGCTACCACAACACTGAATTAATGAATGAGCCGTTGCTCTTAAGGAAAATTTAATATTTATAAACATACACACACAAACATCTCACATAGATTATAATTTTAAATTCTAAAAAAACATTTGATTTTTAGATTTTATTTTCTTCATTTTACAAAATAGAAAAGGTTCAGAATTGTTAAGAAACTTGCCTGACGCTGTCCACTAATAGGTATCAAGGTTGAGACTCAAAAACACTATCCAACTGGCCCCAGAGCTAGAGTTTCTTGAACTACACTGCCTTGTCCCCTACGATCTCCATCCCCTGGTCATCTGTGTATGAAAGATGAAACAAGAAGGCAGATGTCACCGTGTTCAATTACAGCTGGGAATGTGGATATCAGGCAACTCAATTCTTTTGCAACTCTGCATATGTCTGCTAATGATGGAAAAAGCCCCCAAGTGTTGATTTTGGGGATACAAATAAATTTTGAGTTTTTTATAAATACAATATACACAAATAATGTGGATCAACTGTGTTAATAGTTATAAAAGGGGACATATATAATAATATAAGGAGCAATTCAATAAGAAGATATGACAATCCTGAGTGTGCATGCACTTGATAACAAAGATTCAAATCACATAAAACAAAAATGGACAGAACCAATAGGAGAAATAGACAAATCTAGTATTATGAATCATGGTTTAAACACTCCTCTTAGCAATTTATAGAATAATTAAATGGAATAAATAAGGAGATAAAAATCTTGAAGAAACCTACCCTTTAATTTGGCCTAATCTCCATTTATGGAACAATCTATCCAATAACAATACAGTTAATGTTTCTCAACTACTTCTTTGATAATAATCAATGGCGTTTAGTTTTCCTGGAATTGAAAGGCAGTGGAAACCCAATGGAAACTGGAAGATGATGTTTATTAGAAAGTGATGTTTGTTGTTTGTAGACTCAGAAATACCTTCCT
The DNA here is from genome assembly GCF_002837175.3 of Physeter macrocephalus. Lineage (NCBI taxonomy): Eukaryota > Metazoa > Chordata > Mammalia > Artiodactyla > Physeteridae > Physeter > Physeter macrocephalus. The sequence continues at coordinate 137,180,293 of NC_041220.1, read as the reverse complement.
TAAAGTCATTATCTGGATATTGATATGAACCTCAGATGCATAAATGGATACACAGAATGCAACAGCCATGCAAAACTCTTTTCAGGATAAATAGCTTATAGTGTTATGTTCTAAACTGAAGTATTCATCAATAAAGGTAGGTTATTTTTCTTGAGATTAAAAAGAGAAAGGAACCATGAAAAGTCCACCCCGTCCCATAAACCAACAAAACCAATCCATCTTTCCTATAGTGTGGTCTGCTTATTTATCTCAGCAGAACACCAATTAAAAATATTGAGATTAAAAGACTTGGGAAATAGGGAGGGCAAAGCAATAAATAGGGAGAAAGAAGAGGAGCAAATTTTTATGTACATTTTATCCGCATTACTGAATTCTACTTTGACAGCTATTCTAATTGTATTCTCCTGTATGTCTGTTAATTTAACATACTTGTTACAATCCCAGTAGTACCACAATTCTTTCTCTTGTGCGATGTGAAACATTTTTTACAAAAAAATTTGGAAGACTACATTACCTTCAATATCCCTTCTACCATTTTTCTGGTAATAAAAACCCTAGTAGTTGGGTACCTGAAACCCCAGCTAAAGCCTACATTTCTCAGCTTCTCTGTCAGATATGTCATGACTAATCACTATAACTGCATTCTACTAATAGGATGTGAGAAAAAAAAGATGCATGCAATTTCTTTCCTTTGTGCCTTTAATGGGAATGAACATACACTCCTCTTCCTCCATATTCCCTTTTTCCCTTTGACTGAAGACATGATTAACCATGTGAATATGAGTAGCGCTTTAGGGAAGGTAGAACTACAAATTAAGAAGAGTTGGAGTACATCATGAATATCCCCTTAACACCACGGACTCCTTATCCTGGTCCTTGTTGTACAGGAAAGAAAGGAAAATGAAATTTCTATCTTCTACAATTTTTGTTTGTAATTTTTTGTTGTTTTAGCAACAGACATAAATCTTAATAACAAATGATAAACTACATATTTTTAGCAAACTTCTCTGGAATATTTTGCAATTTAAATTATTTGCATTAGCGTATAGGTTTTTGCTTTTCTTTTAAAATTATTTTCTTTCTCAGTTATACAATTAATTCTTATTTTAAAACTTAAAAAATGTGAGTGGAAAGATTTAAAAATTAAGCCTTAAAGATTATTTTACTCTCTACCTCCACTAAGCTATGCTCTATTTAAATTTTGTATAATCTTCCAGAATTTTAATGCATTTGAGTAAATTTATAAATACTAATTTAAATAGAAAAAGACTAACAACGTAGAACTATAATTTCTTATGTGTAATCTATAGTCACTTAAAATTGGTTTTAGAAAAATTGTTGTTTAAATTGATTATTTGGATTTTCAAATGGATAATTTTCATTTAAGTCTTTTTAACAGATGCTTATATTTTTACCACTTATTGGGTATTGCAGCAAACAGTTTTGTACTTACATACCTCTTTGGAGAAAGTACAAGTATTGTTGTAGAATAAACTCCTAAAAGTTTAATGGACACATTTTAAGTGTTGATGGACATTAGCCAAAAACCATGGATAACTGCATTTATCCAAAATTTCAAACTTTTATACAAAAGTGTCCAGTTCCCACTTATACTATCCAGTCAAAACTAAGATCACTTCATCTTTCCAGTGTCTTTGACATAATGACATTTTAATTTTTCCCATTTCAATTTCATGCTCCTTATATTACTCTAGCCTTATAGAATATTTTATTTTTATGAGTCTAAATCAAATTTTTAAATAAATTTAAAGTATATATTTTATATAAATTTTCACTTTCTTTTTGAGGTCAGAAAAACTCAAGCATTAGTACCTGATTCTTTTGCCTTTCCAAAATACTAGTAGAACTTCAACTTTATAGCATCTTCTGTATATTGTTCTATTTATTTTCTATTCTTACTGTATCAAAGTAATTTGTGATTTTCTAGAAAATCATCCATCTATTTTGAATTTATTGCCATAGATATGCATATCATTTTATGATTATTTTAGTACTTTCATTATGAATGATTATATAGTATTTTTCCTAAATCTGATTATGTTCAGTATTCTGTTTTTAATTTCAAACTTGATTCTTGAAAGTCATTACTTGAAATTTTAAAGGTATTTTTAAAAAATTAGCTTGCTATTAGTTATTCTGTAAAATGTTGCTTATTGGTAGAATGCACTTTCTCCAGACAGTTGCATGGCTTTTTCCAAATAGTTTGATTTTACTCCAAAGTATTCTACTTCTTGAGATATTCACTGACCAGTTTTTTTCTTTTTTTCAATTGCAACACTACTCTTCCTTATTCTCTTTTCTATTCAATTTCTACAAAACAATTATTGCTATCTAATTCTCATAAAGCAATCATCACTCTCCAAAATATAAACTCCATGAGGGCAGAGTTTTTCTTTCTTTATTCAAAGCTGTTTCCCAAAGCCCAGAAGAGTGCCTGGCATACAGTAGGCACTCCAAAAACATTTGCTGAATAAATGATTTTGTTGAATAATTATTTCCTGGTTCATTAATTTAAATTTCACCAAGAAAATGTTAAATTTGTTGTTGCTAATCATTTACTAGTAACAGTTCATTTATTCTGATTGTTTATTAAAATTATTGAAGACATTGTATTTCCTCTAGAAACAGACTTAACATTTTCCCTTAGGTTTTCTTATGAAATGTTTTCCATTTTATTACTACTTTCTGGACAATTTGACATTGTCGTTCTGATTTTTGGTAATATTTCCTAATTTCCATAAAGTAATTTATAATTTGTTTCAGTTAAATGGTTGTTTAGGAAAAACTTTCTGATTTTTTATGAAAATAATTTCTGTGGCAAGTTTATTATTACCATTACTATTATTATAGCATAATTTTATCACAATCACAATCAATATATATGTATATAGCCTGTTAATTGCTATTTGGGGTAATTTATTAATGATTTCTTCTTGGCAAGTATATGATTAATTTTTATAAATGGTCCACAAACACAAAAAAATAATTATTCCCAGGAGGGTTAAATAAGTTACGCATATACATGTCTCTAAATTTCTTGTCTATTTTCATTCTGTTTTGTCATACAGCCTGAAAGATGTATAAACATTTTTTTCACTGTAATTGTCTGATCATGTTCATGTAGCTTGAAGTTTAAATAAAATCCTCTATTTCTAGAAGTTTGCTGTACAACTTTAGGTGCCATAGATACTATGTGCACTCCATCTTCTGCCTTAACAATTTTTTAACCTCCACATCTTTTCCTGCTTGGTTTTATTTAGTGTTTTTGTCCATGAAATCTGTATTGTATTTTTGTGACTGTTTTATTTTTGTTAAATTTTCTCAGTGTTTGTTCATTTGTCTGTTTTTAACATAACACCTCTTTTCAATCTTTTTCCCTCATTTTCCTTCTTATGAACAATATAGAGTTCAGTTTGCATTTTCACCAATCTGAGGATCTCATTCTTTCTATAGAGAGATAGATGTAGAGGAGTCCTACCTGCACATTTAATGAAGTAATTGAGATACAGAGCTAATTACTTCTGTTTTAATTTATGTTTTATCTACTTTTAATTTTTCTATCATTATTCTCATTCTTTATTTTTCTTACTTTTACTGACTATACTGGTTACTTTCTCAAAATAGAATTCTGAAACATATTTCAGCTTATATGTTTGAAGAGTCCTAGGATGTTTCACTTCTCAGGAAGGAAATGGGCATTAATCATCTATTGCAGCTTCAGAGTTATTCAAATTATCAACAGCAGTGGCGTGGAATAAAGTACAGATAGAGGAAAAAGCCTTTAGTGGTCAAGGATCTGTGGCTCTTAGTTGTTATGGGTTAAACAGAGATTATATGGATAGAATTGTCAGATGACTTCTTTTGATTACAACCATGAAAGTACATGAAGAAAAGATAATATGAAAAGATAAATTGCAGGCTATGAACTTCTGACTCCAAAACACAAAAATTAAGAAGCCTTCTATGACATATTTCAAGGAGTCCCTTGCCTCCTATAGTCAAGGGATCAAATCCAGGACCTGACTTAATTACTGTGAAGTTAAAATGCTAACATCTCCAGGTCTTTTGCTCTAAGGTAAATGCTCTAGTAACAAAGGAGAATTATTATTGGAATATTTGGAATTACACATTAGGATAAGAACTCTGCACCCCCTTTAACCTGCCTCACCAGTGGGGGCAGTTCATACTACCTCTTTTGAACAGGTTAGCTTTCTTCCATATAAAAAGCTTTTTATTGCTTTTCCAAGTTCATTTCCCTCTCAAGGGGATTCAGATACTCATTTAGATCCAAACCTACTCTTGATACTGTCTCTAGTCTCGTAGCAAAAGTCCCAGCATTCAGCAGAATATCCCAACATAAAATAGAGAAGTACAAGGTCAACCCTGGGAGTGGATAGCCTCAACAGAGAAATACTTATGGAACTTATTAATATGTATCAGTGGGAGTCTGGGGAGCTTGTATTGGAATGATTTCTAAGAGTATTAGACAAAGAAGGAGAAAATACAATCTTGATTTGGGCTACATATATTGACAAGGGATTCAGGATTTAATATATGGGCTCATGTACAGGAGAATAGTGAATAATCTGCTAGGTTGGCTAATTATAATCGGACTTAAAAGTTGCCCAGAATCAATGGCACATTTTGATGTAAGCTATATGAAAGAAACTGAAGGCACAAGAATGCAGGAAGTCTTGACTACGCTATCATATTCAGCCTGATCAGCCACTCCCAACCACACCTTTTGGGGGGACGTGGAAAACGCACTTTTTGCCAAGTCATTAATATATTAATTATTGAGTGAATGAATGAACATCTGCCTTTTGAAAAGCTGTGATGGGAGTTTACAATTTAGGAGAAATATTAGTGCGGGGGAGACTAAAATGGGATTTATTTCCATGATATCAGCGAGAATATTGCAAGCCCAAAGTGGCAGAGGACAATAATAATTAATATTATTAATAATTATATTATATATTAATAATAATAATTAAGATTATTAATATTGATAATCAGAAAGAAAGTGGGCACAATAACCTCAGTAGGATGGAATTATAAGCAAAGGGTTTGACCAGCAGGGATTTGTGGGGAGACTGAAAAATAATTTCCATTCAGCTGACAGCTAAACTCACTTATATTCTCTATTGAACAGAAAAATATTTAAGCATATAAATAATATCAAACAAGATTACTCCATGACCATGATAAAGCAAGACAAAAAACAATATCATACCATGATCTTGTCTGAAAATGGACAATTACTGCTACATTACACAGCCACAAAATAACCAATCATCTCCCTTTTTCCTCTAACATGATTAGCTACTGCTTCTTTTCCAGTAAAAACTCTTAATCTGCTTTGGTTCCTCCTACTTCCTAGACAAAAATTAATAAGATAACCTGTCAATCAATTGTCCTGTGCTCAGCTCATTGTTACCAAGAAGCTCCATATTTCTTCTGGTATGTTTGCCTTTGCTACAGTGAGGTAATGAATCACATTTGTTTAATTACAGGCATGTTCCTAGTGGTCTGATCCCAGGGCTTTATCAGGTAGAGTTTCCAACAAAATTCTGTTGGGATACTTAACACAGATGATGAGACCCCTCAACCTAGCAATAGTAAACAACTGACAACAGTTGAAGATAAGTAAATTTTACTGAATTAGTACATCTCAGAACATATTAGGTAGAACAACTTTAAGGAAATCTACTGTATGTTTTTTCCTGTTAAAAATAGATTGGACATTAATCCAGTTCTGCAAATGGCAAAAGGGCAAATCAATAGAATTAATCATAACCTTGAGACAGTCTTTAGGGATAGACTGCAGTGATGATTTTTTTGTGACCCTTTCCACTCTTTGGTTGCTAGCTTACTAACAGAACATTTCTGGTATGTAAACAAACAATAGGCTTGCAGATTGCTTCACTACATGAATTTCAGCATTTGGCTGAACAATAGTAAGAGACTTTATATTAATTTTTTAAATACAGTTCAAAATAAAATAATGGCAGTAAAAATAAAGTACCTTAATGGATCTGCTTTTGGATCCCCTCCCTTAAGTTGCAACAAATAACAAACAACAAAATTCTTCAAAGGAAAACTTGCTGACATTATTAATAAGAAGGCCAAAGGAAAATTAATAGACTCATTCTAGCTAGGTAAAAAAAAAGTAATAGAAGTTCCTAATCCTGAGGGAATCTGAATGAATTCCAAGCAGGACTGTAGTACCTAAGGCCCATTGATTCTCTTCCAACAACGAATAACTTTCCTACCATTCTTTGTACCACTTCCTGAGTCATAAGAACACTTCAGGTGGTAGACATAAAGTGCCCCTAAAACTCTTCCCTCAAAAAATGTGTAACTGTAACTCTTGGCCCTCTCATTCGCCAACATAAGTTCCTTCTCTGTAACACCACTCTAGAAAACGTAATAGGAAGAAACTTCAATGGACATATGACAATGAAATCAAAGTTCTTCACAGACTCTTTCTAGAAATACACAAGGACTCTCTCACACATGAATCATCAGTACATCAACTGGACCCAAACAGAAAGGACTTACCCTACTGTAGAAGATTTCAGAAAAAGGGGGTTTATAATGTTTTCCATTAGCTCTTTAGCACTCCTATGTGGCCTATCAAAAAGCTTCATAGGTTTCTGAGATATAAACAAGCTTCCAATCTTTCACATTTTGGTGGGTCCTAACCCAAATACAACTCTGTCTTCAGTAATTCCCATGGCCACACACTTTTGGTGGACTGGTAGACTTTTGTTCTCTCTTAGTTTTCACTTAGATCCATACAATCAGTTTTGTTTGCCTTCTCATAAGAGAATCAACAATATTCTTGGACTGAAATGCCTCTAGGTTTTACTGAAACCCTCCTTTATTCTATCAATTCCCTAATCAAGATCTAAGAATTTAATGTTCTCTTATGACTCTTTAATATGATACATAAATGACCCATTGCTAACCACATAAATGACCCATTGCTAACCTCAAAAAATGAACAAGTTCTATTACTGATGCTTTTTGTTAAATACTTTATCTCAGAAAGGAAGTAGAGACTCAAAAAATAAATTGAAATTCTACTAGGAAAAAATTCACTGCTTGAAACATAACATATCCCCAAAAGAAATATAATATATAATCCTAAAAGATTATAAGCTATTATAAGCTATTCAAAATTTTCCTAGGTCAATGACCCAAAATTAATTTTGTAGATGCCTAAGACTGGCTGAGCATTGCAGATTTTGAGTGCCAAATTTTATATAACCTCAACAATTTTTCTGTTAAAGAACTTCAACTCTAGGAAAAAAAGGAAAAAAGATTTGTTTCCTAAAGAAGGCTCTACAACTGGTGGCATATGTAACATATTTTGTTCCTAAAAGGAAACAACAAACAAAAATAACCTCTAAAACAAAATTGTCTTTAACAGTAATTATGGAATGATAATTATAATAGTGCAGAGAAGAGAAATGTAGACAGTGATAATCTTCTTATGCATAAGTTTATATACATAATAATGCCAGTAAAATTATGAAAACATAAATATGAACAAAATGAAAATTATTCCGACAAGGAAAAAAGTAATAATTACAATTTTTTGCAAAGGGTGGAAGACATATCTATATATTGGTCTGTTGCAATAATGCATAGAAATTTAATATTTTTTTTTACAACTTCTACAAATTTTTAAATGGAATTTTCAAAATTAATTTTATTTGCATATCCATGTTCAATAAACAATATAGCCAGAGTGGTCAATCTATCTTCTCATGATTGATTAAAATGTATATTTCATAAATTTTATTTCTCAAAGATTTCTTTCAAATAAAGCAATAAGTAGACAAATAGTTAGGAAAAGTCTCAAACATGGAAATAAGTTTGTTGGTGTTTCTAAAAATTCTATTGGACAGTAAATTCCTGAAATTGCAATATTTTCCATGCTTATGCTTCTCTGGAGTTACTTCCAGCAGTTTTCAAATATCTTCACAATTGAAAATTTTCTACTAAAATAGATTCACCAGAAAAGATGTAACAAATTTATATTTATTTTGTTAAACACTTCTAAAGATTTATTGTTCTGCAAAGGTAAGATAAAATGGCTGAATAAGAGTGAATTTGACATTCATTCGATTAGTTGCTTTAGAACAAGTGCCCAGTGCTTGATGTAAATAACTGAAGCATCTAAATACTGACATTTGAACTTTTTTCTGAAACTATTATTTTTATTCTGTTTTTTATCTAAGTACATTTTCCTTTCCTTACATGCTGTTGTTGTATAGCTAATAGTACGCTGGACAATTTCTGCACATCAGTGCTCAAGAAACCATTTAAAACTTGTGTTTCACTGTGCAAGATTAAATCTGGCTATTGACAAACATTTTTGTGTCTGTTTAATCTCATCTAAAATTTCACACCGGAAAAAAGATATCTCGGAAACAAAAATTACATATAGCAGAAACTAAAATTGGAGCTGATCCTCTTGTGTCTGCGTTTTTAAATGGATCAAACACTGAAATGTTCAAAAAATACCTTTATTTGAACATAGATTTATAGTGAGCACTACCGCTAGTCTGGCAAAATATTTTCACAGGTATTCTTACATTTTGCTGCAGCATTTTTCATTGATTAGGTAAAACTGAAAAGAATGATTTTTTTTCCTTGCAAAGTTAAACAAAGGTCACAAAAGAAGAAATACTTCAAAAGAGTGAATTCCACAAAGGAATAAATATGTTATCATTCTCATTTTGAATATACCATGTAAACATGGGATATATAGTACATGCATTATCTTCCATGAATACAACCTGATTAATGGATAAGTACTAAGATGAACTAATATGAACTTTTCACATATAATATATAATTTTAATAAATACATATATAAATACATATATTTGTTATTATATTTTATATTTAAACATATAAATATATATTTACATATATACATTATATCAGAGATATATATATATAATATATACATATATATATATATATATCTACCTCCACCAAAACAACAGCAATTATTTAGTTTTTAGAGCAAAAAAAAGAAGGTTTTCCCAGGAGAAATATTTTATCACTTACATTATTTATAATTACTGTTTCTTCTCTCTAGAACCCAAAGGCTATCCATTTTTTAGTTACTAACAGGATACATTATTCATTTGAGAACTTCAACTCTGATACTTGTTCTTTCTTGTTTGCAAGACAATATGACTAAATACTGCGAAAGACACTCAGTCCCATCACCAGGCAGTATTACGAGCTTTCCCAAATTATCCACTTAAGAAGTCTCTGCATGTCCTGAAACATGGATGCTTATTTTCAGAGACAGACAAGAAGGAAAAACATCCCTTAATCATCTGTGGACATGACCTTTTAATTGTAGTGTTAACAACTAGCATAACCTTACAACTTCAACATACTAATCCTTACATTATGTATACTTTTTTTTTTTTAATCACTGCTTTGTCTGGACTATTACACTTCTGTTTCTTTGGGACACTTTAAGTTGAGAATTCTTAGAAATCCTCTATAAGTAGATTAAATTCAGAAGAGAGCGCTGACTCAAGATTCTCAGATTATCAAAAATTATCTTGAGGGACTTCCCTGGTGGCACAGTGGTTAAGAATCCACCTGCCAATGCAGGGGACATGGGTTCGATCCCTGGTCTGGAAATATCCCACATGCCACAGAGCAACTAAGCCCGTGTGCCACAACTACTGAGCCTGTGCTCTAGAGCCCACGACCCACAACTACTAAGCCCAAGTGCCACAACTACCGAAGCCTGTGTGCTCTAGGGCCCATGTGCTGCAACTACTGAAGCCTGAGTGCCTAGAGCCTGTGTTCTGCAATGAGAGACACCACTGCAATGAGAAGCCCGCACGCTGAAATGAAGAGTAGCCCCCGCTCGCCACAACTAGAGAAAACCCACGCATAGCAAAGACCCAATGCAGCCAAAAATAAAAAAATTTAAAAAAATCTTGAGACAAACAAAAATTAAAACAACATACCAAAATTTGGGGGATGCAACAAAAGTAGTTCTAAAAGGGATGTTTATAGTGATAAATACCTATGTTAAGAGAAAAATAAAAATCTTACATAGACAGATAAGAGACACCACTGCAATGAGAAGCCCGCACGCTGAAATGAAGAGTAGCCCCCGCTCGCCACAACTAGAGAAAACCCACGCATAGCAAAGACCCAATGCAGCCAAAAATAAAAAAATTTAAAAAAATCTTGAGACAAACAAAAATTAAAACAACATACCAAAATTTGGGGGATGCAACAAAAGTAGTTCTAAAAGGGATGTTTATAGTGATAAATACCTATGTTAAGAGAAAAATAAAAATCTTACATAAACAACATAACTTTACACCTCAAGGAATTAGAAAAAGGAAAACAAACTAAGAACAAAAGTTAGCAGAAGGAGGATTACAAAGATCAAAGCAGAAATAGAGAACAGAAAAATAGAAAAGATGAATAAAACTACACATTGTTTATTGAAAGAAATAAAATTGATAAACTTTACCTAGACTTACCAAGAAAAAAAAAAGAGGACTCAACTAAAATTATAAATGAAAGAGATATTACAACTGATATCACAGAAATATAAAGGATCTAAGAGACTACTATGAACAATTATATGGAACAAACTGGCCAACATAAAGATGGATAAATTCCTAGAAACATACAATCTACCAAGATTGAATCATGAAGAAACAGAAAATCTGAACAGACCAATAATGAGTAAGGAGAGTGAATCAGTAATCAAAAACCCTTCAGCAAAGAAAAGCCGAGGACCAAATGATTTCACAGGTGAATTCTACCAGATATTTAAAATAATTAATGCCAATCCTTCTCAAACTCTTCCAAAAAACTGAAGGGGAGGGCACACTTCCAAACTTATTTTACAAGATCATAATTACCCTGATACCAAGGCCATGCAAAGAAACAAGAAAACTACAGGCCAATATCCCTGATGAATATAGATGCTAATTCTCAACAAAATATTAACGAACCAATTTTAAGAGCATATTGACAGTATCATACACCAAATTCAACAGCACAGTACTGTAATTCAACATTACACCATGATCAACTGGGATTTATCCCTGAGATGCAAGACGGTTCAATATATGCAAATACATGTGATACACCACATTAACAGAATTAATGATAAAAATCATTTCTCAATAGATACAGAAAAATTTTGACAATTCAACATCCATTTATGATAAAAACTCTCAAAGAGGGATAGAAGAAACATAACTCAACATAAGAAAGGCCATATATAACAAGTCCAAAAATATCATCATACTCAATGGTGAAAGCTGAAAGCTTTCCCACCAAGATCAGGAATAAGGAAAGGGTACCCACTTTCACCACTCTTAATCAACACAGTACTGGAAGTCCTAGACAGAGCAATCAGGAAAGAAAAAGAACTAAAAGGCATCCAAGTCAGAAAGGAAGAAGTAAAATTGTCTCTGTTTGCAGATTACATGATCTATTTATAGAAAATACTAAAAAGACTCCACCAAAAAAAAAACTGTTAGAGCTAACCAACTTCAGTAAAGTTTCAGAATACAAAATCAACATACAAAAATCAGTTGGGTTTCTATACACTAACAACAAACAATCTGAAAAAGAAGTAAAGAAAATCATTTACAATGGCATCAAAAACAATAAACTTTTTAGGAATAAATTTAACCAAGGAAGTGAAAGCTCTATACACTCAAACCTATAAGACATTGATAAAGAAATTAATGAAGACACAAATGGAAAGATATTCATGTTCATGGATCAGTTAATATTGTTAAAATATCCATACTAACCAAAGCCATCTGTAATCTTGAGACAGAAGAACACAACTGGAGGCATCACACTTCCTGATTTCGAACTATATTACAAAGATATAGTAAATAAAATGGTATGATACTGGTATAAATCTGACATACAGACCAAAGGAACAGAATTGAGAGCTCAGAAATTAACCTGTGCATGATAACCTATGCATGATCAAGTAATATTTGACAAAGGATCCAAGAATACTCAATTGGGAAAGGTTAGTCTATTCAATAAATTATGTTCAGAAAAGTGGATATCCACAGGCAAAAGAGTAAAATTTGAACCCTACCTTATGCCACTCACAAAAATTAGCTTGAAATGGATTAGGGGCTTAATGCTAAGGCCTGAAACTGTAAAACTCCTAAGAAGAAAACAAGGGAAAATCTCCTTGACATTGGTCTTGGCAATGACTTTTTAGATATGACACCAAAAGCACAAGCAACAAAAGCAAAAATAAAAAGTGAAACTTCAAACTAAAAAGCTTCTTTACAGCAAAATAAACCTTCAACAAAAGGAAAAGGTAATCTACAGAATGTGAGACAATATTTACAAATTATATTCTGATAAGGGGTTAATATCCAAAATATATAAGAAGCTCATACAGCTTATTAGCAAATAAATAATCTGATTAAAAAATGGGCAAAGGACCTGAATTGACATTTTCCCAAAGAAACAATAATTACATGAAAAGGCGCTCAACATCGCTAATCATCAGGGAAATGCAAAACAAAACCACAATGAGATATAATCTCATATCTATTCGAATGGCTTTATCAAAAAGACAAGAGATAACAAATGTTGGTGAAGATGTGGCAAAAAGGGAACCCGTGTACACTGTTGATGTATTTCCATTATGGAAAACACTATGGGGGTTCCTCACAAATTAAAAATAAAACTACCATATAATTCAGCAATCCTCCTTCTGGGCATTTATCTGACAGAAATAAAATCACTATCTTATAATGATATCTGCACCTCCATGTTCATTACAGAATTATCCACAAAGACATGGAAACAACCTAAATGTCCACTGATACATCAATGGATAAAGAAGACTCAGTTTTATATATATATATATATATATAACACAATGTAATATTCATAAAAATGAAGGAAATCCTGCCATCTGCCACAACATGGATGAACCTTGAGGACATTATGCCAAGTAAAGTAAGCCAGAGCGAGAAAGAGAAATGCTGCATGATATATGTAGAATCCAAAGAGCTGAACCATAGAAACAGAAAGTAGATTAGTCATCGTTGGGAGCTGGGGAGTGGGGGAAATGGGGAGATATTGGTTAAAGGGTACAAACTTATAAGCGATCTAATGTACAGCATGGTGACTATTTAACAATACTGTATTGTATACTTGAAAGTTGCTATAAAAGTAAATCTTAAATGTTCTCACTATAACAACAAATGGTAATTACATGAGATGAAGGATGTGTTAACTAACCTTATTGTAAATTTTACAATATATACGTGTATCACTGCATTGTACATCTTATACTTGCACAATGTAATATGTCAATTATATATCAATAAAGCCAGAAAAAAAGATTCTTGGATCAACCATATGATGGGACAGAGCAGACAGCTTCCACACAAAATTATAAAACAGTTTTCTAAGTCAACTTCCTTATTTCCATTTGGTTTACTACTTATTATAGTTACTGTATTTTGGTACCTATTTGTGATCACTTGGCCTCTGACAGTTGTTTTTCCATATCTTCACCATATATTCTTCATCTCATCTGGCTTTCTTCTGTCACTTAAGAGAAAGAAAGAAAAGCAAAACTCACTCAGTTTTTCTCAGAATATAATTCATGCTCTAAATCTTACTGATGCCCAAATTTTTCATCTTCCATGTGATTCTGATGACACAAATTTAATAGCTGTTCCTTTCACCACTCAAAGTGTATTTTCTTCAACAGGTTCCTTGTGATATATAAATTGTCCTATCATTATTCACCTCAACCTCAGTCTTATAAAAATTGGTTTTCACCTCCACTTCCAGTCAAGAGAATACTTTCACTGAAATAATATTAGAATTTGTCAACAAAAAACAGCTCACCAGAGGAAACAAATATTGGGGCTATTCTTGCTGCTGTATCCAGTTTGTTCTCTTCAGAGACTTCCTAGCCTGATTTGTAAATGCTATTTATATCCACTCAGAAAGTCAGCCTGCATTCAGATACCAGTAATTGACTTGCTCTCATGGAATAAACAATACTTATACTCTCAATTCTTTCTGTGCCCACTAGGATACTACATCTTATGTGAAAACCAGGCATACCTTGCCTACTGAATACACATCTAGCCTGTGTATCTGTGCAATTGTTAGAGCCTTTCATACGTCTCAAACATATGTCATCTGTTTACTTGAACAAGATATCCCTAAATATTCAAAGAGAGGCTACTACAGTCAGCCCTCCTATCCACAGGTTCTGCATTTGCAGCTGGTGGAGTCCCTAGAGGCAGAACCCTCCTATACGGAGGGCCGACTCTACTACACCATTTTATGTATAAGGGACTTGAGCATCCACTGATTTTAGTATGCAGGGGTGGGTCCAGAACCAATCTCCCATGGATACCTGGGGACAACCATACCACCTATTCAGGAGAGCTTACAATTCACTCTTTATAATGTAAGCTGCGTTTTCAATGATGCAGTAATACAACTGGAAAAAGTTGTCCGAATTTTGTCTCTTACCCTAGGAAATGTCATCAATAACAGTATCAGTTTTGGTGATGCCCCAAATCAGTTCACACTGATTAACTGGGTTGTCATAAACTAACACATATCCTTCGATTCCTCTTCAAGGAAAAATGTGTGCTATGTAATATTCTTATTGCACTGGTGTAAATATGTGACTTCTCTAAAATAGAAGACCAAATGGCTCTATAGAAGACTCAGCTGGAAGCATGGAGATATTTCCATGATTGGGATTTGTGGTCTAGGTCCTGGTTTCATAGCCCCTTACACGGACAAATAAACTTTTCTTTTGTCAACTGCATGTAATGCAGCTGGCCAATGCATCCTGTTTCAAAGTAGTAATAAGAATGGGACACCACTGTCATATCAGATAATTCAACAATTTAACATGCCACAGAAGGAATAGGAAAGACAAACTCTTGCCCGACTAGAGACAACAACAACTTTCTGATGAACAAAATCTTGAAAACTATAGATCTGGGCTGAACAGAGTAATATTCTTTAGTCTGACTTCAGCTGCCTTTGGCCAAAGGAGTAACTGAGAAAGAAAGAAGAAAGCCCCTTAGAGGATCCAACTGGCAACAGGGAGAAAACAACTAGTATGCACTGTTTCATACTGGATGTAAAAATTTCACAGACTATCATCATCAGATGAGTGCTCTTCGTCACTGTGATGGAACAAGACCAAAACAAGACCATTCTAAATTCACTGCAATGATGTCTGAAAATAGCCAGATGTTAGGGTACAAGGGCACTATTTAACAACAAAATACCAAATAATTTCCTTCTACTTACATTCCTTGCACCTGAGATAAATACATTCATTCACACACTCACACTCACACTCTCACACACACTCTCACTCACACACACACACACACACACACACACACACACACACACACACACACACACACACCCCTACACACCATACTGGGTATAAATACATAGCGTCCCTCACATCTTATATGCTGTATGGTATATACCATAATGATGTGGCCTCAGACCTTAGAAGACATCACACTGGAGTCCCACTCTTTCTCACCAGAAGCCAGTGTCACTGCCCCGGGGCTTGCGGTCTCCTGGAAGGATACAGATTTGCCCCCTGCGCATGCGCAGTTCACTGTCTCATTCTGGCCTTGGGAAGTCCTGCTCCTGCACAGCTTTAGGCCCAGGGGTTCCCTCCCAACCCGGCCGGGGCCCTGGAGAGCGGCACCATGGCACTGTGGCTCCAAGTTAGGTGAGGAGGTCTGGGAGGATTGGAGTTTGCTTGATAGGTCCATGAGCTAGATTCCCTAGGGCAAGCCTGAGATGAGGGCCCTGCGGCACCTGGGTAGCCAGGTGGTTCTCATCCCAGGACTACCCTGTCCACCCCCATAGAACTCTTAGGAAATGGGTGATCTGGCTTCTTCTGGCGAGAGTAGTGGCAGCAGCAGATCCTCACTGAATTTTGCTGATCTCTGAGCTGCCCCTGACACTCAAAACATTCCAGCCCATCCTCCTGTGCCCCTCCATCAGGACCTGCACTTATTACCCTCACACAGCTGAAGCCATATAGCACACCCTGTGGGATCCAACTTCACCTGTTTGCCTTCCTGGGAAACCCCATGCTCCACTCCACCCACCCGCACCAGGACTGGCCCTGGTGTCTCCCATTAAAAAATTGTTTGTCCCCCTCCAACACCCATTAGCTCATTAGAGGGAAGCAGATAATTCCCTCTCCTTACAAAAACATCTCATGATTTCTTCAATGTTTTTTCATTACTACAGCAACATAATAAACTTAACTGCCATTGAATACAGGGGTGCTCTTTTTGAACTTTGGCCTTGGGCTTTATCAATGTTGATGACTGAGACAGTGTCCCTGAAAATGTAACAGATATATATCCTTGTAAAGTTGTGCTAAACATACATGGGGGAAAAGATCCAAGTTTGGTTTGCAGAAACCTAATACCTCATACTTACTTCCCAGACCTAAGCCAGTTTACCGAAAAGGATATACTCAAATGGAGCTAGGTCTCTGAAATAGAGCCCTAAGATATAACCATAACTGCATATGTTACATTTTTTCTAGACCAATCTGTGGCTATTTGCCTGGGTGTCTATTCAACAGGGAAAAGAAATAGCTGTCTGTTGGGCTGCACCCCGCAGACCTGCAGCCTTGTAACTGCCCAACCTGGAGACCGAAGAAAGAGCCTAGAGACAGCTACAGAGACACCAATGGTTCATTGGATAGGGGAACTTACATGTCCAGAATAAAAGGGTGCTGGAGCGACACCCCACTGCGCACGGCAACCGCCAAGGAAGACATAACAAATCTTCGCTACTTAAGGAAGATGGCGGCTACCATTTATAGGGGAACTGACGTCAGGCTGGCTCATCAGTTACCAGGGAAACCAGCGGCTGGGGCAGGGGGCAAGCATGTAGGCAATGACTGATTAAGCCCTATAATCAACAGGATTGGATAACCATGTGGGTGAAGCAGGAACTGGTAGAGGGGGCGGCTATATAAAGAGCAAGAAAACAGCTGCTATCTTGTATGGCCTGACCCTACAGTGTCATTATTATACAGAGCACTTTCTATCATGGAGAATTCAGTGATTCCCGCCCCCCACGACTCGCCCTTTGGGAGAAAGATATCTTATGCAAAGGTATTTCAAGCCCTGCCCACAGGGCTTTTGTTAGAAGATCTTATCCACTGCCATGATTTCTCATTAACTATCGTGTCTGGTGAAGGGATGCTGTTTGACAAAGAGAGTCCAGACAAGGAGTCACACCTGCAGAATATTTTCACCATGTTCTATGTAATCTAGAAGCAGCTGGTTTGACAGAATTATAACCCACAGAATGCTCAGTTTTAATGCCAGCTGGCAGACAACTGCCTAAAAGATTGAAGTGCTTTTCTAAATAATTCAGTTTATAACATCACCAGTAGCTGTCTTTTCTATAGCCAGAAACATAGATCCACAAACCAAGGGATGTGGGGTGGGAATGGCCCTTCTTACTACTGTCAAATAACCCACTAGACTCCATGGGTTTCAAGGTTCTATTGTATAAGGAAAAATTGCTTCCACCATGGAATATGGCAATGATCTCAGTCACTTGGAAGCTAAGACAACACTCTGGCCATTATAGCTTCCTCATGCCACCAAACCAATACATAAAGAAGAGGATGGTTAAATTGTGTGACAGCTGGTTGGTCCTATTCCTAAGCAGAAAATGAACCACTCTGGTCTGTACTGGTACCAAGAAGACCATGAGTGGAACCCAGAGGATTCACTAGGGCACCTGTTACAGTCTCTGCCCAGAAGTCTTTTTCAATGGAAAAGTACTGAGGCTACATGAGACAATGCTAACAAGGACTCAGATATTAAAAGCGGTTTGAGTCACTTAGCCAAATAAAGAACCAGGTCCATCTAGGTGCTGGAAGAAGGTAAAGAAAACAGAATGTGTGGTAGAAAAAGAAGCTACAAATATCAATTTAAGCTTTATAAGCAGTTACAGAAGTTTTGTTCTGTATTACTTCATTCATTTCTTCTCTTTTTATTTACTACTTTATATGGTTGAATAATATTTTTGGTTTCAGTTGAGAACACAACTCAATTGCCAACACCCTACAGGATATGGTAGCTAAAGAGAATTTTTGTATCCTTTGTGTCAGGAGTACAAAATTTTCACCCCCAATAAACCCAGGACTGAAAAGGATATCTTCTGTTTCCCACCCTAGAGTCATTCTCTACTTTCTGTACCCTGTTCTGTAACTGAGAAGTTCACCATTATTGGCCACATCAGTAGATTTCCTTACTTCTCAGTTCATGATGTAGTTTCAACAAAAAGAGATGCTGACAGGAGATCCACAGAATGAAAAGAGAGTTAGAGGTATTTGGTTCTCTAACTCCTGTCATGTCAGATCTCTTTGCTTTGGTTGCATCTATCAAAGGGAGAGAATTCTTGCTTGGTGGCTCTCTCCATCTCTCTCTGTCTCTCTCTCTCTGTCTCTGTCTCTGTCTCTCTCTCTCTCTCTCTCTCACACACACACACACACACACACACACACACACACACACGCACCCTCAGCTTTTCCCTCTCCCTCTTTCTGGCTTTTCTTTCCCAGCACTTTAAGTATTAGAGCTGGAAATAACTCCGAATTGCTACTATACCTTGGTACTGCATTAACCTTTGCGTCTTTTTTTTTTTTTTAACTCTTCTCCACACCTTTGTAAATGCTTTAATTCTCCCCAAATTATTTATTTATTTTCTCCCAAAATTATTTTATTTCCCTCTTTTCCTCCAAACCATTTCAAAATTTCTGAGATTTTCGAATACTGTTTACAATTCTTTGCTCTAGTTTTTCATTTTGTTTTGTATTAGAGAATATCATCTCTGTTTCAAGAATATTCAACATGGATATCCAAATTTGCATTTGTACAGTCAACAGATATTTACTGAGCATCTATTCCAGGCAAGAAACTGCTCTAAAAGGATTACAAATACAATAATAAACAAAACATACAAAAATCTACTCCTAAGGAGCTTATATTCTAGCAGGGAGAAACATACTACAAACACATAATCAAATAAATATAAAAATTAATCTCATATTTTTATCTATTTTGGTTTAACTCTATAATTTAAAATGTTTTTATCATGCCATTACACATTTCTCAAAACCCACAGAATGTACAACACAAAGAGTGGACCCTATATGTAAACTATGGACTTTAGTTAATAACGTATCAATATTGGTTCATCGACTTTAACAAATATACCCCACTAAGGTAAGATGTTAATACTAGGGAAACCATGGATGGAGAAGGAGGGCAGGGAGCATATGGGAACCCTATATTTTCCCTCACTTTTTTAACACCCAAAACTGCTCTAAAAAATAAAGTCTGTTAATTTAAAAAGTGTATTGGAACTATGCTTTCTACCTCCTTTATCTTCTTTTATCTTAGAATTTTGTTGTTATAATAATAATTTAATATACTAGTTAAGAATTTTATCCAGCAAGGAATAACAAAATAGCCGTGTCTTAAGATGGAAATTTATTCCTGTCTTAGGAAGAAGAAAATTCTGAAGTGAGTGGCCCTGTCTGATAAAATGAACTTGATAATCATTGGGGACCTCGTCTTCCTTCACCGTGCTAGGATGTAGTTCCCCTAATCAAAGCCAGCTATGCCCAAGGTGACTGCAATGTTTAATCACGCACACATTCTATTCTGCGAATGAAGGAAAGGGGAAAAGCAGCAACAACAAAGAAGGCCCTCATCTTACCTGTGTTTACTCTCTCCGGGCAGCCTGTCCAGATGTTCCACAGAACACCTGCATTTATATCTCATTGGCAAGACCTTAGTCACATGATCACATGGCCTACGGAAGGGTAGGGAATATTAATATATTTTAGTTGGATGTGCGTTAACTCAGAATAAAATTGTGGATCTCCTAAACTGAACACCTACTCATGCCTTTATGTGTCTTGGACCTGAAGATACAACAATGAACCAAATAGATAGGATGAATCTGTTTCAACTTTAAGTGAGCTTACCCTCTGCGGAAGAAAATAAATTTAAAAATTATATAGGACAAAATTATATATGGATGATAATATATATATATATGTTTGTCTCAATCTATTTGTCCACATATATAAAAGTAAATATATAAATATGTATAAATATATGTATATAAATGTATATGTATGTATATAAATATATGTATGTTTCTCTTTATAAATATAAATATTCATTCATGTTCATGTGTAAGACATACATAACAAATAAATGTGTATGGTAATTACACAATGACTGTAGTTACTATTAAGCGAAATGGAGACTATAAGAGGAAATAATGAATTAGAAAGTGACCGAAAGGCTGATTTTGTTCAGGCAGGGAAAGCCTTTCTGAGGAAATTACATTGAGTTCAGTCATTAATATTGAGAAGGTGAGAGTCATGCATAGATCTGGAAGAAGTTTCTAAGCCAAAAGGTCAGTGAGTACAAAGGAACTGAGTTTGGCCCATTGAAAAGAAATAAGGGCCAGACTGGCTGGAGTTTAGTGAGCAGGGATGTGAGAGGAGGGAGATGACGTCACAGCAGTGCATGACAGCCAGACCATGAAAGGTCTTGTACAAAATGATAAATATTGGGCATCATGCTAAGAATGATGGGAGGCCATAGGAATGTTTTAAGTGGAGGCATCATTATTTGAGTTATCCTTAAGAAGGCTTGAAAGCTTGCACGGACTGCTCTGTGTGTATGACAGAAGAACAAGAATGAACAGAGACCATTCAGAGGCAATAGCAGTAGGACAGCCAAGAAATAATGACTTATACCAGGGACACGTGACTAGAAAGAGTTAGAAAGCATATGGTATCACTTCCAGTAATTTTTTCAGAAATAGTGATAGTATACATTTTAAATTATTACTTTACTTTCCCTTTCCGCTACCTATTTCAAATGAAATATTATTCTTTTACTTAATATAAAAAACAGTAAGATTACTATTGTCAGCTTCATTGTTTCAAGAACCCAAACATATCATCGGGGACATAGGTTCTTTCTTAAGTTTATAATATTATGAAATATTTTGAACATACAGTAAACTATAAAGAATAATATTGTGCATACTCAGGCATCCACTGCTCATCTTAATAAATAAAATTTCAAAAATATATTTGAAGTTTTTTTTAACATATTTCAAAGCTATTCTCTAAAGATCAACTGAACAAAAACTATCATGAATTGTAGTCATATATGTGGATAACACATACACATATGTTAATCATGTACATGTAGTTAATAATGTATATGCATTACTAATTACATAGATATCTGACACAAATAATATAGGTACACATATATATATAATACCTTGGGATATTTTATGCATTTATCTACATATTATGCCATGTATATATTCTTCATTTCACTGATATTAATTTTGTGAAATTCATACATGAAAATGCATAAACTATAGCTTTATATACCCACCTGATGGCCAGTGGCATGCTGGTAAATGTTTAAGAACCAGTTTTCCAGATAGATAGATGATAGATAATTAGAAAGATAACATATGTTATTGATATTAAAGATGTGCAGCACATGATTTACAAATAATAAAAAATGAAATACACTTTGTTGAACATTCCAAACAGTAAATTGATTCTTACAAAATGCTGCCGTTGATTTGGCTAAACTCACAACCATAAACAAACTGAGCTTGCATCTAATGAACTGGTGTAGCATTGACATGAACATTGATATTTTCTTGATATTAACAAGTAAGAGAAAGTGAAATAATGAAGTATATGTTGGAACTTCCCTAGTTTGTTGACCACCTGTGTGTGATTTCTTTGCCGGAAAAGATGATAGTTTCCAAATACTGGAAAGATATCCCCACAAAATTCGTTTTGCCATTCACGATGTACTGGTCACAGACATGACAAAGTTTCAAGTTGAATCTGTACTATTAACACATTATTCATACCAATTTGTAGCATTTTCCAATTTCAAGTTACCAAGCTAATATCAGCAGTAACCAGGCTGGGAAAGCCATGCAAAACACAGAAATAAATGCTCTCCAGTGCTGGCTCAGATGTGGCCACAGAGAGAAAAGTACAAGAAGAACCTCCTGAAAAACGGAACTGGGTACAGGCAGATGAGGCACCCAAGATATATACTCTTCTTGACAAGAAAGTTTCTGCCATTCCCTAAGAACTGGAATTTGCTATTGACTAGTGACTGTGACATGTTATATTCTCTCCATTTCTAAATGGAGATTTACTCTGACAACTAATACACAATTTTATGTGTGATGCAAGGAGATAACCTGAAGAAGCTCACACAGGACCTAAGGTCCTGAACTGGGAGCTGGATGCCACAAGTGAAGGAGGGTCTGTATTGTCTCATACAGTGAGTGGGAGGGTTTATATTCTTTAAAAGGTTGAGATGGGTATGCAGAAATACTTGGGAAGGGAATAGACTATGGAAGATGCTTCTAGTTGTAACCCAATAAACACATCCTATTTTCTTTGGTAATTAAGCCCTCAAATGTTTTATAGGCATATGTTCACACAGAAAAAAAATATATTACATTTCCCAGCTTCTTTTGCAACTGTGCATGGCCACGTGCATGACGTGACTGAATTCTGTCCAGTGGGATGTGAAATAACTTCTGATAGGTATGACATCTGTAATTCCTTTTCAAAGGAGGAAATGAGCCTTTTTCCTCCCTCTCTCCCATTTTGCTGTTTGCAATGGGGTTAAGGATGGAAGCGTCATAGACCACGTGGATGAGAGCAACAACCTAGGGTTGATTTAACTTCCAAGCACTTAAGGAGAAGCTGCCTAATGGGAGGAGGCTGCCTCTACAGTGTATATTCCAACAGTCCTGCCACCTTATTTCAGGAGCAGTGACAGTGAATGCCTGAGGGCAGTTGGTCATTAAATGTTGTCTTCCACTTGTCATCCAAGCACAGATTTTGTGCTACACTGATATTACCTGGAGGAAAACAGCAAGCTTGTCAAAGGGAACACAGGGAGAGGCAAGGAAAACATATTAAAGTTTTCCTCCAATCTATTCTGTTACACAGACCTCTGAAATCTCTCTTATGTGTATTATAGCAACTCAATTCTTACAGATATGTGAATTCAAAACAGCCTTTAATATCCCCAGAGATTTTTCAAGTCTTTGGATGCCGCTGGAGTTCCTGGAATTCATGTTTATTTTCCCTCTTGCTTCTAGATTCTCTTCAGTACTGATTTTGTGGGAACGAGCCAGCAGGCTGCCAGAGACTTGCACTATCTTCACAGGAACCGGAATATACAGGCGTACACATTTTCTTCCTCTTCAACAAAGAAACAAACAAAAAAGGAACTTGCTTAAGAATTCAAAGGAAGCAGAAGAACCTGTCATGTTTATATTTCAACTTGAGATTACTTTGATGGTAAACTTTTGAGAGATGTTTCAAATACTGAAAGGATCTAACTTGGACAGTTGCCTAATTATCAATTTGGTCAACTAATCCTAATTGGTTCACTCTACTTAGGCCGGCAAGTATCATAAATCTGTATGAAAAACAGACTTTAGATAATATACTATTGGGTTATAAAAACCAACAAATATTAAGGCATTTAATAAAGGCTCATTCATATAGTTTCATCTGAGTTTTGCTTTGCTTACTTGAAAAACTGTAAGTGCTATAAGTGCTATAGTATTCCCGGTTAATACTGTGTGGCTTGCAAAAGACTGGTCACCTCAAGTATTAATGTTTGCTAGAAGTTATTTGGACTTTATGAAAACTTGAATAATTGATTTCATTTATTCAGTTTTATTAATATAACTAAAGACTTAATTTTAATATTAAAATGTAATTTAAAATTCACTTAGTTATATACAGTTGTTCAAATTTTACATTGTACTATTTTTCCATTTTATAAATCCAAAAAATAGCTTATTACTTACAATTTATTATGGTGTCATATAGGTCCAGAAAGCAAGCCTTCCACCTAAGTTAAATGTGATCTTTAATTAAACGTCTCTAAGTGTTTCTGATGCCTTTAGATTTACTGTATTTGATCTATGACCAAGTACACAGAATAAATATTTCTTCCAATACACATGAAAGCTAATCGAGTTTTTCTATCATGAGTGTATAAGAGAAATAAAAAGTCAATCACCTTGTGAATGAATTTTTCATTTGGCAGTCAGTGGGTTTTTGAACATTATCGCGTCAGGATATTTTATTAGAAGTCCCTGCACTTACATACATGATTAAAACAATTCATCACTACCCTTTCCATCTGAAGAAGTTTCACTGACTGAGAGTTAATTTACTGTATAGACTATGATTTGGTAGGGCCTGAACCTTTTGTTCATGAGTTAGTTAACCATACAATTTTATTGATATTTCTTTTTAGCCTCACATGTATGCTCCATTTTATTGGAATGAATAATTAATTAAGTAAACCATTCGGCTTTGTGAATTACAAAAGAAAAAATACTATAATGTTTGTATTTATAATCGCTCTGGCAGTCAAGTATTGTACAAGTATTAGAAAAAAAGAGTCCTGAATAAATAAAAGGCCATGAATAAATGAGTTTGTTTCAATATGTTTAAACAGTAGAGAGAATAATTTTTCAATTTCAGATACTGAAAATAATGATGCGGGAGCGGAATGAACAGTTCAATGTTTTAATTGTGACTTTTAATTATTGCTGCTTTTGTTGTTTTTCTTTTCTGTGCTCAGCGCCAATAGTGAGTCTTGACCGTTGCCATATCTTGCATCTGGCGAGCGCAATTTTAAGAGAAACTCTAAAATCGTCAACATCATAAAATGTGATTATTCTAATAAAGACATTTTAATAACCTTTTAATAGAGAAACTGGTTTGTTTAATCCCACTGAATTCTGCTGCTTTTCTATACAACCACGGAGCTCACTCTTTCATCTGTTAAACACGAAGACTGACTGCAAGAAGCTGGGAAAACACTAGGGAGTGGAAGGTGAATAAAAAAAGATCAATGTTCTTGAGGTTTATCCAAGAGGGCCCTTAATTCCAGTTGAAAGGACTCTTAAAACATCGTACCCCAGTCTCTACTTCTCTTAAAGATTTTTGGTGCATTTTGTTTCATTTTAATAATTTTCTTATTTATCTCACGTTCAATTTATTATGCTCTGCTTGTTTTTATATCTATACAAACTTGTATTTCAATTTTCTAAGTCCTAAATGTTATATTTCTTTCAATCTCATCACGGTGTTACTCTCTCTCCACCGCCCTCCTCCATAACCTAAGTTTTCTGTCTTTGTTGTTGTTCAGGTTCCAAATAGACTTATTTTTTATACTCAAGCTAAGTGAAAGAGAAACTAATGGTTAGGAACCCGGCCAAAAAATTGCTGTAAATTTTTGGCTACGACTAGGCTTTATAATGAAGTTTAGATTCACAAGACTCATTCTTAGGAAGGACACTTGACCGAAGAAGGGGGCCATAAGCCACCTTTAAGCAAAAGCACAAATCTGAAATCCTATGGGCAATAATTATTATTTTGAACACTATCAATTTCTTGCCTTCAAGATGGATGCATCAATTTTTCCCAAATGTATTCCATTATTTGTGTTACTTTCAGTGTTTAGAAAAAATAAATTTTACTGAATGCCTCTAACTTTACTTATATACGCAAAACCTAACTTAATTGACTCTCTACAAGAAATTTGTGGTGAGATCCCCATCTTAACAGATGAAGTCACTGACACACAGAGAAATAAATTAGACGGTTTCTCTAGCTGGAACAGAGCTGAACAGAGGATCAAAACCCTTGTGGTGGCAGATGGAGTGATTGGGAACTACAACTGCTTACCTGCCCTGCAGGCGTCAAGAAATGTGATAGCTGTACGTCAATACAGTGCAGTGAACTGGAAATTCCGGTGAGACTGAGTTCAATTAAAACTCTTATCAACACGTTAAACTTATTCACAAATAGAAAAATATGTCCCAAGAAAACAGCACAGTAGTACACTCAGCATGATGTAGTTGTTAAAAATATAAATGTGCCAGTCCAGGTACCTGAGTTCCAACCTTGCCTCTGCTTCTAATTTACTGTGTGACTTCCACTTAATTTACCTTTCCAAAAGTCTGTCTTTTTATGTGTATCACTATAAAATGCTGTTTCTATATCATAAGTTTGTTTAAAGAACTGAATGAAAAATCACAGAGCGTAGGGCTTACTGCATGGTAAACGTCCAATAAATACTAGTTGTTGCTTTCCTTTATGTGAACTAAACTGTGATGAAGTAAATATATGTTTTCTTTTTTCCTAACTTTGTGAAATTAAGTCAAAGAATGCAACATTACAAAAATACAATTCTATCAACGTGTAAAAATACGCTTGAGATATAGGGTCCTAAAATTTTCCTTCAATGGATACATGATTTATAGAAGTTAGTTCCAAAGAATTTAATGGATACCTACCTTGTGCCAGGCAGTAAAGTCAAGTAAGAGTATGAGATGAATTTTGTATCATCCTGACCCTCTAAGTAGGAATGGACGTGTGGGAATCAGAAACATCTGCAAGTTATTACATGCTATCCTAATAAAAAGATAGGCACAGCATGAAAAAGAAGCAGAAGAGGGAGAAGCTATTTAACGTTGTGCCTCTGTGTGTGTGTGTGTGAAATGAGGGATTCAGAGGACATCTGATACCAAAGATATAGCACAAAGAAATATAGGGAAATGAGTAATAAGAGACTGTGTTTAGGGACTGTACAAGCATAAAAGGAGGCTTAGGTAACTAAGTCCAAGGACCTCAGTATAGACCACCCACCTCTGAGCTCAGCTTTTCTCTGCATTCATTCTCAGGCAGGCTTGCTCCTTCAGATGTGCAAGGTACTAGAAAATCCAGTCTTATATACCCTAAATTCAAGAAGAAAGAATGATTTCTTTCATGATCATTTAAAAATTATCCCTAATTAGCTCTATTTGGGTCACATTCCTGAACCAATCAATGTAAGATGTGGGATGAAATATATAGATTTTCCAAGCTTCAATGAGAACCTCACACCTAGTTCTGCAGTATGGCCCAATCAAATTACCTGCACTTTGGGAAGATTAGTGGTTCTCCAAACACAATTGATGATATTGTCAGAAGTTTAAATGTATGCCTGGTTGTTTAACAACAAACCAACCAACAAATTAAAACAAAACTAAGTCAAGGAGCGTTACTGCACTTGCTTAGACTCGAGGGATGAATTTAAAATGGACTAGACTGGAGATTACTTGCAAATCTTGAAGTAATTGATGCCAGGGGCCTGAGCTCAGACACAATAATGAAGAAGAAAAGTTTAAAATTATAGATATTTAGTATTAAGGTCAGTGAATGGAAAAGATATTTAATGAATAAGAAGAAGAAGTCAAGAATAGCTCCTAGACTTCCAGATGGGCCTGATCTGGAGTAATGAAAACAGAAATGGAGCAGTTGTAGGAAATGAGAGCTTGATAGATCCCAGAAATTAGGCTAAGTGCTTTCTTACATAAATTATTTCTGTTTAATCTGCATGAAAACAGTAATGAAGTATTCAGCCTATTTGACAGAAAAGTATACTGAGCCTTATAAAGAACTTTTATAAAACCCCTAAGACTGGAGCTAAAACTTTCTTATAGCCCTCTTTCTGTGACAAGATAAGAAATATATACATATTTCCAATGAATATATATCAATATATCCAATGGGTAACAGAGGTAGATTTAAAATACCCTGCACAGAATATGTAAGAAAATTTTACTGAGATAGGAATGTGAAATATGTAAATAACATTTAATGCATAGCAACTTTACCAACAAAACTAGTCCTTCAATTCAAAAAGGCCATATTTTTCACCACTGGAAACTTTTAAAAATCTATGTATATATGTCAACATATATATTCATCTAATTTGTAATGTTTTTGCTTCCTCCACGTGTGTGCATGGATAACTGGTGTGTATAAAACTGGTGTTTTTTTTGTTTTTTTTGTTTTTTTTGTTTTTTGCGGTACGCGGGCCCCTCACTGTCGTGGCCTCTCCCGTTGCGGAGCACAGGCTCCCGACGCGCAGGCTCAGCGGCCATGGCTCACGGGCCCAGCCACTCCGCGACATGTGGGATCTTCCCGGACCGGGGCACGAACCCGTGTCCCCTGCATCGGCAGGCGGACCCTCAACCACTGCGCCACCAGGGAAGCCCTGGTGCGTATTTTAATTAAATCAGTCTCAACAGATTAAGAAAACTTTATGTATTATTTGTCACTCTTAATATTCTGCATTGTTTATAAGCATCTGAAATCACATTTATCAGTCCATAATCTTTTCTAAATAATTTTCTGAATTAATTCATGGGCAATTCTTACACGGTTCTTCTGATTGTAAACCAAGAACACATTCATATTAGTTTTGTACTTTCTCCCTTCTCGCCACATTTTAGTGAAACTGCTTTTAATCAGATCACCAAACTCCTGTCAGATCCATTCTTCTTGGGCCATGTGAGAAGTGTCCCATCCCCGCCAAGTCTCCCAAACCAAATTCCTTTCTTCAGCATGATCCACCTAGCCAATACTTCATTTTTCATAGGTCTTTTCACTTTCAAAGTCATACTATTCAATGGGAAAATGAGATAAAAACACCATCTGTGTCCCCCTGTAAATTAATTCAATTTACTAGATAAGATTGCAGGTTTATTTTAGCAGGATCCCTTGTTCCTGCACCAGTCCGAAGGGCGTAGGGGTTGACAGGTTTGATAAATCTTGGCATGCTCTCTGGCATTTCTTGGTAAAACATTTCTGAAAAGCGAGACACTTCCAGATTAGCTTCATGTGGGTGTTGTCTCTTAAAATTCTGACCTTATTTTTCAGAAACTGTCACTTAACTTCCCAAAGAGTTAGGAGATTATGCCATGATTTACAGTAAATTAGCAGTTTCATCGTTGTCCTACTGCTGTTGCTGTTTTTATCCTTTGCCTCTGGATGTCCTAAGAACCACAAAGAAAAGGAAACTTCTTAACTATCAAATAGGCTATATTTCTGCTCCTTTAAGTCAGCGATATCAATTCCTTGTCAAAGATAAGGAAGGTTTCAAGACTGCTTTTTTATCACTGTTATTCCTTAACATCATTTAGAGATTATCATCCCATTATACCTCCATGCAGCTTTTTTTTTTTTTTTTAGAGCTGGGACTTTTAAATTTAATTTTTTCATTGAAGTATGGTTGATCTACAATGTTTCAGGTGTACAGCAAAGTGATTCAGATATATATTATTCTTTTTCAGATTCTTTTCCATTATAGGTTATTACAAGATATTGAATATAGTTCCCTGTGCAATATAGTAGATCCTTGTTGTTTATCTATTTTATATATAGTAGTGTGTATATGTTAATTCCAAACTCCTAATTTATCCCTCCCTCTCTCTTTCCCCCTTTTTAAAAAATATCTCTATTGGAGTATAACTGCTTTACAATGTTGTGTTGGTTTCTGCTGTATAACAAAGTGAATCAGTTGTATGTATGCATATATCCCCGTATCCCCTCCCTCCCACCCTCCCTGTCCCACCCCTCTAGGTGGTCACAAAGCATCTAGTTGATCTCCCTGTGCTGTGCGGCTTCTTCCCACTAGCCTTTCTGACTTACTTTACTCTGTATGACAGACTCTAGGCTCCATGCAGCTTTAATGCAATTCTCTAAAAGTGTCATCTCCCTATTGTGACACAGATCACATGGATGTTAAACTGGATTCCTGCATTTGTTCCTAGTTCTATCACCCAGAGATCCTGGTCAAAGGAAATTCAGTAAAGCCTGTCCAATTTAAATTAGTCCCAGATTTCTAATTTTCAATTGGATATTTTTATTACTGGTTACAGTAAAATAAGTATGAATTTAGTAGACTTTTAGTCCTTGCAAGGTTATGACTAGTAGTATCTGAGAGGTATTTGCAGTGAACTGATTTCTCACTTTAATATGGAGTTAATTTGAAAAAATAACCAGTGATAATTCTTTGCTTTTTGGTTGTAGTATAACTAATAGCCTTCCATCCAGGTTATTCACTGGTAAAATAAACACCAGCTGCTCGGGAGAGCTGGTGGTAGGACTAGCTAATGCTCTTGCCCCTGCCATCTCTTTGATGTAGCAGCCAATTTTTCTGTGGCCTGCACTGTGGTTTGTGAGATGTGCGAAGCCTCTGGGTAATCTGGTAATCTAGTGGAGGAATCAGTGAGAATGTTAGAAATAATAGTTTAGGGTGAATGTGAAATATGTGCAGGAGATGGTGGAAAAAGGTAAGAGAGTCTAGACATCATGTAAACTGTGTTTTATGTTTGTTTGTGATATCTTGTTCTATGGATAAATCAGGATTTTTAAATTTATTTTATTGTTTGGCAGCACTATTTTATTTTGCAATAAACCCTTTGAGCCGCAATAAATTAAAATATAGGGAAGTTCATGTTTATTTACTAAACTTCTGTTTCTTAAGAAAGTCGATTTTAACATATAATTTGCACATAATTGTTTTTGGCACTTGTAGTCTACCACAGAGGCTCCAATGATATTGATTCTATAAATGTTTGAAGATGCATCAGTATCTACTCTGAAAGTTCTTACTATTTTAATGATTGTCTAGAGATCACTGTGTAAAGTACATAACTGTTGAAATTGCATTGGCATATGACATAATTTTTTTCATTTGAATAAAATATAGTTTTTTGTGTGTCTGTGTGGTCCTTCCACAGAAAGAGAGTTAGGGGTAGAAGTGGTTTATTTGGGGCATGGAGATGTAATGCCTGTGCAGCAAACAGAATAATACTCACTCCCTGCCCCCTGCAAACGGCCACGTGCTAACGGTAATCCTTGGAACTTTTGAATATTCTGAATATGCTACTTAATCTGGCAAAAGGGACTTTGCAGATATGATTAAACATCTTTGATTCTTATAGGTAAAAAGAGGGAGGCAGGTGGATCAGAGTTAAAGTGATTTTAAAATGCTGTGCTTCTGGCTTTAAAAATGAAGGAAGGGACCACAAGCAAAGGAATGCATGCAGTCTGTAGCATATGGAAGAGGCAAGGAGCTGGATTCTCTAATAGAGCCTCCAGAAAGAATGCAGTTCTGTCAACACTTTGATTTTCAGCCTAGTAAAAATCATTTTGTACTTCTGACTTCCAAAACTGTAAGATAATAATTTGATGTTATCCTAAACCACGAAGTTTGGTATTTTGTTACAGAAGTAATAGGACACTAATAGAATCTGTGAAAGATAGGGAGAAAGGAGGATCTGCTGGAGAAAGGCTTCAGACTGCAATGCAGATATGACACCTGTGAAAAAGGTAGTATTCGTTTGCTCAGGCTATCATAGCAAAATACCCTAGATTTGGAGACTTAAATGACACAACTTTTTTCTCACAGTTCTGGAGACTCTAAACCCAAGATTAAAGTTCTGGTGAGGCTGGCTTCCTCTGGCTTCCTCTCCTTGGCTTGCAGATAGCTACTCTCTTGCTGCCTCTTCACACGGTCATCTCTCCGTTGTCTCTCTTCTTATAAGGACAACAGTCATAATGGATTAGGACCCCACTGTGATGGCCTCATTTAACTTAATCGCCTCTTTAAAGGCTCTATCTCTAAATACAGTCACACTCTGATGTATGGGCGTTTAGGGCTTTGACATAATGGATTTGAGGGACACATTATTAATTCCTAACAGGGAAGAAAAAGAATTGGCAGACACTGACACAGATTGCAGTGTAAATCTGACAAAGTCTCGGTAAAACCAATTGTCCAGAATAAAGATTGCCCAATAAATGAGTCTCAATTTGTGCAGAAATCATCAGGCCCTAGTATTTCATTGTGCTCAGCCATTGTCTGCGGCTTCCCTGAAAGAGAGCAGGGCCTCGGCTCAAATGCTGCAGGAGGTCCCAAATGGTGCAGCTGGAGACTGTTATCTAAATACATTCCTCCCAGAAAGAAAGGCACCTTTTCTTTTGAAGGCAAGTCAAAATGGCACATCTCCATTACTGCCACAATTAACTTCGCTCTTTTTTTATTCCAATTTTTCTTGTGCACATATGAAATGTGAAACAATAGCTCTTAACATCTTGGCATCATTAGGAGAATAACTAAATGTTGCCAGTTTTATAACATGTTATACGACAGATGCTTCAAATACACAATCAGTTAACTTAATATCAGTAATGGTTTATATTGTAATGGAATGCTCATAAAGCTTTTGGAAGTTTATTCTTCAAAGGTGAAGTTTTGTTATTATTGTAAATAATATTGTAACCTCAATTAAAAGGTTTAACATTGAAGACAAAATTACTTGTCTTTGAGATGATAATTAGAAAACAAATACGAATATAGCACAGCATCATGATAAAAAAAAACTATTGTTAATAAATTAAGAAACCTATGGGGAGAGGAGAGAAGATGGCAGAAGAGTAAGACGCGGAGATCACCTTCCTCCTCACAGATACATCAGAAATACACCTACATGAGGAACTGCTCCTATAGAACACCCACTGAACGCTGGCAGAAGACCTCAGACCTCCCAAAAGCCAAGAAACTCCCCACGTACCTGGGCAGGGCAAAAGAAAGAATAAACAGAGACGAAGCATAGGGACGGGACCTGCACCAGTGGGAGGGAGCCGTGAAGGAGGAAAGGTGTCCACACACTACAAGCCCCTTCGCGAGCGGAGACTGCGGGTGGCAGAGGGGGCAGCTTTGGAGCCGCGGAGGAGAGCGCAGCCACAGGGGTGCGGGGGGCAAAGCGGAGAGATTCCCGCAGAGGATCAGTGCCGACCGGCACTCACCAGCCGAGAGGCCCGTCTGCTCACCCGCCGGGGCGGGCGGGGCTGGGAGCTGAGGCTCGGGCTTCGGTCGGATCCCAGGGAGAGGACTGGCGGCGTGATCACAGCCTGCAGGGGGAGAGTGCGCCACGGCTGGCCGGGAGGGAGTCCGGGAGAAGTCTGGAGCTGCCGAAGAGGCAAGAGACCTTTTTCTTCCCTCTTTGCTTCCTGGTGCGCGAGGAGAGGGGTTTAAGCGCGCCGCTTAAAGGAGCTCCAGAAACGGGCGCGGAGCTACCGAAGAGACAAGAGACTTTTTTTTTGCCTCTTTGTCTCCTGGTGCGAGAGGAGAGGGGATTAAGCGCACCGCGTAAAGGAGCTCCAGAAACGGGCGCGGAGCTGCCGAAGAGACAGGAGGCTTTTTCTTGCCTCTTTGCTTCCGGGTGCGCGAGGAGAGGGGATTAAGGGCACCGCGTAAAGGAGCTCCGGAAACGGGCGCGAGCCGCGGCTGTCGGCGCGGACAGCAGAGACGGGCGTGGGACACTAGGGTTGCTGCTGCCGCCACCAAGAGGCCTGTGTGCGAGCACAGGTCACTCTCCACACCGCCCCTCCCGGGAGCCTGTGCAGCCCGCCACTGCCGGGGCCCCGGGATCCAGGGACAACTTCCCCGGGAGAACACACGGCGCCCCAGGCTGGTGCAACGTCACGCCGGCCTCTGCCGCAGCAGGCTCGCCCGGCATCCGTGCCCCTCCCTCCCACCGGCCTGTGCCAGAGCCCCTGAATCAGCTGCTCCTTTAACCCCGTCCTGTCTGAGGGAAGAGCAGACGCCCTCGGACGACCTACGCGCAGAGGCGCGGCCTTTGTTTCCACCATTTGTCCTAGGGTTAGACCGACCCGTTTTTTTGTTTGTTTTTTAATAAAATTTTTCTTCTTAATAATTAGTTTTTATTTTAATAACTTTATTTTATCTTCTTTCTTTCTTCCTTTCTTTCTTCCTTCCTTCCTTCGTTCCTCCCTCCCTTCCTTCCTCCCTTCTTTCCTTCCTTCCTTTCTTCCTTCCTTCCCTCCTTCCTTTCTTGCTTTCTTCCTTCCTTCATTTCTTCCTTCTCTGAGCCGTGTGGAGTAAAGGCTCATGGTGCCCCAGCCAGGCATCAGGGTTGTGTCTCCGGGGTGGGAGAACCAACCTCAGGACACTGGTCCACAAGAGACCTCCCAGCTCCATGTAATATCACACGGCAAAAATCTCCCAGAGATCTCCATCTCAACACCAACAGCCAGCTTCCCTCAACGACCAGCAAACTACAGTGCTGGACACCCTATGCCAAACAAATAGGAAGACAGGATTACAGCCCCATACATTAGCAGAGAGGCTGCCTAAAATCATAATAAGGCTACCGACATCCCAAAACACACCAACAGACGCGGACCTGCCCACCAGAAAGACAAGATCCAGCCTTATCCACCAGAACACAGGCACTAGTCCCCCCAACCAGGAAACCTACTCAACCCACTGAAACAACCTTAGCCACTGGGGACAGACACCAAAAACAACGGGAACTACGAACCTGCAGTGTGTAAAAAGGAGACCCCAAACACAGTAAGCAAAATGAAAAGACAGAAAAACACACAGCAGATGAAGGAGCAAGGTAAAAACGCACCAGACCTAACAAATGAAGAGGTAATAGGCAGTCTACCTGAAAAAGAATTCAGAATAATGATAGTAAAGATGATCCAAAATCTTGGAAATAGTATAGACAAAATGCAAGAAACATTTAACAAGGACCTAGAAGAACTAAAGAGGAAACAAGCAATGATGAAAAACACAATAAATGAAATTAA
>NC_041220.1:137143826-137144795 GCF_002837175.3 Physeter macrocephalus | reverse complement strand
CAAGCCAGAAGGGAGTGGCAGGACATATTTAAAGTGATGAAGGAGAAAAACTTACAACCAAGGTTACTCTACCCAGCAAGGATCTCATTCAGATTTGATGGAGAAATTAAAACCTTTACAGATAAACAAAAGCTGAGAGAGTTCAGCACCACCAAACCAGCTTTACAACAAATGCTAAAGGAACTTCTCTTGTCAAGAAACACAAGAGAAGGAAAAGACCTCCAGGAACAAACCCAAAACAATTCAGTAAATGGTAATAGGACCATACATATCGATAATTACCTTAAATGTAAATGGATTAAATGCTCCCACCAAAAGACACAGACTGGCTGAATGCATACAAAAAGAAGACCCATATATATGCTGTCTACAAGAGACCCACATCAGACCTAGGGACACATACAGACTGAAAGTGAGGGGATGGAAAAAGATATGATATTTGTAGGACATTCCATCCAAAAACAACAGAATACACATTTTTCTCAAGTGCTCATGGAACATTCTCCAGGATAGATCATATCTTGGGTCACAAATCTAGCCTTGGTAAATTTAAGAAAATTGAAATCGTATCAAGTATCTTTTCTGACCACAACGCTATGAGACTAGATATCAATTACAGGAAAAGATGTGTAAAAAATACAAACAAATGGAGGCTAAACAATACACTATTAAATAACGAAGTGATCACTAAAGAAAACAGAGAGTAAATCAAAAAATACTTAGAAACAAATAACAAGGGAGACACGATGACCCAAAACCTATGGGATGCAGTAAAAGCAGTTCTAAGAGAGAAGTTTATAGCAATACAATCCTACCTTAATAAACAGGAAACATCTCGAATAAACAACCTAACTTTGCACCTAAAGCAATTAGAGGAAGAGCAAAAAAAATCCCAAATTTAGCAGAAGGAAAGAAATCATAAAGATCAGATCAGAAATAAATGAAAAAGAAATGAAGGAAACAATAGCA
>NC_041220.1:137137500-137141090 GCF_002837175.3 Physeter macrocephalus | reverse complement strand
ATAAAGAAGATGTGGCACATATATACAATGGAATATTACTCAGCCATAAAAAGAAATGAAACTGAGCTATTTGTAATGAGGTGGATAGACCTGGAGTCTGTCATACAGAGTGAAGTAAGTCAGAAGGAGAAAAACAAATACCGTATGCTAACACATATGTATGGAATCTAAGAAAAACAAAAATGTCATGAAAAGAATAGGGGTAGACAGGCCTAAAACACAGACCTACTAGAGCATGGACTTGAGGATATGGGCAGGGGGAAGGGTAAGCTGTGACAAAGTGAGAGAGTGGCAGGGACATATACACACTACCAAATGTAAATTAGATAGCTAGTGGGAAGCTGCCGCATAGCACAGGGAGATCACCTCTGTGCTTTGTGACCACCTAGAGGGGTGGGATAGGGAGGGTGGGAGGGAGGGTGATGCAAGAGGGAAGAGATATGGGAACATATGTATATGTATAAATGATTTACCTTGTTGTAAAGCAGAAACTAACACACCATTGTAAAACAGTTATACTCCAATAAAGATGTTAAAAAAAAATAATTAAAAAAAAAGAAATAGACAACATACCTGAAAAAGAATTCAGAGTAACAATAGTAAAGATGATCCTAAATCTTGGAAATGGAATGGAGAAAATACAAGAAACAATTAACGAGGATCTACAAGGACTAAAGAGCAAACAAAGAGTGATGAATAACACAATACGGAAATTAAAAACCCTCTAGAAGGAATCAATAGCAGAAAAACTGAGGCAGAAGAACGGATAAGTGACCTGGAAGATAAAATAGTGGAAATAATTGCCACAGAACAGAATAAAGAAAAAAGAATGAAAAGAATTAAGGACAGTCTCAGAGACCTCTGGGACAAATTAAATGCACCAACATTCGAATTATAGGGGTCCCAGAAGAAGAAGAGAAAAAGAAAGTGTCTGAGAAAATATTTGAAGAGATTATAGTCAAAAACTTCCCTAACATAGAAAAGGAGATAGCCAATCCAGTCCAGGAAGCGCAAAGAGTCAAGAAACATTTAACAAGGATCTAGAAGAATTAAAGAGCAAACAAACAGTGATGAAAAACACAATAAATGAAATTAAAAATACTCTAAAAGGAATTAATAGCAAAATAACTGAGGCAGAAGAATGGATAAGTGAGCTGGAAGATAAAATGGTGGAAATAACTGTGAGGGAGCAGAATAAAGAAAAAAGAATGAAAGGAATTGAGGACATTCTCAGAGACCTCTGGGACAACATTAAACACACCAACATTTGAATTACAGGGGTCCCAAAGAAGAAGAGAAAAACAAAAGGTCTGAGAAAATATTTGAAGAGATTATAGTTGAAAACTTCCCTAACATGGGAAAGGAAATAGTCAATCAAGTCCAGGAAGGACAGAGTCCCATACAGGATAAGCCCAAAGAGAAACATGCCTAGACACATTAACCAAACTATCAAAAATTAAATACAAAAGAAAAAATATTAAAAGTAGCAAGGGAAAAGCAACAAATAACATACTAGGGAATCTCTATAAGGTTAACAGCTGATCTTTTAGCAGAAACTCTGCAAGCCAGAAGGGAGTGTCAGGACATATTTAAAGTGATGAAAGGGAAGAACCTACAACCAAGATTACTCTACCCAGCAAGGATCTCATTCAGATTCGATGGAGAAATCAAATGCTTTACACGTAACCAAAAGCTACAAGAACTCAGCACCGCCAAACCAGCTTTACAACAAATGCTAAAGGAACTTCTCTAAGTGGGAAACACAAGAGAAGAAAAAGACCCACAAAAACAAACCCAAATCAATTAAGAAAATGGTAATAGGAACATACATATCAATAATCACCTTGAATGTAAATGGATTAAATGCTCCAACCAAAAGACATAGACTGGCTGAATGGATACAAAAACAAGATCCTTATATATGCTGGCTACAAGAAACCCACTTCAGACATAATGACACATAAAGACTGAAAGCAAGGGGATGGAAAAAGATATTCCATGCAAATGGAAATCACAAGAAACCTGGAGTAGCAATACTCATATCAGATAAAATAGACTTTAAAATACAGTTACAAGAGGTAAGGAAGGACACTACATAATGATGAAGGAATCATTCCAAGAAGAAAACATAACAATTATAAATATTTATTCACCCAACATAGGAGCACCTCATACATAAGGCAAATATTAACAGCCGTTTCTCCAAAAGGAGAAATCAACAGTAACACAATAATAGTGGGGAACTTTAACACCTCACTGACACCAATAGACAGATAATCCAGGCAGAAAATAAATAAGGAAACACAAGCTTTAAATGACACAATAAACCAGATAGACTTACTTGATATTTCTAGGACATTCCCCCTGAAAGCAGAAGAATACACTTGCTTCTCAAGTGCACATGGAATGTTTTCCATAATAGATCATATCTTGGGTCACAAATCAAGGCTTGGAAAATTTAAGAAAATTGAAATCATATTAAGCATCTTTTCCAACCACAGTGCTATGAGATTAGAAACCAATTACAGGAAAAAAACAGTAAAAAACACAAATACATGGAGGCTAAACAGTGTGCTGCTAAATCACCAAGAGATCACTGAAGAAATCAAGGAGGAAATCAAAAAATACCTAGATACAAATGACAACGAAAACATGACAATCCAAAACCTATGGGACTCAGCAAAAGCATTTCTAAGATGGAAGTTTATAGCAATTCAAGCTCACTTCAAGAAACAAGAAAAGTCCCAAATAAACAATCTAAACTTACACCAATCCAACAACACATTAAAAGGATCATACACCATGACCAAGTGGGATTTATCCCAGAGATGCAAGTATTCTTCAATATACACATATCAATCAATGTGACACACCATATTAACAAACTGAAGAATAAAAAACATATGATCATCTCAATAGATGCAGAAATAGCTTTTGACAAAATTCAGCACCATTTATGATAAAAACTCTTCAAAACGTGGGCACAGAGGGAACTTACCTCAACATAATAAAAGCCTTACACAAGAAACCCACAGCAAACATCACTCTCAATGGTGAAAGACAGAAAGCATTTCCTCTAGGATCAGGAATAAGACAAAGATCTCCACTCTTGCCACTGTGATTAAAGTGTCTGAGAAAATATTTGAAGAGATTATAGTCAAAAACTTCCCTAACATAGAAAAGGAGATAGCCAATCCAGTCCAGGAAGCGCAAAGAGTCCCATACAGGATAAACCCAAAGAGAAAATGCTGAGACACATATTAATCAAACTATCAAAAATTAAACACAAAGAAAAAAAATTAAAAGCAGCAAGGGAAAAGCAACAAATAACATAAAAGGGAATCCCCATAAGTTAACAGCTGATCATTCACCAGAAACTCTACAATCCAGAAGGGAGTGGCAAGACATATTTAATATGATGAAAGGGAAAAACCTACAACCAAGATTACTCTACCCAGCAAGGATTTCATTCAGATTCAATGGAGAAATCAAAAGCTTTACAGATAAGCAAAAGCTATGAGAATTCAGCACCACCAAACCAGCTTTACAACAAATGCTAAAGGAACTTCTCTAGGCAAGAAACACAAGAG
>NC_041220.1:137135187-137136897 GCF_002837175.3 Physeter macrocephalus | reverse complement strand
AAAATAAAGACTATTACAAGAGACAGAGAAGGACACTACATAATGATCAAGGGATCAATCCACAAAGAAGATATAACAATTATAAATATTTATTCACCCAACATAGGAGCACCTCATACATAAGGCAAATATTAACAGCCGTTTCTCCAAAAGGAGAAATCAACAGTAACACAATAATAGTGGGGAACTTTAACACCTCACTGACACCAATAGACAGATAATCCAGGCAGAAAATAAATAAGGAAACACAAGCTTTAAATGACACAATAAACCAGATAGACTTACTTGATATTTCTAGGACATTCCCCCTGAAAGCAGAAGAATACACTTGCTTCTCAAGTGCACATGGAATGTTTTCCATAATAGATCATATCTTGGGTCACAAATCAAGGCTTGGAAAATTTAAGAAAATTGAAATCATATTAAGCATCTTTTCCAACCACAGTGCTATGAGATTAGAAACCAATTACAGGAAAAAAACAGTAAAAAACACAAATACATGGAGGCTAAACAGTGTGCTGCTAAATCACCAAGAGATCACTGAAGAAATCAAGGAGGAAATCAAAAAATACCTAGATACAAATGACAACGAAAACATGACAATCCAAAACCTATGGGACTCAGCAAAAGCATTTCTAAGATGGAAGTTTATAGCAATTCAAGCTCACTTCAAGAAACAAGAAAAGTCCCAAATAAACAATCTAAACTTACACCTAAAGCAACTAGAAAATGAAGAACAAAGAAAACCCAGAGTTAGTAGAAGGAAAGAAATCATAAAGATCACAGCAGAAATAATCGAACTAGAAACAAAGAAAACAATACCAAAGATGAACAAAATTAACAGCTGGTCCTTTGAGAAGATAAACAAAAGTGATAAACCTTTAGCCAGACTCATCAAGAAAAAAAGGGAGAGGACTCAAATCAATAAGTGGGCACAGAGGGAACTTACCTCAACATAATAAAAGCCTTACACAAGAAACCCACAGCAAACATCACTCTCAATGGTGAAAGACAGAAAGCATTTCCTCTAGGATCAGGAATAAGACAAAGATCTCCACTCTTGCCACTGTGATTCAACATAGTATTGGAAGTCCTAGCCACAGCAATCAGAGAAGAAAAAGAAATAAAAAGAATACAAATTTGGAAAGAAGAAGTAAAACTGTCACTGTTTGTAGATGACATGATACTATATATAGAAAATCCTAAAGATGCCACCAGAAAACTACTAGAACTAATCAGTGAATTTGGCAAGGTTGCAGGATAAAAAACTGATGCAGAGAAATCTCTTGCATTCCTATGCACTAACAACGAAGGATCAGAAATAGAAATTAAGGAAACAATCCCATTCACCATTCCAACAAAAAGAATAAAATACCTAGGAATAAGCCTACTTAAGGAGGTGAAAGACCTGTAAAGAAAAAGACCCACAAAAACAAACCCAAATCAATTAAGAAAATGGTAATAGGAACATACATATCAATAATCACCTTGAATGTAAATGGATTAAATGCTCCAACCAAAAGACATAGACTGGCTGAATGGATACAAAAACAAGATCCTTATATATGCTGGCTACAAGAAACCCACTTCAGACATAATGACACATAAAGACTGAAAGCAAGGGGATGGAAAAAGATATTCCATGCAAATGGAAATCACAAGAAACCTGGAGTAGCAATACTCATATCAGATAAAATAGACTTTAAAATA
>NC_041220.1:137132268-137134112 GCF_002837175.3 Physeter macrocephalus | reverse complement strand
AAAAGACAACCCTCAGAATGGGAGAAAATATTTGCAAATGAAGCAACTGACAAAGGATTAGTCTCCTAAATTTACAAGCAGCTCATGCAGCTCAATATCACAAAAACAAACAACCCAATCCAAAAATGGGCGGAAGACCCAAACAGACATTTCTCCAAAGAAGACATACAGATGGCCAACAGATACATGAAAAGATGTTCAACATCATTAATCATTAGAGAAATGCAAATCAAAACCACAATGAGGTATCACCTCACACCAGTCAGAATGGCTGTCATCAAAAAATCTACAAACAATAAATGCTGGAGAGGGTGTGGAGAAAAGGGAACCCTCTTGCACTGTTGGTGGGAATGTAAACTGACACAGCCACTATGGAGAACAGTATGGAGCTTCCTTAAAAAACTAAAAATAGGACTACCAGATGACCCAGCAATTCCACGATTGGGCGTGTACTCTGAGAAAACCATAATTCAAAAAGAGACATGTAGTACAAGGTTCATTGCAGCACTATTTACAATAGCCAGGACATGGAAGCAACCTAGACGTCCTTCAACAGATGAATGGATAAAGAAGTTGTGGCACATGTATACAATGGAATGTTGCTCAGCCATAAAAAGGAACGAAACTGAGTTATTTGTAGTGAGGTGGATGGACCTAGAACATGTCATACAGAGTGAAATAAGTCAGAAAGAGAAAAACAAATACCGTACGCTAACGCATATATATGGAATTTTAAAAAGCGGTACTGATGAACCTAGTGGCAGGACAAGAATAAAGATGCAGATGTAGAGAACAGACTTGAGAGCATGGGGGAAAGGGGAAGCTGGGTTGAAGTGAGAGAGTAACAATGACATATATACACTACCAAATGTCAAATGGATGGCTAGTGGGAAGCAGCCGCATAGCACAGGGAGATCAGCTCAGTGCTTTGTGACCACCTAGAGGGGTGGGATGGGGAGGGTGGGAGGGAGGCTCAAGAGGGAGGGGATATGGGGATATATGTATCCATACAGCTGATTCACTTTGTTGTACAGTAGAAGCTAACACAACATTGTAAAATCAATATTGTGAAAATGACTATACTACCCAAAGCAATCTACAGGTTCAATGCAATCCCTATCAAATTACCAATGGCATTTTTCACAGAACTAGAACAAGAAATTATACAATTTGTATGGAAACACAAAAGACTCTGAATAGCCAAAGCAATCTTAAGAAAGAAAAACAGTTGGAGGAATCAGGCTCCCTGACTTCAGACTATACTACAAAGCTACAGTAATCAAGACAGTATGGTACTGGCACAAAAAGAGAAATATAGATCACTGGAACAGGATAGAAAGCCCAGAGATAAACCCACGCACATATGGCCACCTTAGCTTTAACACCACGCACATATGGTCACCTTATCTTTGACAAAGGAGGCAAGAATATACAATGGAGAAAAGACAGCCTCTTCAATAAGTGGTGCTGGGAAAAATGGACAGCTACATGTAAAAGAATAAAATTAGAACACACCCTAACACCATAAACAAAACAAAAACTCAAAATGGATTAAAGACCTAAATGTAAGGCCAGACACTATAAAACTCTCAGAGGAAAACATAGGCAGAACATTCTA
Organism: Physeter macrocephalus; assembly: GCF_002837175.3. Lineage (NCBI taxonomy): Eukaryota > Metazoa > Chordata > Mammalia > Artiodactyla > Physeteridae > Physeter > Physeter macrocephalus. Next base: position 137,132,494 of record NC_041220.1, on the reverse strand, counting down.
TGACATAAGTCACAGAAAGGTCCTTTTTGACCCACTTCCTAGAGTAAGGGAAATAAAAACAAACAAATGGGACCTAATGAAACTTCAAAGCTTTTGCACAACAAAGGAAACCATAAACAAGACAAAAAGACAACCCTCAGATTGGGAGAAAATATTTGCAATCGAAGAAATTGACAAAGGATTAATCTCTGAAATATACAAGCAGCTCATGCAGCTCAATATCAAA